>NW_022060597.1:600000-1144146 GCF_003285725.1 Scaptodrosophila lebanonensis | reverse complement strand
TTTTTTCTCACAATAGCATAGTATGTATGTAACTATGCCGCATTTTAACGAATTTTTTCGGATAAATTACAACAACAATTAACCACAATAGCAAACACAGATATGAGCTCTTATTGGTCGGTACAGCGGCGCCTGTTTTGTAACTTTAAGCGGGCCGTTTTTCAATTAAAGTCAAAGCCCAAATTAGTTGATTACCTTATTTTTCCCAAATTTTGTGGAAGAAGCGTTTACTTTTGCTTCAGGTCGTCGGTAATTTGCTGCTGCAATGGTTACACTGAAGCTTTTATTGTAACACGCGTTTCTTTTCACACAAAAAAATATTAACGCAAAATATGCAGCAGCGCCGCTGGCATTAAGAAACAACAACTGTGTGTGTGATATGGATATGTGTGTGCTTGGTTGATTGGTCGTTGTAGGTGGATGATGTAGCTTAAATGGCCAGACCGTCTTAAAAATCTCGATGTGGCAGTTCAGTTTAGTTCAATTTACTTAGCTCACGGCTGAGCTAGTGATTCACGATCAGCTCACATTTTGTTTTTCAGTTTAGTCCTTTTGTCGCTTTTTGTGATTTGCATTATATGTTTGTGCTTTTAAGCTGTGTTACACACCTTTGAACTATTAATTTAAAAGGGCTTACAAATTCTTTTGAGAAACTGCTGCTCACTTGTTTCAAACAGCGTTGCCATATATGCAAAGAACAATCAAGTTAGCCGATTTGCCGTTACTGTGTCTACAGTTAAGAGAAACTACAAATATTCAAATTTATAAGTAAAAAGTACTGTAATGACATTTGGAGACACATATGCATGTATCTATGGGTGACTATAAAAGCAAATTGTGTAAATATTAAAATGAGAGAAGAATCTATGCTATTAATGCCCCTTGAAGACTTGCTATGAAAACTGCTCTGTGTCTCAATATATTCTCATCGAATTTTGAATAGGCTATGCTTAATTCAATCCCCTTTTCCATCGGATAAGTATGTAGAACGCGTAATGTTTTTTAACGTTATTTAGGAATGTTTGCAGAAGCCGGTGTTCAATAATGTATTAAACAAAATCGATGTGGATGATGTCTATAAAAAGCTCACATGGAGGTGAACTCGCTATAAGACGTTATTTTAACTTTAATAAGTTCTCTTTTCAACTGTTTGCTTACGTCAAAGGTAATCTATTATATTTTTTGTCAATACATTAACAGATTTGTTTGCCACATCACAATAGAGTAAACATGACGCTCTCCCTTTAGCTTTGTGTATATGTTGAGCCTTAAATTTTCAAGTAGTTAAATGAAATGTCTAGTAATGTTAATTTTTTTTGTATTTATTTAAATATACATATAATAATAGATTAATTACTGTACGCTTAACCAAGAGAAGTCCTATTCGTAACCATACACACTAAATATGCACAAAATTTGTTTTATTTAAAAAAAAGGCAAAGTCAAATCAAACAATATTGCAAGGCGAAGCCGAGAGCGTAAATAAAATATTGGCCAAAAACATGTTTTTTTATATCTATATATAAAATTATCTTTCACATAACACAATTTTTTGTTTGCATTTTAATTGTAAATACATAACTAAATAGATATAAATAATCGTGTTTTTCCTGCGTTTTCTGGTTTTGGTGTTTGGTAAGTAAACATAGTAATATATATCGCTTTTTTTAGATAATTTTAAAAGATTTTCTTGTTTTTTTATGGTTTTTGAAAATTAGTTTTTGACTTTTCCCGTTTTAGACCAGCTTGCAAGTTTGTTTGTATATACTTTTTCGCATCGTTTTGAAAGCTGCATTCCATCAATATATATATACATATATATATATATATATATAGATCATTAGAACGCTTGCCACAACTATAGCGCAGCCGTCGGTTTATTGATCCGCGCCATAAACATTCTCATCAGAATAGGCTATATAAAGGAAGTAGTCCTCTTCGTGGTGTTCCTTTAGAGTGATCGAGAGAGCAATTTTGATTAGATATAGGCAGTTATATAGAAGGCTGGTTTTGGTGAAGTTTACCTGATACAAGGATCCCATGGTTGCCGATGTTGGTGGAATGACATTATTTACGAAGAAGAAGAGTGCATCCTCGGGACGCAGGTATATACGTTTGCGTATGAGAAAGTAAAACTGTCCTACGGTCAAATCCGATGGCACCAAATATTTTTTCTTATCCAAATCACCAATGCGCGCCTTCGGTGCCTTCTCGACTATCACCTGAAAGTATAAAAGGAAATTTTAAATTTATAATTGTAATAATCTTAATATTAAAAGCCATAATTTCGTAAGTTTAGGTTGCTGGTGCTATTAAAGATTGCTTGTGGACTGCTTTTCAAAGGTTATTTGCGTCTCGAATAGTTCCAATTCCTCGCATTAAGTCAGAACTGCTTTTTCCAATGCGCTATCGCTAGTTTAATGCAAAACAATTGCGTCTTGGCTCTGGAGGCAGAGGCTACTCAGACAACGTATGTCCACTTGCTACGTGCCACAAAACAAATTCTATAAGCTTGTCGGACTTTGTGCACAACCCAATTGACAATTGTAATTGCATTTTTGTTTCGAGTTATTTCTGTTTATTGTTTTTAGCAACAAACAAAGAAAAGTGAAACAATTTGGCAACTAACAGGTTCAACCACATTCTCACAAAAAAAGCAAAAATCATCAGGTTTGTCTATACACACATACATATGTATGTATGTATGTATTTGTATTCTCATCTGTCTGACGAGGAAGCAACAGCTTATAATGAATAGCAATTAATTATAATCAATATTGTTATCATGCGATATTGTCGGCAAAAATCGAGCGGCGAAGAGTGCCAAATGAATTGGCGATTTTTGCGTCATTGGCCGCTTTCAAGGTGTCGGGGCATTGGGATGGCCAAAACTATTTAATGTACTATAGACAATAGAAAAACTTGCTATGGGATAGATTATATTATGATGAGCCCCACTCTAAAGGCCTGACTTGGTACGATAAGTACACAACGATGTATAATGCACTCTCCATTAAGGTTAATATTATTATGAATTATATGAGACTATATCTTGCGTTTTTTTTTTAAATATGCTATGCGTGGTAAGTGGTAAGCACATACATATGTACATATATCATATCGAAGAAGGACACCCAAGGTTTGGTATCTCTACTTTGATAGTCTCTGAGATCGAAAAATTAAGATTTTTAAAATATTTTCAATAAGGGACTGAATTAAGAACCTGTGTGTAATAAATGTTTATTCCGAAAACTCGAGGTCAAATGGACGAGCAGACACTCAACTTGATTAAGGTTATAGATATGTACATATCTATGTATATATGTATGTACATATATGATATATGAAAGTATGTATATACATACATTTGAATTAACATTCGGACTCTGAGTATAGAGTATGTATATAGAGAAGCGTTGTGGGACGAACAGTCAGCTGTTATGTGATTTGCACGATTGCCAAATATTGTGCAAACAAATTCTTTAAACAAATTTAGGATGCATACACACGTATGTATATGTACATATGTTTATGTACACATATCTACATATAACAATACATGTATGTTCATGAACTATGCACTGCGCAGGGAATATTTAAACGGCAGCCACCACTTCAACAAGAAGTTGTTGATAACAACCACAATGTACATATGTATATACATACATATATATACATATGTATGTACATATGTGTGTTCGCAAATTATTATTGTGATGAATGGTGAAATAGAAAAACAAAGCAGGCAAATAGCCAACAACAATATGACTAATTGCATATACGCTGCTGTAAATATAGAAGAAAAACACACACTCACACTTATAGACAAGCAACTGGTCAAAGTGAGGGGTGTTATTAGGCCAGGTAAGCGGTGAGCCGATTTGGTTTTTTTGTACGCAATAGAAAACAAATTCATGTTCTGCGAACAAATTTTGCAAACAAACGAAAAACCAAAAGCGAAATCTAGACGAAAAACAACTGGTTGACTAAGTAAGTATGTAGATATCAGAAGGGGATGGGACCATGTTAATACAAGTGATGAGTGTTCATGGCTGCGGTGGGAGAGGGGACATTAAGACCAGCAAAAACACAAAAAAACAACAGCTGAGGAAGCGAGGCAGCTAGCAGTACATACACAAACACAATCATACGTACATACATACATTGAATAGAACAAAGCAGTTTTGTGTGCATTTGTGTATATGCATGAGGGTCATTTTGTTTGATTTTCACTTGGTATTAGGCAAATGCAGGCTTTGAACAATAATATCTTATTTGCAGATTTTGATTATTGCTACAACAAATGGCAATAAAATATCAACAATTTCTGGCAGCCACAAATGCGCAATATTGATTTTCCTCTCTATTTGTGTAGCAACAACAAAAAATGAACGACGCAAAACAAACACATACATACACAAAACCCCCACACAATAACACACACACACACACACACACACACAGATATACACACTCGCAGTTACATGGACGGACTAAGTGTGAGGTTGGATATGTACTTACGGGCACACGATCGGGGTATTTACGACGGATTTTATCGCCCTCAGCACGTCGCTTCTCAAAGGCGTGATCCTCCTTATATTGGAACTTCATGATTGTTAAATTTATATAGTTTAATAAAAAACGCAGTTTCACTTTTTGCCTAACCAACAACAAAAAAGGAAGCAGTTATATATGTATTGTTTTTCTCTTTCTGTATATGTGCTTTTACAGGTCTGCCACAACTTTTTCCAAATGTTGTCTCTAACCGAACTAAATGCGAAGTGATTTTTTTTTCACTAACAACCAAACTTGTATGAGGGCTTCCGAGCTGCGATGCACAGCGACGGCGTTGCAGCTGCAGGTGTTGGTAAACGTGCGCTAGCATTTAAAAGTTGTACAATCGAACGTATGTATGTACACTTGTCAGCAATGTGTATGCCATTATTACATTTCTCTAAGAACTAAATTTAAGGACTAACCAACGCTGCTGGCACAAAAAAAAATTAATTTAGCTGTAAAATTGTGTACTAATCTGTACAATTCTTGCCTAAGTAAATAGCTATATTCCTGCAAGTTAATTTGGTTTTATTTACATTTGATATACATACATATAACAGCTGTTTTTAGCGGCTGTATATAGCCGTGTGAGCACACTGCTTACGGAAAATACGGTCACACGATTTTTAAAAACAAAATCAACTAGAAAACGAATTTATTTTTGATTATTAGAACAAAATTTTAATTCTACAAATAATTTGACTCCCTCTTTGGTTTGCTTATATTGAACAAGCAAAGTACTCTGAAGTGGTCTTAAGGTTTAAGTTGTAACGCTTTTTTTTTGGTATTCCATTTTGATTTCTCACTATTAAAAAGTTATGGAAATTTTATTTTGCTATTGTTAAAATTAAATTAAATTTAGTACATAAAATTGCTGGTTGATTGCAAGAATACAACTAATAATCAGGTGAACGGACGGCAGTGCTATTTATTCCGTCAGCAGCGACAGAGCTTAAGTTAATATTTTTATATTTTTGCTACTTGAGCAATAGGTTTTCTAATCTACCCCAGTTTCTAATCTAGTATCTTAACGAAACATCTATGCATCTGTTCCCATTTCAAAGGTGTATTTATTTAAACATTCCTGTTAGTTTCCGCACGGGCTTTACAGCACTAATACATTTTGAATGACAACTATTTTGCATACCAATTTGCACTAAAATTGCAACTATTGTGCAAAAATAAAAAGGTGAAATATTTAATTAAATCAAACTTAATTGATTATATAATTATTATGATACTGCTCATATGACGCCGTCAAATGGCATTTGCTATAGTTCCGAGCCGAAGTATAAATTAACGGCGTCAAATCGCCGATAGATTTTGACAGCTGGTGTTTGGTTCTTTTCCTCCGCGTCTTTCTTTTGTAACGCGCACGTCGCAAACACAACACCGAGACCGACAGAATGAAGGTGTGCTGATAAAAATTTAAAAATACTAATATAAATGCTGTTTAAGCCAGGAAATACAGAGAAATTTAACGAGATTGATTATCGCTAAAGTGAATGTGCTGCATATTGCAAAAAAAGCTTAAGTGATGGATCTTAAAATTCACGATAACAATTTTGAAGCAACCAGTATAAGTACATATATGAAACTTTATAATACAGAAAACACTGCTTTTTTTTTTTTTTTTTTTTTTTTTTTTTTTTTTTTTTTTGGATTTAGGTTACTTTGCAGAATTATTTGACCGTCCACGTTGGTTACGAGAAAAACGCCATCACCAATTGTGTTTTTAGTACGATGTTAACATTTAAATATTAGCCTTAATTGTGTTTAGAAATAAAACACTGCTTTGTAATTGCAGCTTAACGTTTCCTATCCCGCTACGGGATGCCAAAAACTGCTCGAAGTCGTCGATGAGCACAAACTCCGTGTGTTCTACGAGAAGCGTATGGGCCAAGTTGTGGACGCTGACATTCTCGGTGATGAATGGAAGGGCTACCAACTTCGCATTGCCGGTGGCAATGACAAGCAGGGCTTCCCAATGAAGCAGGGTGTGTTGACCCATGGTGAGTCGTTATGGTATTAAATTAGCAGACGTATATTTTACCTCATTAATTTATCCATCAGGTCGCGTCCGCCTGCTCTTGAAGAAGGGCCACTCTTGCTATCGTCCACGCCGCACTGGTGAGCGCAAACGCAAATCTGTGCGCGGCTGCATTGTGGATGCCAACATGTCCGTGTTGGCTCTAGTGGTCGTCAAGAAGGGTGAGCAAGATATTGGTGGCCTGACCGACACCACAATCCCACGTCGCCTGGGCCCCAAGAGAGCTAGCAAGATCCGCAAGCTGTACAATTTGAGCAAGGAGGATGATGTATGTCGTTTTGTTGTGCGCCGCCCATTGCCCGCTAAGGATAACAAGAAGGCTACATCGAAGGCTCCCAAGATCCAGCGTCTGATCACCCCAGTTGTCCTGCAAAGGAAACACAGACGCATTGCATTGAAGAAGAAGCGTCAGCAAGCATCCAAGGAGGCTGCCGCCGATTATGCCAAGCTCTTGGTCCAGAGAAAGAAGGAATCTAAGGCCAAGCGCGAGGAGGCGAAACGTCGCCGTTCTGCTTCGATCAGAGAATCGAAGAGCTCTGTCTCCAGCGACAAAAAGTAAAAGTAGAACTTTTATATTAATAACATCAGCATCTACCCAACATTCGTGAAAAACCAACGAACGTTAATGTTCTTAAAAGTGTGTAACCGTTTCTGGTAATAAAAGTGAAAAAAATTGTAAACATATTGTTCTTGTATCTGGCAAGATAATCGGGCTACTAATGTGCTTTTTTTTAATTTTTTTTTAATCTTAAATTTTTATTTAAGATCTGTGCTAGGTTGGACAATTAAATTAAATTGTATGATAACTTGGGCATTTTTTTTAAAATCATGCTTCTGTGATCCGAACAGAGTGCCTGCTCGAGGAATGAAAACAGATTGTGGGATTCCTGATAGTTCATTGAGTATAGCTTGTAAAACTTTTTAACAATTAAAAGGAGGTGTGGTAAACGCCTTAGCACATGGTTCTTGAAAAGCTTGTTGAATCTAAAGACGCGAACTCTGGAGTTCCACTTTCATTCAAGAACCTCCAGAACAGCAATGTTTTCAAACTATTTGCTGCACAACTTTTGTTCAAGAACCTCTGTCTTAACGTTTCAATTTTTGAATATTGTACGAATTTTACAAATTCACTTTGAATTTGCAATTTATATTATGAACCTACTTCCACTAGGATTATATAGTTTCATGACTTATCCGAAGCAATTATCATATGTTAACTAGTATTTCATTGCCTGCGAACGTCTGTTCTCGTGTTTCGCGACTCCAGTGGGGTCGCCATTACATAAAGATACTAAGTAGGTATACATATGTATGTATGTACATACATACATAGTATATATCTGCACTCTTTCTTTTGATGATAGAATCTGTTGAATATTTTGGGCGGTGAATATTTGAGTGGTTTTGACGTTTTACACATAATATTTAATTCATTTGGGTGTGAGTTACATGGATTTACAGTTATTTAGTAGTAGTAATAGGTACACATACATAAATAAAATAAACAATTAGAATGTATAGGGCAGTCAGCGCTAAGGAGTTATAACACCTTCCCGTACCATATACTGATCTGGAAGTTATCTGTTCGATTCTGTTTCAGGTGCCGCTTCGATTGGATTAGTGGGAATAAGAGAAGTTGGTTGCGGCATTGGGTTGGTCGCTGCTGTTGTCGTTTCAGATTCACTACCTGCCGATGGCGTTGCTATTGTTGTGGTCGGCAACTGTTCCTCGTAGCGTGCTATTTTCGCCTCCTGATCGGCCAACAATTCCAGGAGGTCCTCCTGATCCTTTTGCGTCGACTTTAGTGCTTGTGAGGCGTCGTCGGCCCGTTGCTTTTCAGCTTGGAGCTGTTGCCGCAACGTTTCCAGCTCCTTGGTGAGGCGTATATTCTCGGCAAAGTACATGTTGGTCTGGTAGCGTGCCGCGTTCAGTTCTTCCTCATTATTTGTGGTTGTGCCGGGGGCTGGCGTCTGGCCGGTTCCGCTGGTGGCTGCCAAAAGTTGAGCCTTAAGCAGTGTAATCTGATCGGACACTTGCGATTTGAGAGCCTGTTCCTGGCCTAGCTGTTGCTTTATCTCACCATTCTGCTGTTCCAGCTCCTTCACCGATTGCTGCAGTTGCTGTATCTGAGCATCCATGCCTCGTATAATACCCTTGTATTGGGCCACCAGCGCTGATGCCTCCGAACTGAGCGTCAACTCGGTTAACTCAATGCCATCGACATCAAAACCGCTGACCAGCTTGGCAATCAGCGCCTCGAGACCCTTATATAGCTTGCAGTATTCGTAATCAAGCAGCAACTCACCAGCGGATTTGGCACGTATTTGCGCCTGCTTGCAGGCCCGACTGTAGGCCTCGTGTCGCGATACTTCACTCAGTTTGTTGCAGAAGGTCTCCTGGCCAATGCGCTTTATGATTAGCTGACTGATGTCCTCGCGACGCTGATTGGGCAGCGAGTTGTCATTGAACTGTATGCAGAGACCCATGAGAAAGGCGCACATGCCCTGCACCAGATATTCCCGTTCATCGTGTTCATTGGCACACAGTTGGGCGGTCAGATAGGCCATGGTGCCCTGTGTCTCCAGCAGTGCCTTAACCGCGCCCGGACAATGTGCCAGCCAAACGCTCAGCAACATAAGCAGACCCACTTTGCTTTGTAGGCGGTAGCGCTCCTGCTGCATCAAATTGGTGCACTGCTCCAGCAGAGTAATGGGCCTGTGGCCACCGGGAGTAGCGAGGAGGACGCGCAGCAGTTCCTCTTTAAGCGCAACATTATCCACGAGCGTATGCATGATCGCCACAGCTGAGAACCAATTGGCCAAGGTGTCGGATGAGAAGAGGCCGGTGCACAAAAGCTGACCCGTCGACAAGGAGCTGACGTCCGTAGTGCTGGATGGTAGCAGTGTTTGCACCACCGCTCGCTGGCCATCTGGGTTGCGATAGAGAAAGCACTCGAAGCAATAGAGGACAGCGCTGCGCAATGCCAGCAGTTGCTTCTCATTGATCATTGACATGAGCAGGACAACAATAGCGGGACGTGGGGGACTGCTAGGCGCCATCACATGACTAAGTTCGTCCTGATTCTCGTGATCGCCCCGCACCACTTCGGCTACAGCATTGATGGTCTCTGTAAGTATATCCGCAGGCACACCGCTGCTCATTAGGATATCGCAGAGTCCTTGAAGTAGCTGCGATTTTTGCATAACGCGTTGACAGGCGGTCACCACTTGCTGCTGATTACTGGGCGTGACCAAGGCACGCACCACCTGCAGCATGCAATGGAAGTTGGACACCTTTTGTGGTGTCCACCCTGTCTCTTCGACATCGCTGGCTAGCACAAACATGGGGGCCAGGCGCTGAATGTATGAGCCTTCCTTAAAAAATTGTTGATTGCTTGAGTTGTTTTTGAGCAGATTCAGCAATAGAATCAGACAGTCCTCCACCACAATGCCGCCATCGGAGCAGCCCTCGTCGTGGACAATATCAAATAGTCTATCGAACGCATTCTCAAAGGCAACAATTTTCTGTATGTTCGAGTTGCCTTTTGTCAGTTCGATGAGGAGCAGCAGCACATCGTTGCGTATAACCTCACGACTGTCGGTAAGCAGATCCATCAGCTTGGACACGCCCATGGGGCTGACTAGAACCAGTTCCTGCAGTTCTCGCGTCTTATTTGCAATCAGTGAAGTAATTAATTGAATGGCTGCGCGTCGCACCCTAAAATCGTACTCCTCCAGATATCCCATGACAAGGCTAACGTTCTCCGGTGTCTTGATAAACATTTCGGTAAACTGCTCACCCACATTCACGGACACTGTCGGATTGTCCGCCTCTTCATCAAATTCTTCGCTGGTCACAATGTTACAGAGAGTATCTAGCGCATAGCTTATAATCTCAGCGTCCTGCCCGTCATTCTGTAGCACTTGCACCAGTGGTGGCATGCCTTGGGCGCCAACTTCAATGCGATATTTGCGTGACAACGCCTTAAGTGCCCGGCACGCATCCCGACGATCCTCTAGCAGTGTCGATGAGTAGACGCGGTCGACCAGCTTTTCGACAGTTTCGGCAGCGCTCGGCTGCTGTCCAGGCTCCGTGCTGCCCAGCACGGTCTTGATTCCACTCTTCAGGAACTCCATGCACGATGCTTGCTCACACGGTCGTAGGAGTTCGGGTTTTTAGTGAAATACCACTGAAAAAAGTGGCCTATCTGACACGTCAATTTAGAAAAACAATCCAGCCCCTCGTCAGTGTGTACACTCATTCAAAATTATGCACACAGCTGAGGTTGGTATTTTTTAATGTATTCTTGATATTGCAGTATATTTAGCGTGTGGGCACACTTGGCCTCGTGTATTTGTTGTAACTTTTGCAGTTTGTTTATTATGCGTTTGTTTATATGAAATTATAATCGTAATTAATAATTAAACATTAATTGTTATGCGTTCAGCATGAGGACTTAAATTTGTTAATGCAGCACTAATGGGCGCAACAATGAATGCAGCGCTTGCCTGCCCTGGCGCTGCAGCAAGGAGCGGCATTCCTCCTATTCTGCTTTGGCTTCTTTTCGCCATGTTCCTGCAATTGCAGTGCTTTTTTCTTGGTGTGGACGCAGTGTGTCCGAAAATGTGCAATTGCAAGAGCATCTCGGAGAACATTCAAACATTGCGAGTGAGATGTGATGACCAACACATTGTAAATTGGAAGGACCTTGATTTTGGGGATGATGTGCACAATATTGTCAGCATGTAAGTTTTTTTTTAAATTCTTTTTCAATTGCATTATCGCAGAGTTTAACTTATAAACGAATTTCTTAGCAATGCCAGCAAGAATGCAATTACTCATATAGTCGTGGATGATTTTAAGAATTTTACGGAACTAAAGCGTTTGGATCTGTCTTCAAATCTACTAACTGAATTGGACAAAGACACCTTCGGCGATAGTTTGGTGCATGTGGAGCGCTTGAAATTGGCTAACAATTCGATAAGTCACATATACGAAGGCGCCTTCGAGCAGATGCCCAAGCTAAGGCAGCTGTAAGTCATCCATAGATCCACTCCAATCCATTTTATCATACAACCCATTACTTATTTTTCAGTGACTTATCAAACAACCCTTTGGCCTGCGACTGTGGTCTGATTTGGCTGATAGCGTGGTCGAATGCCCGCGATGTTAAACTGCAGCCAGCGCCCAAATGCGATTCGCCTGTCAATTTCCGTGGCATGTCGCTGAAGAAACTCAAGGTGGGCATTGATTTTCGTTGCGAATCGTTGCTGCAGCCGCTACTCGAGCTTGTGCCCAAACAAAATCAGGTAACATTCTGGTTCTCCGAATTAAAATGTGTTTTTTTAACATATATTCTTTGTTTGTTTAATTTAGGTTGCCTTTGAGGGCGATGAACTGCAATTAAAGTGCTATGCGCCTCGAGTTGCGATTGGCGTACCACGCGAATCGGAGGACTTGCCCACACGTGCTTACGTGTTCTGGGGTTGGTCGGACAAAATACGCCAAAACAATTCGACGGAAGACATAATATATCGAGATCCCACCAAAGTTTTCAATGATGTCAGCTTAGAAACGAAGCATTCAACGGATTCGGGCATCCTGAACTCCATTCTGCGCATCGCGAATCTTACGCAAAACCATACGGGCATGTGGGACTGCACACTGCGCTCTCAGCAGGCCAATCTGTCGCAATCAATTGTATTGCATGTAGTGGCTAAAGGGACACTTTACTGTGAGACGATTGTAGTGCGAACCAACAAGGGTGTCTATCATTGGCCACGCACAATGCGTGGCGAGACGGTGGTGCAGGAGTGCGTTGAGGAGCCTACAGATGCATCGTTCCATAGACGAGCGTCGCACGAATGCAGCACCGATGGCCAGTGGCGCAATCTGAATACCGAAAACTGCGTTTATGTTAGCGAAACGACACGCATTTTGGAACAGTTTGCGAAGGTTAATCTAACCTTGACCAAGGGTCAAAATGCTCTGGAAATTGCTCGTCGACTGCACAACTTTACGCACATACAGACGCAGCTGCATAAAATTCGAGATCCCATGGATTTGGAGTTTATAGCACGCACGTTGCTGAAGTATTTGGAGCAACTGGATGGTTATCAGAACGAGATTAGCTACTTGCTGTTGGATATTGTGTCGCAGCTCTTAACGCTGCCCGCCAAATTGTTTTACGATGCTCAGGTGGATCAGTGGACGGGTCTGAAGCTGCTGCACGTTGTCGAAACATCGGCTCTACATATGGCCATGGCGAAAATGAACGCCGAGTCCACAGATCCCACTCCACTAGCCATTTATATGCGGCATACCCAACGAAATATATTCGTGGAGTTCTTTAACATTAGTCTTGATGCGTTTCTGAGCATGTCGTGCGTCTGGCTGGATGCCAGTCAACGGGGATTTCAGTGTAATACGTCGAATGATACGATACCCATGTATGAATATGGTGATATAGATGCGGCCATACAAATACCCTACAATGTGCTCAATGAGCAGCTGAAGGCGAATTCAAGTGCGCAGCGTTCTCTTCGTCTAATGGTCACATTGCATCGAAATGCAAAAATGTTGCCGCATCTCAATCTTCTTTCGAATACAAGCAATGAGTTGCTGCTATCTTCAGCCATCATTGGTGCCAAGCTTTATAGCGGCGAGGGACATTTAATGCCAGCCAGTTACAGCTCCATTGATGAGGTTAGCACGGAACAGAGCACCATGGATGTAGAGGATGTGTATCAAGAGCGTATCACCATTATGCTGCGTGCCCATCCGTATCATAACGATGTTAGCGCCCCGATACCCGCCTGGTGGGACAGTGAGCAGCAAGTGTGGAACGAGCGTGTCTGCCAATCGCATTACCAACATCGTACTCTCCTCATGTTTAGCTGCACTCGCACCGGCTATTTTGGATTACTGCAGCGTGCTGCCTTTCTGAACGACTATCGCAGCGAAGATGCGGGCTCCAGATTCCGGTACACTCCTTCGGGCATTTATGTGGGCTGTGCCGTGCTGTTCCTTTGCGCCTGGTTCAACATTGTCACATTTGTGGTTTTCGGCTATGCCATACGCATCAATCGCGTCCAGCGGCATGCTTTGGTCAACACATGGCTGGCCGTCTCCACACTCTGTTTGGTATTTGCTTTGGGCATTTATCAGACGGCTAATGCACTGCATTGTCGCATCTTTGGACTGCTGATGCACTATTTGAGCCTCTGCGTGCTGTTGTGGGTGTGCGTCAGCCTCAGCACCATGTATAAGCGTCTAACGAAATCGACGGCTCACCAGCACCGCGGTAGCAACGAGCACGGCGAACAGCTGGGCAAGGATGGCTTGGGCTTGGGCAAGCTGGAGCATCGTAAACCCATACTCGGCGTCTATCTGGTCGGTTGGGGCATTGCGCTACTGATCTGTGGCATCAGTAGTGCCGTCAATATGGCCGAATATGCCGCGTATCATTTTTGTTTCCTGCACACGCCCACCACACTGAATGCTCTGCTCGTGCCCGCCATCATTCTACTCATCTTCTGTGGCATACTCTCGCTCTGCATTTACTATCATCTCGGACAGCAGGCAGTGAATGTGTTGCAGCAGCAGGTGAATCAGCGTCAGTATTCGGACAACAATACACAGGCGACGGAGCACATCGATCTGGACTGGTTGGACACGAATGGGACAACAACACGCAACTATCATAGTGCCAAGGATGCGAGCACCAGTGTCCTGCAGATGCAGCACGAACAATACAGTACATTAAGTAATCCCCTGAGCAGCATTGTCGATGATTTTGAGCGCTCCAATATGTCGCATCTACGTGGACATTTTGTCTTTCTAATACTTTACGTGCTCGCATGGCTATCCGCTGCGTTTTATGTGTCCCAGGAGGCAAGTGGAACGGCTCCCGTCCAGTACAATGTCTATGTGCTGAGTTTCGCCGGAAGTTGCTGTGCTTTGGCGCTATTTCTGCTGCTCTTCTACAACCTAACCCGCAACGATGCGCGCCAGGTTTGGTCACAGTATAATGTCTGTGGCAGTGAACATGATCCAAAGATTGCGTATAATAATGCGCACGGACGAGGCGGCAGTGGCAGCGGCGGCAAGCTGTTCAGCTTTGGTGGCAACGCTCCGGGTGGTCCCACTTCAGTCTTGGGTGGTGGTGGCGCAGCCATGATCAGCAACTCCATTGTGGCCTACAAGCCCAGCGGCAGCTGTTACGAGGCCAACAACTCGGCGGGCTCGCGCTCCAACAGCCAATGCTCCAACAAGCAACGCAGCAACAGCGCCCGCAGCATGCGCAGCAATACACGAAGCAATGGACACGACTGTAGCAGCACCACACAACAGCTGCTGGGAGTTGCCAGTGGCGGGGGTGGCGGCCCCTCAATCATGAACAACACAAATCCGCATTTACAGCAACCAACGTCGAGCGCCTCAGCACAATCAACGGCAGCAGCGCACAGTCTGAACGTACTGCTCCATGGTCAGCATGATGCTATACCAAGCGCCGAGATTTTCTACAATCCCAATCAGATAAATGTGGCGCGTAAATTCTTCAAGAAGCAGAAGCGTCTAGCCAAGCGCAACAATTTCGAGCTGCAGCGACAAACGCTGCCCCATCAACAGCAGCTGCACAGCCAACACAATCTGAGCGATGCCTCATCGGGCAGCAATGCGGAGCACATTTATTCGAGGCATCACAATGCCATGACCTTACTGGCGGGGGGCAGCAAAGTAAATAACACAAATATACACTATAAACCGCAACAGCATTACAATGAGGTGGCCACCAAAGAGACCAGTCTCAATCAGTCGGCGGTCGTCGGAGAAAACATGCAATACAAACGATATATGCCGCCGACACACAACTCGAAGATACTGCAGGCGAACATATATACGAATATACCCGAAACGTTGACGCCACAGCATGAGGTGATCAAGTTGCGAACGCCCTCCGTGCTGGATGAGACGCTGCACGAGCACGATGACGAGATGCTGACCCATGACGATGACGATGGCAGCTCCCTCGACGAGCATGCGCCACTTTATGCAAACACCATGCCGCTGACAACTGAAACGAATCACATATTTCAAACGAAGCCCGCCACATCAACGCCAATGAAGTCGCTCAAGGAGCGGGAAAACTTCGCCCAGTTGAACAATAGTCAGACGGCAGCATTGCTGGAGGAGAGCGCCGTTGAGGCAATGAACAGTTTGGGACTGCCAGAGACCCAAAACCTGGACAATGGCATTGGGAATGCTGTGGACGATGATGATGCTGGCGAACGGGAGGGCAGCATTTCACCTGGCTACGATCACAGATCGCCGTTGCTGCAAAAGCATGAGATTTATGTATCCAACTCGCTGCAGGTGACCAACAGTATACGCTTGGATGAGAATTTTCCCAGCGTCCTCATACGCTACACCCAACAACAGCAATCCAAGTCGCTGAACAACATTAGTGACATATTGGCGAACAGTGGAGCTCGGGTGGCTGATGTAAGCGTCACAGAGCAGCGGGGCAGTGCATCACCAATACCTGGAGCAGCTCAGAACGCTTCCTTGCTGCAGGAGCAGCAGCGTCAAATGTATTCGTGCAGCAGCAATAATCTCTCCCAGATACAGGCAGCGCACAATCATCGCAAAAGGCCCACTGCCTTGTACCTGCACTCACCGCTCTCCTCCCTTTCGCTGCTCAAATGCACATCGGCGAAGGATGGCGAAGGGGTGGATGTGGACGTTGAGGCCGATGCGGATGCGGATGGGGATGGGGATGGAGATGGAGCATTTACTTTACCGAACAGTGCACGTCTGTTTTCCTCCAGTCCTACCAACGAGAGTGATCTGAACTATCAGAACTCGGAGATTAGCATACGCAGTCACGGACTCTACGCACCACAGGCTGACAACGATCTCAATCTGACACTCACGGACGATTTCCGTTGTTACCAGTCCTCGAATGCCAGTGAGGCAGATGTCGAGTTTGATGATGAGTTTGTCGGCTATGGAGGCAGCGGCGGCATAATAACAGCGGCCAATGGTGAGGCGCATTATCAGGTTGTCACAAACAATGGGGAGCTGGACGGAGAGAGTGGACATTGCTTGGAAAATATTGATGATGATGATGATGATGCCATAAACACTTCAATTGATGAACTTTACGAGGCCATCAAATGTCGAAGTCCCCTAAAGAATAAGGCGAACACGAATGGTTCGCCGAGTACCTCCGATGGAATCAATAAGACTGATGCATATTCAGTTGCCCCAACAACAACAGCAGCAGCAACAACAGCTATACCACCATCTACATTATCAACAATGAATCCCTTAGGAACAACATCATCAGTTAACCAATCGACGCCCTCCACTGAGCTGAGGGCCAGCACTCACGATAATCTCAATGAGACCGTTGAAGATGACAGCAGTCAGAGCAGTGTCATCTCCTATATCGATCCTAGAGCGAACAACGATAACAGTCCTATCCGTAAATATCCTAGTTAAACATCTATACATCACATGCATACTACATACATATGTACATACATAATACATGTGACCCACTAAATCATCGTATTAATTGTGCTTGGCCGGAAGTTTCCAAGTGCCAATGCCAAAGTATTCCTGTCGTCATAGAGCCTAAGAGTGCATGGTCCATTAACATACATATGTATGTACATACATATATGTATGAATGTACATATGTGTGTATGTATGTGTGTGTGTGTGCTTGTATATTGATAAGTCATTCGCGATGCATCACCCTAAATTATATATATATATATATATATACATATATGTGTGTATCTCATGTAGTTAGGTTTCTATTTATTTTGAGAGTAGAGTTTAAATTTCATTATTTTTTTGTCCACCTCACCATACATAAGAGATTTTCATTGACAAAGAGCAGAAGCTCAAACAAAGAAGGAGATAAGCTATGGTCAGACTGACAAATAATTTACCAACAAATTCTTTGAATTTTAGTTCGTTAATTTAAATCTTATAAGGATTCTATGCTCATATATAGTTTCCAGCAACTACTTTTTAAAAACCCTATAGAAATTTGTGCGCAAACTATTGGCCTGTCTGGGCGTAGCTTTAGTTTCTGCATTTGTTAGACTAATATGTATTCAATAGTTTCATTTTAAAACTGTTAAATTTAAGCTACTTGTCTATTACTAGTATGTACCTTAATATTAAAATCGATTTATTTTACATATGGGATGTACGATATATGCGTCTGATATATGTACATATATGTACTTGTATGTGAATTTGATTGATTAAATAAATTCACAAAATATACATACATACATATGTGTAATGTATTGTCCATTAGTATTATTATTATTATATATCATTATTATTAATATGTGGTACATACATTTTGTATACTTCTTAAATGCGACAACTTATTTTAAGTTATTGCAAAAAAAAAAAACAAAAAGGAATTACATTGAAATGTAATTATTATACACTTGTAGTAATATATATAATTGTGAACTAAATATCTTTGGCATCAGTCCAATCGGTAACAAATATGCTGCGTAGCTTGTACATTAGATAACTGCCCTTCAGTTCCGAGTTGGCTGCTTTCCGACGCTCCTTCACACTACGTTTGTATATCAACCATTCCTTCTTGATGGCCGGATCGCTCGGACCCCATTCGGAGCTCGGTCTGAAGGCCGTCTTAAAGCACTATATGGTGGGCAGACAAATAATATAAACTTTCTTCCACAGTTTAGATGTAAAATATTATTGAATTATTTACCATATAGACACCTTTATCACAATCTCTGGTAACGCTCCATATGGCCCAGAGGGGAAACTGTAGAAATCCAATGGCGAGCAGCACCCAACCAGCAACTATATAGGTATATTCACGAGTATATAGAAATAGCAGATTTAAATCGATTACAGAGCAGTTGGCATACCATTCGCTGACTCTGGATACTCTAGGCCCGCATACTTTAGGGTCTCCAATTCGATCATTGAATAAATGAAAATGAGAAATAGAAACATGGGTGTAATGATGGCCCAACAAATACGCCAAAGACTAGACACGGGGCTCTTTGTCATAAACTCGATATCATCGCAGAAGTTTTGAAGACCTGTAAACAAATACCGTATGAGCTAAAGGATGTTTCCCAATCCGAATGGAACGAAAACGTTTTTTCTCGTCACACAATTTGAGAGCATTGAGAATTTTTCTGTTTATACCATAGATCCAGGAGATGCCAATTATTTGGAAGACAGCCAAGCCGAAAACAACGAAAGTACTGCCATAATAGTCCACTAGATTCAGTATCCATTGGCCAGCCTTTAAAAGTGTACAAATCATTGATTAGTCGTACTTCTCGAAGGCATTGCTTGCGGAAATAACAGATGATACTCAATAATCTACACAGAAAATTGGACAGGCGATTGATTCAATCGATCGCTGATAAGCATAGGCATTAGCATAGCTAGATGTAGATCAATGAAGTACCGGTGTCACGTAAACAATGCCGCTGAGAAATCCGCCAACGGCTATGGCCAATGCAACCGTGGACGCCTTCATCCATTTGTACTGATCACAGAGTATGGCTACCAGTGTGTTTGCCTGAGCCACCAGGGTGCCGATCCCCAACACGAAGAGCATAAAGAAAAACAGTATTGCAAAGAGCTGCGTGCATATATAGAGATAATCAAGATCAAATATCGTAACCCCATCGGAATCAGTCACAAATAAATTACCTGAGGAAAAGCTGTGAACTTTGCAATCGCATCTGGATAGGAAACAAAGGCTAAGCCGGTACTACTACGCACCACCTCGTCAATATTTGTTACCTTCAGATTAAAGGCTAAATTTCCCAGAATGCCAAAGATCGTAATACCGGCGATGAGGCTTGTCAGCGTATCCAAACTGGTAACAATCAGCGTGTCTCTAAAAATGATTTCAAATAAATCCCAAGTGAGTATCTATAGAATATTTAAGTCTCTATGATCAGCAAGTTAAATATACTTGTATTTGAGTCTCTCCTGATAGACAGATATTTATAATTTCATAAACTAAAGTCTTTAGCGGAAGCCAATTGAACAAATTTCAATTAAAAGAGATATTACTCATTATCATGATACGAGACCTTGAACCGAAAGTAATTATAGCACCGAAAGAGAAATGTTTATTTTGGTATATATGGGGCATACAAATAGGAAGTCGCCGTTTTTTTTAAAAAAAAAAAAAGAAAAAAAAATTTCTAGCGGACGCCCTACGTTATTTAATACGTTCCCAACTTGAAATTTTTTTTTCTTTTTCGATCTTAAATGTGTACATTTTAGATTCAAATCTGCGGGAAGTTTTATTTCCCACCTTTAATTCAAAGAAATTCGATGAAGATTCAAGAAGTGAAAGAACGTTAATTCAGGAATGGCTTCAATGCCTTTTAAGCGTAGCGTATAAGTAAATAAATCATCTTAAATACTATATATAAATACTATATATATATATATATATCTTTACCGACCTGCGCACATTGTGATTAAATTTGTTGTACGATGAGAACATTACAAGTGGTCCCAGACCCACCGCCAGAGAGAAGAAACATTGCACGACAGCGGCTTTCCACACCTAAATGGGAAATTTTAACAGCGACTATATGTAGTTATGGATATTTGTACTTACGGAAAAATTCAACAGTTCGCTCCAATTGGGTTTCAAGAAGTATATGATACCATCGATGGCCCCTTCTAGGGTAACAGCTCTAATCAGTAGGGTAATTAGTATGGCATAGGGGAACATGGCTAAGAAATAGGCAGCCTTCCCCGTTGTCTTGATGCCCCTCACAATGATCATGTAAGTGACGACCCAGGCAACGAACAGAGCAACGGTGAGGCGCCAACTCGGCATTCCAATACCCTGGGATAGATCTTCGATCTCATGAATAACAGTTTTGCTGTTTAAAGAAATAATGGATTAAAAAATAATGTCTTAAGCCTATAAGCATAGCTGATGGGGGATATTCTCCTTAGAGATGTTGCTAAGTCAACAAAAATGTACGGAAACTATAGACAAAAGAGTCAGAATGGAACAGCAGTGAAAAAGGTCTTAATATCTGTATTTTCCTTAAACTACCGACAGGAAATTTCCATATTCCTATAAATTTCTCTTCCAAACTAAAATGCAAACAAAAAGTTATTAGAACTTCCATCTGAGCTTTTATTAATGATTACGCAAATGAAGGACAGCAGGGTCGTGATACGAGAGATCTAGACAATAGAATTTTATACGCTGATTAAACATCATTTTACCCACAAAGCAACAACCATTTGTCTAAAGCTAAAATGTTATCAAAGCATTTAGCGCCAGACTGATGCTTATCGTAATTTTGTCTATACGCAGAGTTCTTTACCCTCAAATAATGTGTATGTGTGTGTGTGTGTGTGATAATAAAACAAGAGAGAACGCTACAGTCGAGCAAGCCCGACAGTGAAATACCCTGTACCTAGGTAAACTTCCTACATTGAGGTATATGCGCCCATAGCATCAGCAAAAAGAGGAAGAAGAAGACAGTAGATAATTATATATTAATTATGTGTGCAAAGTTTGGTTTAGGCAGCATTTGAAATTTGGACGCTATTGACGAAATTCTGCAGCGGGGGGAAGGGGGGGGAAATTAAAAAAAAAACAAAACTCGTCCTTTCTCGGACCTAGGAGAATCTGGATGCCAACTTTGGTTATTCTAGCTTTTATAGTTTCTGAGATCCTTGCGTTCATCCAGACGGACAGACGGACGGGCGGACATGTCTAGATCGATTTCTCTCGTCATGCTGATTCAGAATATATATGGGGTCGGAGATTCTTCCTTCTGCATGTTACATACTTTGCACAAACCTAATATACCCTTTTTACCCTACGGGTACAGGGTATAAAAAAACATCCCCCTCTAATGTGGCGAAATACTGAAATGATCCGTACTTACAGAAAATATAGCTCCGAACTACTCTGCAACTTGATATCGTTTCTAGTCTGATTGAAATTGGGTAAAGAGTCCACACAATTGGGACCCCATTCTCGGCGACAATAGGACCAGGGCAGGACCGGTTGAAACGAGGCGACCAAATAAAAAAGGGTCAGAGCCAATAGGGATGAGTAATACGTGAGTACAGCGATGCCGGCATAGGCCTGACCTATGCCCACACCTGCGAGCAAACATATCAATATTATTTGTTACCCATTAAGTTTAAATCAATTGGTGTCTGAGAGAGAGTAATTACCAATAAACGCGGGACAGACAGACCAGATTTTGACCGAACTCTTACTGGTAAATTGACCCATGAGCACTTCCAAATAGTACATTGGCTTGCCTATAAATAAATCAATATGAAAATAACACAGACCGATCACACCGAATGGTCAACGCGTCGTTGGAATCAATTTGACATGATTGGAATCAATTAAATATGATTAATAGCGCCATAGCATACCAATCAAGAGGAGAACAACAACGTAGGGAATAATGAAGGCGCCGCCACCATTTTCATATGCTGTGAATGGGAAACGCCAGATATTGCCCAAACCGACCGACACCGATATGCATGACATGAGAAACTCTACGCTGTTGGCCCAGTTTTCGCGATTCTTCACCTCCAACGGTTCGGATACCGACTCGAAGGACGGCTGATATAGCTGACCCTGCAGCATCCTGGGCGAGTCTTCCGTTCGGCGATCATCAATAATATTGACAAATATAGTCGCTGATTTCGTTCTGGTCGCGTTTGTATCGCCGCCCTCCATATCGTGGGTTTTGTGTGCCTTTTTGAGCAGCTTATGTAAAAATATTTGGCGGATATGCAAAAGAAGAGGCCGTGCAAGATCGTGCGAGATCGTGCCAGATCGTGCCCTTCAACACAACAACCACAACCGCCACAAACACGCTCACACACACAGAGAGGCACAAAGGTTGTTAGGTTGGTTCTCCCACAAAACCCACTAGCGATCGCGAATTTTAATTTTAAACTTCTGTCAAACGGCAATCATTTTTAATGCTCTAGGTCTACTCCTAACGATTCCCCAACAACGACTGAGCGCATTGAGGCACTGAGGCGATTTGCCAGAAGACGAAGACGATATAAACAATACAAGAGCTTTTTCAATCCGCAAAATGTCTGCAGACGCCAATTGGTTCAATTTCAATGCTGCTGCTGCTGCTGCTGCTGCCGTTGTCAAACGACCGATGTGTACTATATATCCGCATGTGTACATACAGAGATATGTACATATGTATGGTTGCTTACTCTCAGGCTATCTATCTATCTATCCACCTATCTATGTATCTTTGTATCTGTGGGGTGTGGGTGCAAATGCATTTGCCATGGCCGCCAGTTGTCCCTCTATCTGGCCCAAAAGTGCTGCCTTTTTTGTTGTCGTCATTATCATCATTGTCTTTGCCATTGCCATTGCCTTTAAGGTCTCCATTTTCTTTTACATACACACACCTGGTTCAAATAATAGGCACATCCCAATAGACTCCTTCCTTAATCAAAAACAGCGAACTTTTACGATCGATTTAAATCAAAACTAAAGCATAGCATAACATAAATATATAGATAAGAGTGGTATTTCCTGATTATTAATCACAGTTGACGGAATTACAATTTTGTACAATTTTAAAAAGTGGATTAATTATATACTTAAAATTCCAAAAAAAAAAAAATGCAATACATTGGCAAGGATTTTGATTTAAAAAGGAAATCAATATAATTATGAAACTAGTCATCCTCTTGATGTAATTGAGAATAGCCTTCTGCTTGATTAATTACAAATCAATATCAGTATCAGGAATTCCATTTATTACTTTTATAATTCGCTTCGTGTTCGATTCAGTTAAGAAAGAATAACAGAAGCTGAAGAATAATGCATTCAATATTTCCTCAGTTGATTATACTCTTGTATTCCTGTAAACAAAATTATCATTAAACACCTAATGAATACCAAACTTTAATATAGCGATAAGCAAAAAGGAATACTATTAATAATATATGTATGTAATAAACTTGGATTTCGTATATAAACGGAAAGTGTATAGGCCAAGATTAGTGTTCCTACCTGTTACAAGTTTTCAAAGGCAGGTCTTCAATTTTTTTTTTTGTAAATTTTGGCAATGTAATATGCTGTCGTTAAAATAGAGAATTATTAATTTAATTGAATGATCTTCATTTTTTGTTTGTAAATTTTGCCAATGAAATATGCTGTCGTCGTTGATTTATTTGTTAGTTAAAATAGAGAATTATTAATTTAATTGAACGAAGAAACCAGCACTGTACTTACTTAAAATACAGCATTTATTTGTTAACCATTGCTTTAAAAAAAATGATCGTAATAGACCGTCCTTTCTCTATTTTTTAAATTTTGTTTTAAAAATATAAAAGTGATTTATTTAGGCTTCAACTACTGCGCCCTCCACTTACGAATTCGTCCACCATCCTTAGGGGGTGTATCTAATATGTTGATCGAAGGTGTACTCACAGAGTGTTTGTGTAAATGTGGCTGGGGCCGGTCGCGATTTTGTGCTCGCGTCATTGTCGCAGACTCGTGGCCACAAATTACCCCCAGACTGTGTTTTTAATTGGCCCAGTTAAGGTCTATGCCTTGTTAATACAGATAAGTCGCACGCTCGCCACAGAGATTTTCTTTTTAGCAGCTTACCGTGCAAGGAATTATTACTAATTTAGCGGTTATCAAGATGCACAAGCGTTGAAATAAATTCGTACGTTTTTTTTTTTTAATATTATTTTTGTTTTATTTGTTGAGATTTGCTTTAGTTGTAAAACAAACTTTGTATGCGTCTAGAGAGCAACTTAATTTGTATGCATGTATGTATGTATCAACCTATGTGTGTTTGTAAATGCGTGATATGTTAGCCGTTTTATTATACACATACATACATACATACATGGATGCCCCTTAGATACGCAAGCTAATAAAGTACAATATATTGGATATTTGTATTAAATATACATATATGGGGGGAAAAACATGAACACATTCAACAGCTACTTGTAAAGTAGATACTTACAATGGTAAGACATTCGTTAGTTTTGTCATAAGAACCAATAATAATGATTGTACGATTCTATGAAGTTAATGGTTTACTAAGTATTTAACATTTATGAACGAACAATATAAATATGTGTATTAATAGCATATTACTTGCATGCGTTGGTTTTTGTTTTCAATGTTTGTAAAAGCTTTACTCTGAACGAAATGTTGTTGTTATTAAAGTATTGAAAACAGTATTATTCCTAGTGATACCATTCACATATGCATATATAAAGGTATATATGTATATGTAGATGTATGGTTGTATATAAGGTAGGTGTATATAAATATGTTAACAATTACTTTCAATTACATTATAATACGATATTGCGATATTGCTGTTGCGCGTAAATCTTGCATGGAAACTATGCTTGCAGTTGCTAATTACTGTGCGTGTTTAGATACGAAATAACATCTTTTCGATCGGTCAGATCATATGTAAAACCAATGATCTGCCAACTCCTATATACTGCGTATGGACTTCCAGCGACGCAATAAAATGCACGATGAGGTCAACCCACTGGAGTATTGGCTAAATTCGCTAATATTTATATTACGTGATGGAATGTCGATTTTGTCTTTTAAAGTCTGCAATCGAAAGTGTTTTGATTATTATTTTCAAAATAGTTTCTTTTTATCAAAATATGTGCATACACACCTTGTATGCCTCTGGAATTTCTTGTGGCGATCTGTGGACAATAGTACCATTTATATACAACATATTCGCCGCACTCTCCTCTGGCAATGTGAGTTTTTGATACGTAAAGCTAGCTTCCCGCTCCATTCGTTTCACAATTTCCTGACAAGTGGGGCTTGTGCTGACACACAGGACATCGGGCCCCGCCATAGTTACATAGTATTTCAGACGTTTTGTGCCATTAACCTGGAATTCCACATAATGCTATATAAATATTTATATCAGTGCATATATCTGTAACCACCTACCCGGATTGGTGTCACTGGATATTCGGGATAGGCCATTGCAACCGCTCGAGCGCCTTCTTCATTCGTAAATGCAGAAATTCCAATGAAAAACTCGTGTCCTAAAACATATTTTGGGATGTGTTTATTGATTTTTGTAGGCGAAATATAATTTACCCGTGAATAGGACATCGCCACCATCTAATTGGGCATGGGGATCATCGATTTCTATAACAGGTATATCCAGTTCCTTTTTCAATATAATTGCCATACTCTCCGCTTCGCGTTGCCGTTTTATATTTTCAGATCGGCCAATAAGCGCAACACCGTTACAAACGATGGCGCTGCTCTCGACAAAGACACCTTCAGGCAGGGCATCATCCGGTGGAAGCTCAATGACATCAAGACCGATTTCTCTCAATAATGTGCAATACTGTTCGTGTTGCTGTTTAGCCAATTTTATATCAAAATTGCCGTTCTCTTGCAGTG
Organism: Scaptodrosophila lebanonensis; assembly: GCF_003285725.1. Lineage (NCBI taxonomy): Eukaryota > Metazoa > Arthropoda > Insecta > Diptera > Drosophilidae > Scaptodrosophila > Scaptodrosophila lebanonensis. Next base: position 1,118,047 of record NW_022060597.1, on the reverse strand, counting down.
AATTCGATATTCTGAAAGTTAAAATTTGCTTTAAAAATTTAATTCGGTTTTAAACACATTGTAGTGTTTGTGTAAATAGTTTATATGATATATGTTTGTACATATGTACGTATACAGTTTGCAAACATAAATACACACATACATATATACAAATGTATAAAAATACATATGACTGTCAGTGTGCCACTCATGACTTGAACTTGAACTCGAATTCCGAACGAACAACAATAGTGAAATTGTTGTGCGATGATGATAGCATTTTAAATTAATTGAATAAGCCGCACTCCAAATTAGGTGTGGGTGTCAGCCAAATGCCGCCCCACCCAACCATAAACATGACCTAATTTGCTCGGCTTAAGGTGCTCCTTAAATCTATGCTACACCCCTCCGCTCACCTGGCGACAATTGCGTGGGTGTATTTGGGCGACATTTTACGTTGGGCTCAACTTTGCTGTTCGCTCGTTTCTGTTTATGCAGCCACAAGGGAAAGCTCCGCCTCAAAAACGGACTAGTTTCCCCCCCAAACCCAACAATAATACAAATTCTGCTATGTTACATTAACTCGATAGGTTTGTTTGTTTTCGATAAATATCTATACTAAAAAATACCAGCCGTTAACGGGATGCATTGGCAGCACTGGCAGGCCCCTAACAAGCAAAAAGATTCACCATATTCGAGGCGCCGACGTTTATATACTCTTGTAAATATTCCTTCCTCACTGTTCTATGTATTATATACAATTTCTACTTCAACAATTTAAACAGATGGTTAATAAGTAGAGCAGAAGTCCGATAAATATTTTACTCCCGATCCGCTGCCACTTTAAGAACTTATAAAATACGTTTCGTTTTCATTATTACACAAACGTTTATTTTACAATATTTTATAATTAAGATTTGACTTGGGTTTCTTCTGGAAGGGAATAAATGTACAAACACATGTATATCATACACAGATTGATATATTGAAAATCTAAATTTGAAAAATGAGGGACGCTTAAAATTTGGCTACGCAGAGGCAGAAGCTATCAAAGGTTCACCACATTCTTCAGATCAATTGGCAGAAGACTCTTCATGCATTCGATTTTCTCCTTTATCTGTTCTTGTGTACAATTGCTGCTGCCCCAGGATAAGCCTTCAATTTGTGATTTATCACTGTAGAGATTCAGTTTTTGTTTTAGTTTGAGTATCATATCAATTATTTCAACCTCTTGTTTGTCTTGGGCCCAGTGTTCGAGGTTCGCCTTCGACAGAGCTTGTAGCTGCAGGTCCTGAAGTGTTAGCTGTAGATCCCGATGTCTTGGTTCGTACCAGCCACGAAAGTTGGGTGATGTGAAAAATCGTTTATACAGGCCCTTCCAATCACCCTTCACTGGTGATGTTAGCTGCGGTCCAGATAGTTCCAATGTGTTTAGGAAATCATCTAGTTTAAAAGAGCTTGCGTTTGGCGCCGATTTAAACGGACTTATATCCTTTTTTAGCGGCATAAGTGAGCCCATATACCGCTCTAATGGTATCATAAAGCTTTGTGTCAACTCCAACAGGTGCCGTCTGATGAGCGCAGTTTGAACATGCTCGGGTCTTTTCGTTTTCATGCCCAACATAACCTTCTTGATGAGCGATTTATCCTTTTTTAAAAACGGCTTGTATTTTGTATGCAGACCAAAAGTGTTGCTGTCCGCAGCTGCCATGCCGCCATTCAAAATATTGTGACTAAGCGGACCTTGATTAGCTTTCAGGGCTCTGTTGCTGGTACCACTTGAGCTGGAGAAGGAAGTAGCTGAGCTCGAATTCCGTGAGTTCTTATGGAAAAACTGGTGTTGCTGCATATTTTTCTAAAATAAAAACTTTACTTTTAGTTTCAATGCAATCAGTTAACATTATTGGGTTACCTGATTATCCACCAAGCGCAGCATATGCGGCCAGTCCTTTAGTAGTTTCACAAAAAAAGGATTCGTGACGCCGAGTATAACAGATGGTATGGGTCTATTGGAGCATTCTTGTGTAAATTCTTTGAATTCGCTGTCATGTATAGTGAAATAGGGACGCGCCTCGGCGCAGTATTCCAAAGGCGCGATTAGCGCAATGAGAGTCTGCACCATGTGCGAGCAGTCGGCGGGAGAGGTGCCAACGACAACAATTGGCTCGGCAGTGATTACGAGCTCCCACAATGTGTACAGATTCTCAACGACAAAGCCGAGACTGCGGAACAGTTCGATTTCATTTGCAGAGATTATTTTGGCAGGAGTTTCAGCATTGCAGGGAGCAGCGTATGGCGCTTCGTTGGCACTGGACTCCGTCAACGCGCTCGACTTCCGACTGCTGGCTTTCGGTATTGATATCTGATAACTTGACTCCAGCAATGGCAGATTGAGCGGCACCCCCACACGTAGCGTGGGCCACTGGGCGTTTATTTGGTCACAAGCTCGTTTTAACACATCGGTGCCTTCCTCAAAAAATCTTGGGGCCAGCTGGGCAAGCACGTCGTAATAGAGATTGAAGAATGGAAGACGCGTTATAATGATGAAGCTCTTCTGAAAATAGCCGCGTGGCAAGTTGGGGTCACGTTTCTGGCGAAAGTACACGAATCCCCAATAATGTGAGCTGTCGCAACGCATTGCTGGAGCGCAGTCCTCATTGTACATAAGCAAAGATGGTGACATATTTTGCTTTACATTCGGAAGAGCTCTCAAACGCATATGGAACTTGGTGTCGCCCATGCAACCTGAATTGGAGTCGGGAAAGGCCATATAGCAGATGTTGCTCACTTCCTGATCGGAGGGCATAAACTCTGGCGGATACACATACTCCAGCGCTTGGCCCAAGTTTAGGTCGAATGTGACAACACAAAAACAATGCATCCATTGTGATAATTGAATCCAATCATTGCACGACCCGTTCGATTCCTCCGCCTCTGTATCCGATTCTCTTACATCGCTGGCTCTTTCCCCATGCTTCCCATTTTTTCCATAGTCCTTTAACTTTGAGTCAATGTTCATTATGTTTATGTTTTGATATAAACATACTTTCACTTTAATGTTGCTGCAAGTCCAATTCCCCAAAGGTGGCCATAGTTAATTTAACAAAAAATACCGAAACAACAAGTGACCCGAAAAATACCAACTGCGCACAATGCGAAAGAACCAAATGTTGATTTCTGTCTTCAAATTTAGTTACGTTTAGTACACGTTATAACGGCTAGAAATTTAATTTTATAATTCTCTACTTTAGGCTTTTGTTACAACATTTTTTTATAGATATTGCAAAGTCTTTTGGTTTTGAATAGAAGAAATCCAAGTTGGAGAAAATCATTGAAGGCTGTATACTTTGAGAAAACTATTCTATTTACGATTTTCGTACTCATAATGGATAACCCAAAAATCGGGTTCAAAATAAGGGCAGAAGGGCCTGGAACTCGAGCTTTCCTTTAAAATATTACAAAATTAGACATTTGTATAAAAACGAAAGTTTTCCACACCAGAGCTAGTTGCAAAAAACACGATGTGTTCGTTGTTACAGACCTCTAAAGGTTGGCAGGGAAGGATGATAACTTCACATACACGTGATATAATATTAATGGTCTTTATTCATTTTTACAACTGACTTATATGCTACCAACAACAAGAAAATGTACTGCATAAAATAAGCTCTGAGCCATGCATATATAAATGTTAAATAATTGGATTAAATAAAAAAAGATTGAGTATTAAATTATATTTGTTTTACTGGTAACTATTGTCAACAATGACTTCAATAAGATGTCTGGAGTAAATAGACATTGCGAAGTTAAGATGCATTACTGTGATAAATAATAAGACAAGCAATATCGAGTTGTGATGTGTTAGGTTTTAAAGCACTTGGGCTAGAGGTATGGCTCCCAGCCGTTGTACATCGCGCCCAGATTGTTCGGAAACGTGGCTTCATTGATTAGACGCTGAACCTGCACTTCTACGGTCGAGCTACCAAGAACTCCAGAGTCGTTGCCCTCTAACTTCTTTTGTACAACCATGAGTGAGCGTTGGGCAAATAAATTTGTAGTTTCACCTGAAACTATAAAAAAATATATCTTCAGTATAGGACGATTAGCGATCAAATATATAGTTGTACTTACCCTGATTCTGATTTTTCAATACACCCCAAATGAATAAGGGATCGTGCAGTAATACTTCCAATAAAGTTGTTATAATCGATTTATAACGCCTTAGAATGTGTAGAGTTGCCTCGCAAGATTTCGTAAAAACGCCATTGGTCCCACAAACGCCCATGGCGGCCACAAAGTCGCGCGTTAAACGGAAAGGAACCTGCTCTGGCGTACGTAGAATTTTTCCCTGCTCAAATGCAATACCTGAAGTAATGAAAAATTTACGGTTATAATGAGAACAAGGCTTCTAAATACCCTGTATCCATATTTCTGCTAATTAAAAAATATATATGGAGGTACTGATTTTGATGAAACCTTTCATTTTGTCGAAACATGATTGATTTTTTTACTGTGCGGATGTAATGCAGAACAACTTTATGAATCATCGGAAGAACACTATTTAAAACGAATTAGTACTAAATTTCTAAGCAATATAAAACACAAACAAAATATATATAAATTGTTTACAATATCAGGATAAACAAAAAATATATTGTTCTAATAGAGAGTTTAGCACCGATCGGTCCTATGGTATTACATATGTAAAATGATGTAACTATATATGTAATAAGCTTAGTCTGTGTATGGATAGCCCTAACTATTACGCTTTAAAAGCTATCGGTGTTCATACAGACAGACAGATAAATAGCTCTGTATAGGTTTGTCTCCCTTTGCTTCCTACATATAATTGGCGCTAAAACATTCACCTTTCAGACACAGGATATGAAAAAGTGTTAAGGGCTTGGTTGGTAAAATAGTTTCAACTTACCAAAGTCAATGTGCACCACTTCGGCGGTGGATTGGTCGAGCAGTATATTCTGTAGATGTCTGTCGCCCAATCCTAATATATAACCCACCATAGATGTTGTAGCCACGCTGTTCGTAAATGCCAGACGCTTCTCGAACCATATGCCAGGTACGTGAAACTTCTCGAAGAAGAAATATTGAAAAACTGGTTTGATCTTTTCCGTAAGCTGTTTGTAGATTTCAACTCGCCTCTCCACAGGCTCGCTTTCGACTGTCTGCCAAGGGTTAAATATTTTGCTTTGTATTTGAACTTATTAAGTAATTAGCACTTACTTTAAATTGGTGGCGACACTTTACGGGGGCCCAGTCCTGTGGACGATAACGTTGATGAGCACCCGCATTTTTGCCATCGCCTTGTAAGTACATTCCCATTGGAATCGTATTCTCACACCACTCCAAAATTCCGCTACGAGCCGATAGAGGCGTTATTTTATAGGTTCGCAATCGTAACTTTCGTTCAATAAACTCAGGTTCTTTGTTGATCAGATCATTGATAGAGTGAAAGACTTGTTGCATAATGGCATCCTGCCGCAAGTCATCCTTCCCCTTTAGTAGCTGGGCACGGGTTTTACCATCAGAGCAAAGGCACATTAATTTCTTCGGTGCATTTAGGCCACCAACCATACGAAAATCGGGCTCCCACCTGACAATGGCTGCCAATGAGAAAGGATGTGGTTCCGTTTTATTATAACTATAATACAGTTATTGGCACTTACTTATAATGTTGTATTGCATATTTGGCGACACATCAAGCTCTATTGTGGGGCAGTGTATGTCAAGATTACGTATTCGTAGCAATTTCTTGCTTATCGGCAATTTGGCGACTCTATTATTTCGCGGTACTTCCTCGTTGGCGAACTCAATAAGTGCTGGAAACATAGGTATTATCATGGCTTTGTATAAAAGAAAATGTATATTAGGATTGGACCTACATGGAAAGAGCATATTCAAGTCTCGGCTACAATTAATGGCCTCCTGATCTGTTACTCGACCAATTATCCGTTTCGCTATTTTCGGACGTTCGCTCGTGCTGGCAGAACTATTGTCTTGATCGGCATAGACCAATGCATATAGATGGTTCAGGGAATGATGGGGATGTTCTTGAGCGCAGCGCACCAGAAGTTCAATTAGTATGTCTAAGAACTCCGAGTTCTGGGAATTAAGATGGGCACATAGTTGATTGAAGACGGAAATAAACTTATAGCTAGGCACTGATTGTATTGAATCTTTTATCATATTGTTTAGAGCCGTATTGCTCTTATTGGGCAGCCACAGCGCAATAATTCGGTTAACTGCGTCACTCGAGAATGATTCATCGTGCTGGCAGAATGCTATATAATTAGTAACTGCTGTACACAAATGCTCTGTATGATTTGCCTGCATCAATTTCAATCCATTTTCATCCATGGTGGCAAAACGTTTGGCATTCATGGCCCCCAATTGTTTATCTTTGTTCTCCCGATGTCCTACGGTTGCAGCCATCTCCCGATTCTTCTGTATAATCTTACAGAGGGTCGAGTACTCATCGGACTTCAAATAAGCATCTAGTCGCTGATATTCGAAATCAGCGTATTTCGCAATAGAGGCATAGGCACTCTTTCGATTATCCCTAATGTACGCATCAAATGCATCCGTTCTGTACAGAGCCGGATATTTGTCGAAAAGTTGCATTTTCTTTGCCTCAAAGTCTCCAAGTGATTTCAATGAGGCATTAAATGAATCATCTAGCGTTGATTTAAAGCTCTGAGCATTCGAATTCATCAGAAATTCGCCACGCATGCGCAAGGCACCACAACGTTCCAGACAGTACATGAAATCCTTATTCGTTACCGTATTTTTGAGTATGGCATCGGCAATTTGTTGATTTCCCGTTTTTATAAACACGTCGGCATCTTCCAGAAGGACGCTGATCTAAATATGTCGTTTTATTTTCTTTGCGCCAATACAAAATATAGTTTAAGGTGAAACTTACTTGTGTTGCAGCATTTAGTTCCGGCATTTTGCGTAGTTTTGCAATATTTTTCCTCGCCAGGTTTAGTTTGCCAGCTTTCTTGCACTCGGTAATGGTCTTAAGCAAGTATGTATCAATGGGGCTTTTCTGATAATTATTCAAATATTTAAGTTTTATAAGTTAGAATTGTTTTTATTATTGACTGTGCGGTTTTTTTTTCAATCACCTTATAGAATTGCTGAGCTCTTCGATTGGCACGTGTGCCACCCATCTGGAAAAGTGCAATTTGATGTGAAAGTGTGTATTCCTTACAAGAAAAGTTTCCATATTTCAAGTTCAATTCAACTTGCCACTTTTCGAATATATCGGTCAATGCCACTTGTTGCGAAAATTGTACCTGCAAATTAAAAAAAAGTTATATTAGCATTATTTTATAAAAAACATTAATATTTTAACAATCTATGGCTTATAAATAAAACTTAAGTGAAGCCACTTTTCAGCACTAATTGTCAATGTATTTGTATAATTTGTTCAAATCAATCAGCGCCCTTCTTTGCGCTTCTCATACGAAGCACGTAAGTATCATCTACCTAACTATTAATATAAATTAAATAAGCTTATTTTTACGAATTAATTAAAAACAGTGCACTTCTCATGCGAAGCACTTAACCGAAGACGTTCATTATTATTAATTTAATTGTATTTAAAGGCACAGAAATGATTAGACTGATGGACTCTCTCTCAACTCTACTTGCCTGGCAGAAATCTTCAGCTTGTTGTAACGTCGCTAGCCAGGACAAATATTTGTAAACACTTTGCAAAGATTCCACACTGATGTCACGCAAAATGGCCAAAACACACTGATATGCATTGGCAATCGCCGATATGCTATTCTCCTCTTCGCGATTTCTGATGCTTTTTAATGCCACATAATGATGCTTCTTAAACTCATGCTCCATGTTGACTGCCGCCATATTCACATTCAGATTTCCCTCGATCGGCTCATCCCATTGCATTAAACGCCAGAGACCTTCATAGTTGACATTTTTGGAGCAGCGTTGCTCTAATTTTGCAAACAATTCCTCCATCCCATTACGTTTCAACATTTCCATGCAGAGGTCAGAATTGCGCATTTCAAAATCGTCAAGCTCTAACAAAATATCCGACCAGCTGTTGTTCAGATTAAGGAATTCAACACGTGAAACGAACGGATCCATAAAGCCGGCAATTGCTTCAGTACAGCCAATCGATTCATAGGCCTGTTTAAAACATTAAAAAACGCACCAATGATTCAAATCAATATAAGCAATTTCATATTGCTTACTTTTTTGGCAGCACTTTGAAACTCCTGTGTCTGTATCGCATTGCTATCCGACCATCCCCAAAGTTCCAGATACATAATGCTCAGAAAATAGGCTTGACAATGATTGCTAGCCTTGATTACATTACAAATATTGATGGGAAGACTCCTGCATGAAAGAGAGCATAGTTCGAGAGAGACAGCAAGTGCATGTATCCTTTTCTTATTCATGATAACTCATAAAACATAATACACACCATTGGTTTACAACTCGTATGCATTCGCACATACTTAGGAACATTTTGATGGCACGCTTTTCATGAAAGATCCCTTTGCTACCAGTCCTGCAGAATTGCTCAAAAAAGTAATCCAACATTGTGCTTAATGTCTCCAAATGCATATCCTTGTCCGCCAGCAATAGTTTGACAAACGGTTGCAAGCACGCTTCCGCAAAACTGAACGATTTTTCCGCAAACAAATCAAAGCCATGCCATCCGCAATTTTTAAACACAGCGGCCATGAACGCACAAATCCATTCCTCGTATTCGAAATTTTCAGTTGATTGCAGCACAAGAAGCCAGTCGATAATTGGTATTTGAGTATTTAGATAATATTGTTGATTTGATTTGACCACAAATACGCTAAAATTTGGATGTGCTCCTACATTACAAAGATGTGATTACTTTAATGTTACAATTTATGGTCTCTCGAAGGCTTTACCAATTAACTTCAGGCCAATTTTACTGTTGGCGACTTGACGTGCGACGTTAACGAAAGCTGCATGTGTGCTGGGATTAAAATTAAACAATTGTTTCTCCAAAGTTTCGTAAAGCACAGTCACAAATTGATGATTTCGATCATCATCGCCCTGAATTAAAAGAAATACATATGTATGTATCAAATTTTTTTTATCAATATGAGATCACCTACCTCTTCAAATGAGTCAAAGTCCGTTTGAAAATAATACGAGACATGCTTCATTTCCAAGGGTCCCAGCTCCGCCAGACATTTCAACGCATCGATGCTGCTTTGACGTTTGGTGGCAGTTCGCAAAATTTTAATCAGTCGATCAAATAGTTGAAAAAGTAAGGTCGAATTTTTTTGCAGTTCATTTTTGTGCTTTGCAATCTATAAGGTATCAGGAAAATATTTACTTGTGAATTATATAAACAGTTTGGAATTTATACACAATGCTAAATGCTGTAAGTGAGCAAGTATTGGAAAATTCAAACCCCAAAGGAGTTAAAATGGGCTTCAAAGTTTGCCTTAAGCAAATAAAATTTTATATTCTGATTTATTGCAACTGTAACTTTCTTTAAAATAAATCAACCAATAATATATTATTAAAGGAGTGTTTGGATATACGAAAAAAAAATTATTCCCTTTTAAAATTAAAGTTGTTCAATAAAATAATTGTTGATATAGATATTATATGTGGATATGTAGTGGATGAAATTGTAGACAGTATTGCCGAAATTTTTTAGCTAAATAAGTTGGAAAATATAAACATATAGTATGCACTTACATATGTCCGTAAAGTACGCAAACGTTCTAAGTGAGCAAGTATTGGAAAATTCAAACCCCAAAGGAGTTAAAATGGGCTTCAAAGTTTGCCTTAAGCAAATAAAATTTTATATTCTGATTTATTGCAACTGTAACTTTCTTTAAAATAAATCAACCAATAATATATTATTAAAGGAGTGTTTGGATATACGAAAAAAAAAATTATTCCCTTTTAAAATTAAAGTTGTTCGATAAAATAATTGTTGATATAGATATTATATGTGGATATGTAGTGGATGAAATTGTAGACAGTATTGCCGAAATTTTTTAGCTAAATAAGTTGGAAAATATAAACATATAGTATGCACTTACATATGTCCGTAAAGTACGCAAACGTTCTACGCGATAATTCTGCAGAAACTCATTTATAAATGCCTCGACATCATCCTGATCTATCGTTGAACTGTTGCCGTCACAATATTTGTGCAGAGAACTGGGAATTTCATTTTTCGGATATTCATCGAGTAATGAGCCTGCATCGATCAGATTCTCATTGGTTTCAATTAAAGCCTTTAGTATAGCAACTGCTTGCATTTTCATTTCGTTCCCTTTAATATGGAACACACATTGCAGAAATAACTTTGCGATTTCGTTCAATCGTTTCTGCAACTTTTCAAAGTTTACAAAGTCGCAAGTCAAAATGAGACTAAAATATTGTAATGCCGCCTTTTGAACCACACAGCAATTTGCTGAAAGCGATTAGTTACATAATTATAAGGTTTACAAGCATACAAAGTTTAACTTACTGTGCAGGATAAAGTTGGGAATAAAAAACAATATATCGCATACAAAGAAGTCGCACAAAATATTGTTCTTGCCCGTATCCTGAAGGATGTGACAGAATTTTAGGACATGCTCAGCTATGGCACAGTACAAAAAGAAATTTTGCAGATTGTGCATTGGGAAGACGGAATCATAGCATTTGGTCTTTAAAACTCCTAACAATGTGATCAGAGTTATCGGCTGTTTGGTAATCAGATGGCGGAAGGCTGCTTCGGAGTTCAACATTCCCATGTTCTTGTTTATTCCGTCAAGCTGTGATGGGACAACAATATGCATTATTTGTGCAGAAATCGTTGTATATATTCTTATACTCACAATATGATTTGTAAAGCAGTTGAAAAGAGAATCGCTTTTTAAATTATACCATTCCGGTTTTTTATTACAATATACAAAGCCAAAGAATCTTTGCATTTCCATTTTATCAAACAATAGCTTCATAACGTTATAAAGAGTGAATGGATTGAACGAAACACTCATTTGCTCATCGCTAACTCCAATTTGCTGCAGGTTCTGCGTAAGGAATTTGTAGCGTTGTTTATAGTCACAGGATTCCGATTCAGGACATGCAATAGCTTTTGGTAACATGTAAGCTGACAGGATTAATGTGGATTCCTATGCAGAAATGCTTGTTGTTTGATGAATTATGTTTGTTTGGGCTCGAAGGCATTAAAACAGACCTTTAAAATGCTATCCGACGTCTGATCTCTAAAACGTTTTAGCTCCTCTTGACTCCCATATAAAATAAGATATGCCAGAATTCGTTTCGCATTGGCCTTGCGAAACTCCTGATTTGTGTTGTAGCATAAGAAATATGGGAACCTAACATATAAAGTGAGTGATGATGATGTGGTTCGGATTATATACAGCCGCTTACTTTGATATTGGATACTGCTTTGAGATCCACTTCTGTATTAGAAAATCAGCATAGGGCATTATAAGCTCTTGAACCGTCTGTCTGTAATATTCGACACGGCTGCTCAGCGCGTAGAAATCAGCTTAAATAACAACAATTTCATTATATAAAGTTATTAAACCGAGTTCTCTTTAAGACATACCCACGTTTAATTTGTGCAGTGCACAAAAATATAATAGGTCGGATAATACTATTTCCTGATGAAAGGAACTGAATGTGAAAATTGAAATCAGCGCTTGCACAGTCACCGAAATATTATTTTGTTTCAGATCATCGGTATCGAACTGCATACAAAATAAAATCATTCAAGAATATTGTTTGATTATTTGCTATTAAATAAGAAGATCTTACACAAAGTTTTCTCCAGTCAATACTCTCATAAAGGTCTTCGCAGAAGTTCATGTGAGACTCGAAGGCCGCAACAGGATCGTTGGAAACGCAGGATGTGTTCATCAGCACAGTCAACGTTGAGATTGTCGCAAATTGGATCTCGAGTGTTGGAAATATTAAGAACTTTGCCACCGATTTGCATATGGCTGCAAAGTTCTGATCGGCAAAGATATTGGAGCATTGCTGCGCTATAAGCCCAACACAACGCAGTATTTTTGCTGTTATACCCTCTGGATACGATTTCTTTAGCGCAACTTTCAAAAGAGAATTCAAGGCAATTAGCATGTCTGCCAAAGGGTCCTCGTTGGCTGATGCGAAAAATGTTATGGCTGCGAAACAAATAATATGTTAGTACAATGATTGACTAAAACAGTTCGACACTTACTTGGCATATAGTCCAACACTTCCTCCACGAAATCAAGATCCATGTAATGCAAACGAAAAAGCGATTTAAGCATGTTCACAAGCCATGTGATGATTTCGTCCGAAAGATCCTTACAACGGCACAGCATCTGTTGGAGATACGTATGTTGAAATAGCAATTAGAATGAGTAGGTAGAGTGCTAGCCCGACTCTTGTATACCCTGCACTACATTCATTCAATTTAACTATATGTGTGTAGAACTTAAATGTTATTCGGATACCTTTGCTACTATAAGGATATCCTGCAATTGCAATATGATCTTTTTACTCGATATATGTTGGAATGCATCCTGTCTGTGCGAGCTGGCGACACATAAATTTCCCAAAACGTCCAGACATAACGACCATATATTTAGCCAAATTTTATTATCTTCCTCTTTATTTTGAGTGCCTGCAACAGATAAAGAATATTTTCTCAACTACAATTTTGGATTATTGGTGTCATGGTGTCTTACGATTGTGATATAAAGCCGATGAAACAAATGTAATTAGCTCCTCTAAAGGCTGGCTCTCCAAATAGTGTACGAGTATTTCATTCGATGTATAGATCTTTAGAACAGTATCCACTTGCTTTAACATTTGAACCAATTCCTTGTCGTCCATTTTTGTAACAATGCTGCTTTTTAGCTGAAACTAATTTTCAAAAACTAAGTGCTGGTTTATCCTATATGGATAAAGTAAAAATATACATACTTCCAAGTGGCTTAAATATAAGCCAACTCTTTTAATGAGCGGACATTGCGTAAAATTTGTTGCATCGAAGACTTTATAGTGAAGCAGGCGTTCCATGGTACAACTAAGATTGTGCAGAGCATGCAGGTCTTTTAAAATATTCGTTATCTGAAAGTCCTTTGTTGTTTCATAATTGAGCATGCGCATTAGAAGCTCATAGTTATTTTGAAACAAACAGTTTTTCACATTTGATTCGTTTACAGTCCTGTCCGTCAATTGGTCCCTTTCAAATAGGCACAACAATTTCCGGTTGTACTTTATTGTCAATGTTTGAAGTTCGGAATCGGTTGGTGGAATCGAGCTGTGAGCTGCTGCTTTTAGGTTTTTCAGCTGGCGATCGTCTAGGAAGTTTATAATGCCAATGGCAAAGGTATCAGCAAGTAGGTGTGGCTTTATTGCGTCGATATTGTGTATGGCTTTTGTGGCGCTATGCTTATCACAGGTATCATATGCCCATTTAATGACGGGCTCAAGCTCAACCGATGCTTTATCAATTCCACACCGCTCCGCATGTAGAAACAAATCACGTATTGTTTCAATGCATTCATTTCTCATCAACACTTCGTTGGATCTTATATACTGTAGAAGTGTAGAGCATTGCTTTGGTGTTAGTTTTCCGTGGGTTATAAGCGCCCTTATTATGATCTGCTTTTCAACAATTACTTTTGCGCTTGAGGATGGCTCAGAAATAATATAGTCACCTAACTGACACCATAAATCAGCTAGATAGTTTTCGCTCATGGACTTGGACTCTTCCAGCTCTTGTTCCCTTTTTAAGAGACACGTAAGACAAACTCTTACGTTCATAAGGTTCTTCGGGTTGCCGAACATGCGTAAAATATCAGAAGCAGTTTCGAGAGTTTGCTTAAAATTGGCAACATTTATAATAGAGTCGCTCAATTGTATTAGCTCCGTAAATATGGAGAACCTGAAAAATTGGCCAAAATATAAATGTGTTGAAGCGATATTAAAGTATTTTTTATTATTTACCATACATCGTTAAACGTTGAACCTTTCTTATCAATAAAATTGAATAGGGTCTCGAGTTTGTCCAAAGGCCTTGCTATTTTCTTGCACGGATCATCTTCGTTTCCGCTTTTCTTAAATTCGAAATGCCAGAGTAACTAACGAGGTGGTTAACAAGTTAGTGAGAAATATATATATTTGTATTAACTTTTTGTAAATAATTTATTACTTACAATGTAAATCACTAATGCGGACATTTTGAAAAAGTCTTCCGAAAACCTATCGTTGGATAGTTGTGATGATTTGTAACGTGGCAGTGAGTTACTTCTTATCTCCATGTCAATGATTGTTCGGAGCTTTAGCATAGTCTTGGGCCAGCTTTCGTTTACGGCTATATTAAAGGTATTGAAGTCGCCTGCGCTTAGTTTTGGATAAAAGACACGCAATGATAAGGCTACACTTTGGAAAAACATATTTTTTGTATCATCACGATAGCTATCTTTATGATAGAGCTCGCAGAGCATTGGCAAAATATCTTGCATATGAAGGCATAGACTTTGATGATAATTTACGGAGAGCTGGCAAGGATGTGGTCATGTATTAATAGAATGTTATAGGGCTTTGAAAGTAAATAATGAGATATGTACCTCCTTCACAAAGAGCAAGTACAATCGTACAACTTCAGTTTTCTTGTCATTTGTATTCGCAGCCATAATATTGGCACTCAGCTGAGGCAAATATGCCACTAAATCTGAGTGAAGCTGTACCCGTTTCGAGGCTAGTTCTACAGTTTTTGTTATACACTTTAGAATTCTAGATCGAAGAAGCTCATCCCCTTCCACATTAACCTCAAACAAATAAGATAGAATGCCTGAAATGAATGAAATACTTTAGATTCTGAATAACGTTGCTCGATAATAACTTTTCTTAAACTTACGGCTATATTCGTTTACTTTAATTTGGCGTACATTGATGGGGGACATGTAGATTCCTCTTTCTAGCATATTTAGAAATGTTAGGCCAAAGTGTTCCACCACAATCCGCTTTTTGAAGCCCTCTTCAAATGTGTCGACTATGGTTGTCTTTCCAAGAAAATAGTTCTTATCGGCTATTTAAGAGCAATGCGTCAGATTGTAGGCCTGAAGAACTTTCTTCTACATATGTACATATGTATGTGCTTACCCTCCAAATTATAGTTGATGATATTGTTCAAGACTTTGCTGTAGTTGTTGGATTTATTTTTTAAAGTTTGGGCCTTATCCGGTCGGCATTCAGAAATGCTTGTGGCGTGCTGTTTAAAAATGCAGATTACTATCTTAAGCTGTGGAGCGTGCTATGCCTAACTTTACCTTGATTGTTGCGGATACAGCCGTATTAAAAATTTCCTGCCATGTTAGTTCGACATGTTTCTTTTTTAGCAACGCCAAAAGGTCTTCTTTGGAATTGTTTAGTTTCTGGTCCAGCTGCTCAATCGCCTTATTACGGGTGGGTGCATGATCCGAACGTAGTTCCCCTAGTATTCTGGTCATTCCAGAGCACAGGTCTACCATTTTGCAGCTAGTTTTAACGTTTATTCGCGCTTAATCTACTTTTAATTCTAAAACATTACTGCTGTGATGTACGAATTTTGCGCGAAGAAACGATACTCCAATTGGCATCGATTCCTTTCTTCACTATCATATGTTTACAATGTCAGCTGATTTGAGGGCTGCCAGCTTCTCGCCATAAAATCAGGACAAAAAAAAAAGACCTGGAAAAAAGATGGAAAAATTGAAAAATTTCAAAGAAAATCAGGGCGAGTAGTTTTTATACCGTATCGCTAATAATAATAAGGTATACTAGCTTAGCCATAAATGTAAAACAGTGCTGGATTGCCACCAACGATGTCGTCATAATTTGATTCAGCGGCCAAAATATTTACATCGAAAAAGCGAACCACGAAAAAGATAAAAGCGGGAAAATTGTTTAAGAGGTGATAATAAATATATTCCGATATATCGTATTAAAAGTCGACGCATATATCGCATTGAATATAATATCGGTTCTTACACAAGTTTCGCTTCTTAATATCGATATAATATCGATATCGCCATATCAACGAGTAGACGTCTTAGTTGTGCGCGTTTGTAGTAAATATTTGGATTTTAACATTCGGCAAAAATGCCTATTGCCGTGTTTAGTTCCGTTCGTGAAATAAGTAGCGAAGATCCTGTAAGTTGTATCCACTACCTGCCAGTTTTAGACTGCAATTAATTGATCGTTAAATATTGTAGGTTCATGTGGCCGAGAACCTGTTGAAGGAGAATGCCGGCAAAAAGTGGAAGACAAAATCGGCTGGCGAAAAGTCTGCTTATGTTATTTTAGAATTTGGAGAACCCCAGAAAATTACCGGTATTGATATTGGCAACGAGCATTCCGCATTCGTTGAGGTTTTGGTCAGCAAATCAGGCTGCGGCTCTGATGATTTTATGGTGCGCGAAACCTCTTTTGTTTACATTCCTATACTACAATTATGTTCCATTTCTAGGAAATTTTGTTGTCCAGTTCGTTTATGACGCCAATTGAAAGTAAAAATTCTAGCAACACAAATCGCGTGCGATGTTTTAGTAGCGATGCCCTGATAGCGTCAACGCTGGCAGAAAAATGGAAACTTGTAAAAATCGTCTGCACACAGCCGTTCAACAAGCACGTTCAGTATGGATTGTCCTTTATTAAGATACATGTGGCTCCCAATGCATCGAAGTCAAAGGCATTGGTGCCCGAAAAGTTTCTTCATTCACTGCAAAATCAACAATCCAACAAGTCGGGCATTGGTGTAACCTCACTTGGAAGCTTTAAGCTACGCGAAGAGTCACCCGACTCGGAGTCCGAAAGTAAGGCGTCACTTTTTCAGCGCTGGAAAGCGTCACGTGATGAGAATAACACTGGTCCCAGCACGGCAGCCGCTATTAGGGATGCCTCCCAGCCAGCTGCTCTACGGAGGCTGAGCAACCCCAGGCCTTCTCCCCTAACAGTTTCAAAATCCCCAAATGTTGAACCAAAGTCGGAGGCAAAGGTGCTCGATCGGAATCGGGAGTCGTTATTGTTTGGTGATAATATCGATGATGATGATGAGGCTGATGATGCAAAAAAGCAGCGCCTGAGCAAGCACATTGAAGCGGACAAGAATCGTAGGCGTATTGAGCAAGAAAAGCAAAAGGAGAAATCAAAACGACACTCCATTGACAAGCAATCGGCACCATCTACGTCTAAAGTCGTAGAAAAGAAAGTTGTCGTTGACAATCATATTCCCAAGGAACGTTCACAGAAACGTGTATCTTCGCCGACTGCTGGCAATAGCACCCCAGCTAAAAAGCCACGGATCAACGATGCCGATATTCAATTTCGGCCCTTCAATCAACTGCTGCGTAATGTTGTCTTAGTCATAAGTGGCATACAGGTGAGGCCCATATTGAAGCTTACATATATTCCTAACAATGTGCTAATCGAGTTGGCTTTTGTATAGAATCCAGATCGCGCGAATTTAAGATCCAAGGCCTTGGCTATGGGTGCCAAATACAAAGCAGATTGGGATGCTGACTGCACACATCTCATGTAAGGAGACCTTTTTCATTATACATATAACATTCGGACTATTCATTTAACTTTGTATCATTTCAGTTGTGCTTTTAAAAATACACCCAAGTACAATCAGGTCAAGGGTAAAGGTAAAATAGTTTCGCGCAGCTGGCTCGAAAAGTGTCATGCACTTAAAAAGTATCTGCCTTGGCGTCGTTACGCATTGGACACCACAGAACTGGGGAAGCCTGAGAGCGATGAAGAAATACTCGATGAATCAATGAGACCAGCCGCAGTTTTGGACGATGTGGACGAAGGGAAAAATACGAGTATAACAGCCGCTTACGATCTAGATGATAATAAAGACATGGACACCACTCATCAGTGCGACTCCGGCAGCGACACTGAGGACGAACTAGAACGTGTTGCTCAAAGTTTGTACTCTGCTAACGATGCGTAAAGAATTCCGCCCTAATTTTCACTCTTCCCTTTACAGAAAATAAGAAAATTATTACGAGTGACAAGAATCAAAAAAATAACAGTGCTAATCCAAAATCACGGGATGTTTATGAAATAAGCACTGACGAAGAAGATTTTCTGGAGGAGAAAAAGAAGCGGCTGAGATAAACTTTTACTTTCGTTCATACCTACATTTCGACCTCGAAATTTGTTTAGTATTAAGGTAAGCGTTGTTTTTTGTAACAATAGTCTAAGTCACAAATATATATTCATGTTGTTCTTTCTTGGGCTTACTGTTCCCCAAATGAATGCTAAAAATCGATTTCAAGACGTTTTTTGAACTTGTTTCCTGTTTATAGAGTTTATGTAAGAAAACAATGTTTAAAATAAGTTTTTTGTATTAATTTTTTTTTTCAAACTAAATAGGGGCTTATCCGATTTGAAATTCGATCAGATTTCGTCGAAATTGATTTTGATAAATGTTCAGATTTTTAACAAATTATTGATTCAAGTGAATTCTATGCCAGTGCCAAATAAAATGAAATAGTAATACATTCGAGAGTTTGCTGAAAATCTGAAAATGTTGCCAAACCAATTCCGACAAAGTGGATCGAGTTCGGAAACAAAAAAGTTTGATGGCACACCTTTCCATTGGCGTACCAAAGAACAAAGAAACAGTTTTTGTGAAATAAGAAAATCTTAAATACTCAACAAAATTTTTGTTAAATAACTTGAGCTTGCTAATTTTTTTTTACCGAATACAATATTTTCGGTTATATTATAAATAACCATTAATAATGTGTACTTTCACCTTTGGGTTGTGTAAGTTTAGGAATAAGCAAAACACTCTAAAGCAATAATATTACCTCAAATCTTGGGAATACAAGATAATCACTTTTTAAACATTACCAATTCATGTATGAATATAATACAATAATATATCTTTGGTTTTTAAACAACAACAGGAAGAATCCCCGATTTGTAGAGGTTCATATCTTAAATTTTTAAATATATAAAATTATTTAAAGATACTGATTTATTTTGTTGAATATAAATTACTGCACCCTTTCCAAATGAAAAATTTGCAAACGTCTTTCTTGTAAGGCAGTAATCGGAATACAATTATATTACCATTTGTATTTTTAGGAATTACTGATTTTTAAATTAAAATGTTGATAGATGGGAGAAAATCCCTTTTAAAAATTACCAATCCATGTATGTACGTATATATATATATATATATATATATATATTTAAAATAATAAATAATAAATTTGTAAGGCAGAATTTCTTCCATTTATAGAGGTTCATATCTAAAATTATTTGAATATGTTACTGATTTATTTTTCTGGATATAAATTACTGCACTCTTTCCAAATGAATACAATGAATACAATCTGCATACAATGGGGACCTTACTTACACACATGAGCCCAATTTTTAGCGATTTGCTCTCAGATTCGCAAACATGTGATTCTCTTGAGCGCAACAGCTGTGAGTTCCCATCCCGGTTAGACCTCCTTGCGCCTGTGCTTTTCAGAGGTCGGACGAGAAAAGCTCAGTCGTGTGTTTGCAGCCGAGCGAGTACATAGAGCGCAAGTTGCCATCAAATTTGGGGCAGTACATACATATACTACGAGTATATAATTCGTACCATTTGACGAGGCAACTGAGGTAGTAGTGTTTAATTGTTATCTTCGGCATATCAATTGGTTGCTAACCCATCTGGCACATAAAAATTGTAAAAATAGCTCTCTTGATATCCGCATAACCGATATG
Organism: Scaptodrosophila lebanonensis; assembly: GCF_003285725.1. Taxonomy (NCBI): domain Eukaryota; kingdom Metazoa; phylum Arthropoda; class Insecta; order Diptera; family Drosophilidae; genus Scaptodrosophila; species Scaptodrosophila lebanonensis. The sequence continues at coordinate 1,098,283 of NW_022060597.1, read as the reverse complement.
ATAGGCTTACTCCCCACATACTCGTAGTGTGTGGTGTGTGTGGTTGCTTGCTTGCGGGGGGCGGCCATATGATTTTGAAAAATCGATATATAACTGAGCTGATGGGCGAAAGTGTTGAATGTTAGTGTGAATTTTCTTTTGTGTATGTATTTTCAGAATGAGCGCCTAGGCAGTCGTCCAGCTGATTTTTCCCGGAGAAACTGCATTTGTAAGTGCAGGCTGAGTTCTTAAAAAATAAATAAATAAAGTGCATTTCGATTGATTGGTTTATCTAATTGTGTGCATTTCAGACATACATATATATACATATAAATTAAAACGCCAAAAGAGGATCAAAATGGGAAATGAAACCTCGCTGCCCATGGACATGTGCTCCAATTTTGATGCGGACGAGATACGTCGTTTGGGTAAACGTTTTCGCAAACTGGATCTGGACAATTCGGGAGCACTGAGCATAGATGAGTTTATGTCGCTCCCCGAACTTCAGCAGAATCCGCTGGTGCAGCGGGTAATCGATATTTTCGATGCGGATGGCAATGGGGAGGTCGACTTCAAGGAATTCATTCAGGGCGTCTCACAGTTCAGTGTTCGTGGTGATAAGCTCTCGAAGTTGCGGTTTGCCTTCCGAATATACGATATGGACAATGATGGGTATATATCCAATGGCGAGCTCTTCCAGGTGCTCAAAATGATGGTCGGCAACAATCTAAAGGATACACAATTGCAACAGATTGTCGATAAAACAATTTGTTTTGCCGATAAGGACGAGGATGGTAAAATATCGTTTGATGAGTTCTGTTCGGTAGTTGGCAATACGGATATTCATAAAAAAATGGTCGTGGATGTTTAAGCGGGCGGTCGGTCGGACGGACGGACGGTTTGGCACGATGCGGGTTGGACGATGAGAAAAACACAATTGGGTATACTTACAAGCGCTTGTATGTATGCCTGAACCTACAATGTACTTTAGTCTACACATTCAAATTAATGTACGAGTATGCATGTGCAAAATTCATTCAAATATCTATATCTATGTATGGCTTCTAGTGACTTGACTTTATGGCCAAAATTTCAATTCAAATTTTTCAACTCATAAAGCATTGTTACATTTTTGTATACTTATATACTATACGTACAGTACTCGGATTGTTTTGAAATCGTGTCACACACGAAACCACCGCAATCGGACCATGTAGATGCTATATAGATACCATATCCACATGCCTTATACATACAGGTGTGGTTATGCTCAAATTAATCCTCCAATTAGTGGTACATACATAAAAGGTATGCATGTACTCTATATGTGTGAAATTAATGCTCTTATAAGTTTTTTTTTTCTATGCAGTACAACTTCTATATAATTTGAAACATTGCTTTCGGCAAAAACAATCTCGATTTTGTCTATAAGATAGTTATAAACTTGAAAGGTTAGCCGAAAGATAGACTTTCGAGTCAAGGAATAATTTCGACTCTTAAAAAGGAACTCAAGCCGAGTTCGAGTTTAAAATGTTCGGGTATTTTTAAAACTATCTCGATAGGATCAAGAGTATATTGTGTATGTAACTAAAGACACATTCGAAAATCGCGAAAATTGGATATAAAATATGACTCCAGTGTATTTATAGGTAGTAAGTATGTATGTTCAAGAAAAGGATGTCAAAAGAAATACTATGGGCAAGATTAATTAAATTTAAGGAATCACCTAAATAGAATCGTTTAACATAATGTCGTACACTGAATAAATTAACTAAAATTAATATCGAAATTGAAAATATATAAGATACAATTTTTTTTCCACTCCTAATCATATGATTGATGATGAATGTGAAATTATTTTGGGAGTTTTTCGTATGTTCCTACTATGTACTTACTATATATATGTATATGGAATACAGATGGCGATGCAGCACGCCTTTTTAACATTGAAATTCTCTATGTTCAGTACTAACTACAATATGTGTAACAATTTTAAGCGATATTTTATTGATATGTTAAAACTGAACTATTTTTGACTAAATTTTGACTAGTGTTGATTGTATTGTCTTTGTGTGTATTTTAATGTGTATTTCAACCTAATTTAAATTACCTATAAGAAATGTAAATTATTATCAAGAGATGTTTATTAAAAACCGAAAAGATAACCACACTTTGATTGTATTGCGTTTTCATTCTTCAAAGCTTTACAGTTTTCTATTTTTAATTATATATTTTGCAATCATGTTTTGATTGCCTTTTTTCTATATACATTCATACTTATTCATTTGTATATAGAATACATTTTGGTTTTAACTCAATTTCTGAATTTTAAGTCAAATGTGTCCACAAAATCGCCCCTTCAGCGATTCTTTATTATATGCAGTATTTTTCTTGATTCTGAAACAATTCCCTAGCAGCTACTGAATGCCATTTATGTCAAATTATGAATGAATAGAAGATCTACTTTTATATTGTAATTTTGAAGTAAAAGTTAAAAAAGTGAAATCATTATAAGTAGGTACAAAAGTGTTTAGTATGAAACATTTGTCCGTCCGCTTTTATTTCAATGTATTTGAACTCATATCTCCAAATATCTACGTTCTTTGTTGAAAACATATTTTTTGTTACGAAAACATGACATCCAAGTGGTTGTTATCATAATAATATAGTTAGCATCAGCCCACTCTAAATCACAAAGCTGATAAAGCTATATAATAAAACCCGTTTTTTTTTTATGAGAAAGATAATGAAAGGTTGTATATGTAAGTGGATTTGTAGATATGTAGATAGATGGGGTAATCCATATCTTCATTGTAATTTGTTATTTTGAAATCATTTTTGGTGTGATTTATTTCTTTGCACCTCATAAACTTCTAGGGGTATGAACGAAAAAATCGTATGTGATTTATTTTAGAGCCAAGGAATGAGAATCTATTTCATAGTTATTAATTCGTATGCACTTACAATTATCATATATCTCAGTTTAATTTTAACAATTCTACTTTAAAGAAATATATAAAACAAATATTTGTTCCAGGAAAATTGCAGTAACCATATTTGTGTTCTTCAAGCGTAGTATCGTTAATTTTATATACATTTATTTTTAATTTCATTTGGTATTATTTATTATCTATGATTTCTTTCTAAATTTTTAGAAATGTGTGCTCTTTTTAATTGAAATTACATTCTACTTCGACTCAATACGGAAACGTTGCCAAGCCTATGGTTTCAGAAAAGGGAACTCTTCAAAGAAGTCTGCTTTATAAGGTAAAGAGGAAATACAGTTATTTTTTAAGAATTTTTTTTTTTTTTTTTTTTTATTTATTTATTTATTTAATGCTAGCTTAAAGTTAAAACTTACAACTAACTACCAGATTCTAATTGTTTTTTGTCTACACATTGCAGTGTAATTAGGTTTTAAAAAAGTGACCCTAAAAGTATGCTATTGTTTATTGAAATTGTCTTCTATTTCGATTAGCAGCGCTTCCGCTAAACTGGTAGTTTCGGAAACGGAAACCCTGTATTGATAGGTATTGAATAGGTAGGAATATTGCAAAATAGTTTTGCAAAAGCAATACCGAAAATGTAACCCCAAAAGTATGATGCTTTTAATTGCAATTACATTATATTTCCACTCAATATGGAATCGGAATGGAACTCATCAATAAATAAGTTCTTATTGAAGTGGAAACAAGAGATAATTTTAAATTATATAACATTGAATTAAAGTAAATTTTTATTGGTTGCTTGGGAGGTTTTTTGATTTTTGTGACATCTCGAAAAAAAGTTTACATATTGTCTACACACTGCAGCAGTTTTAGTTTGTTCAATGGTTAGAGTTTATTTATTTATTTTTTTTGACATGATTTATAAATAAATGTACACTCACACACACATATATATGTATGTAAGTAAGTATGTGTGTATGGGTGTGTGTGTGTGTGTGTGTATGTGTGAAAATGTGTGTAAATTAATTTGGAATGTTTTATGTGCGTGCGCCAGTTACCTTTCTCGTTTCCTTTGTCAAATTTTCGGCACGAGAAAGACATGTCTGGAAACAAAGTCCAAATTTTCGCCCAGTCAAAGCGATTAAGTGTGTAGTTTGTAGGTCATCCGTACACAAACACACATAAATAAAAACATACATACCGACATAACATACCAACATGTGTCGAAATAACCACCCAACTATGGTGACAAACGAACCGTTTAAGCCAATGGATTTTGTAACGCAAAGCCTTCGGAAAGAGCGCCTATGAACACATATGTGTTCGTGTCTGTGCATGTGTGTGTGTGTGTGTATTCGTGGAAATACAGACACATATCGATATGTATGTATGTATGTATGCATGTAGTAGGTATATCTAAATATTGTACAATATATCAATAAATTATTATCTGACGTCTGTCGCGGGCATTCAAGTTGGTTCGTTAATAATTTTCGCCTTGGGTCCATCCCATTTCCAACTTGCCACACCCCCCGCCCCACCAAATTAGTGGGGTTAATAATGTTGATTACATTAATTTCCAGCCGGACGCTGCTGCTCCCCTTTCGTAGTTCGTGCTTTCGTTGACCTTTTGTATTAATTGGTTTGATTAATGTGCTCCAATTTCGGGGGTTATACGTAACCGCCAAAATGTTTCTTAAATGTTGGGTCCCATCGTCCTTACCATTGTGGACTTATAGTACTCGAGGACCAAGTAAAATGGCACAATTTATGCTATCATTTCATGGCTGTGTGTGTGTTAGTTCCCAACAATTTAGGATATATGTATTATACAAGTATATGGATGGATGGATGTATGGATGGGTACGTACTTACTCGTATTTTTTCCTATTCCTTGCTTTTTTTTTGCTTTTTGTTGGGTCGTTCGGTTAATATCCTCAAATAATGGTATGTATATTTATGCATGTGCTTCTGCAGTGGTACTTGCTGGCTTTTTCTTTTTTTTTTTGCTGTTGCTCGTTGCTGTAATTATGGTTGAATTATTGGGTACACTAAACGAGGGGCTATAGAATGCGACGCCTTGCGTTTACGGAGCACTTAAACCTCGGGGCTATTTGTGCTGTGTAGGTATTAAACAATGAGATTGCTTTTCAAGTCGCTTGACTTAATATGCTATAACATGCCATGCCTGTCGGTGCGGTGCTTGCAGCTAACAGGATATATTTATAGCAAATGGTATTGTCAGACCAACCTGTCTCCTTATAAATAAGGAGCATAAATATTTTGATGGCAAGCCAATCTAGTAGCGACATGGGTTCATGCACTTTGCTACTTTGCCGTACGTAGCCCTCTGACACGAATCAATATGTTGACAAATACACACACACCACGCTCACACACACACACACACATCGACGCTCACACACACACACATAGAAGACAGTATATAGAGTGAACATCGAGAGAAAGGCCCTTGCCCCTGGGCTATAATTTATTATAAGTATGTGAAAGCAACAACCAAATGAAAAGTGACGGCTCTAAAAAGTTTTATTAATTAAATAAATCAAGCCAAGACCAATCAAAACTACATAAATACATACATACTATACATACATACATATATGTATGCTTGATATGGCAAAAACTGTTTCAGTGATTTTGGCAATTAAATAATTAAGCAAAACGGCAATCATTCAACTTCGAAATGTCAGCAACAAAGCACTTTTCAGATCTTTATAGAACAACTTCTGTTATTAATATGCTGAATACAAGTAATAATAGTTGTAGATCGACGAGAACTCTAACAGGCAATGCTAATGAAATATCTTCCTATTACAATTCCACAATATCTTCCATTAATTCATCTATTCACTTCTTTAAATAAAATAAATTCGCTATAGTAAATATTATTATTTTTAACAAACTAAAGAAATATAGATAGTAGAGGAGAACACTTAATTCTACTAAAGCATTAATTAGATGAAGTAGGGAGCAGAAAAAGAAAGGTGGGCGAAAATTTAATTGCCAGTCCAGTAAACTATGCCCCGACTCACAGCATTAAGTGGTGAGAGATTTCCCCATAGATAAATATAAAGGATAGCTTTTATAGAATAGAGAGAAAGTACTGACGAAAGTAACAGAAATATGAAAAATCATTATAATTAGAACAAATGATTATATTCCTTGTTATTACCGGATATAAAGAATATACAGGATTTCTTTCGAACTTTCGAAATTATTTAAAAACAATACTTAATATTAAATTAATACAATTAACTTACAATTAAATTATTAAATATACCCTCGACATTTCCTTGAAAGTATATACAAAACATAGAACTTTACATACCACGTCGTAACTTTATAAGACCGTACATTAAACTATTTTTATGTAACCTAAAAAATTATTTTAATATTTTAAGTAGTTAAGCTTGCTGTTTATAAATAAATAATAAAGTGGGTGATTATCATACCTATACTTTGCCTAATAGTTCATTACATAAGACCTCATTTTATTAAATTAACAGCATATGCTAAATCGAAATTCTGTCACCTTTCAATATTCATTCATTCATTCTCAATAATCGAGTCGTTAGTCTAATTGATAGCGCTTTTTTCTTCGTTTGTTTGGGCTTAGTAATATGTTAATAATGTACCGAAAACTAAGCGATAAATAATGCATAATACAAAACGTAAAAAGTATTAACAAAAAAAAAAAACGAAAAGTTCCAAATCTTGAGCAAGAGAGAAATAATAAATTAAAACAAACTGAATAAATATGTAGCTTAGTACTTTTTAAAATATGTAACGATTTAGATTTTGTTAATAAAACAAAATGTGTTATTGGTGATATAAAAAGTTTACGAACAACATTTTTATACCTCAATCAATTTACAATTTATAATCAGAACTCACACGTTTATTTTTTTTAATGACATTCAGTTAAAAAGCATAGAAAATTATTTTTTAAAAGCAACCCGAATTGATAAAGAAAGTTCTTATATTTGTATGTGCAAAATACAGACATATTAAATATTATAAATTGTGGACTTTATTTCCATTAGTGACAACAAAACGAAAAAATGGAACCCTTTATAATGATTTGAATTAAAAGCAGTTTACTGAATTACCAAAAGCTGTCTGAAATTCTATTCTTGCTAAACTAAAAGGATCTGCCATTCTTTATCAACCTTTACAACGCAGTCAAATCAAGACCAAGAAGTACATAAGTATCGTTGAAAGTCCTCAAAAAAAGGACATCTAAGTAATTACTTAACGTTTAGCATTTCCCCTTTATGTAAATCATTTTTGAAGAAGGAGGGCATGCTGAGAAGGAGATGTGGATAATCTATTTATAAGAGGGCCAACAAAATAGAGCTTTAGTTCAGCATCCGAAATGAGACCTACTCCTATTGAAATAAGTTGTGGGGTAAACAGTTCAAAACTCATTTAAGCTCTAACGCGGACCAATTGAGTTGGTTTTGTAGAACTTACAACTTATATGCACGCATACATAAGCCCGAAAACTTTTAGAATATACATATGCACATAAGTATGTACATACACATATACATAGTATATATGTAAAATGGGCAACTTGACAAAGTTAAAGCTGCAGCGAGCTCAAGTACAATTTTAGAGTCAGGCGAGTAACAAAAAAAAAACCAAAAAAAAAAAAACAGGGCATATACTTCTATGTACCTATATATGTATGTATGTATGTGTGTGTGTTTGTGTGGCTTATGTACATGTATGCAAGTGCTTTTATAAACGAATGTCTGTGTGTGTGTGTGTTTGTGACATGCGTCCATATGTAAAAAGTTCTACTCGTGCCGCCAGTAGCTTGGAGTAGTAACCAAAAACGCATACAAAACAATGTGAATATTACAGCAACAAAAACAACAACAACTACAATAACGACGACGATGGCGAGAGCAAGCACAGCAACGACAATAACAACAACAGCAACAACAACAAAAACGAGAACAACAAACATAGCACAATCAACAACCACCGTTAGCGCCACACTTGGCCACGCGCACACAACACCAACACCAACAGCAGAACCAGCAGCAGAAACGCCGGCAGCAGCGCCAGCAGAAGCAGCAGGAGAAAGGAAGCATAAATGCTGACTGACTGAATGACTGACTTGCCTGCCTGCCAGCCAGCCAGCCTGCCTGCGTGACTGGCGTGGGGGGCGTGAGCGCAAGCAAGTTAATGCAAAGTGAAGAACAAAGAACGAGGAGCGAGAGCCGAGGAGGGAGTAACCCACAACCTACTCGCCACCCACTTGCCCGGGCACAGTGTCTCGTTTAATCACAACTATGCGAGAAAAATATACATATTAACGAAATAATAGTAAAGTACAAGAGCGGAAGGTAAAGTCTGGCTTAATGTATAATTCCAAAACGGCATGCATAGTAATACAGATTTAGACTATGATCCATTGATGGCAATTGTAAGAATTGTGATGCTGTTAAGTAGAAAGATGAATCCTTAAGAATATGTTGCAAACTTTAAGCTTCCTCCTTAAAGAGCTTCGATAAAACAATCTAAATACAAGCAATAAGCGTTAAATTATTAGTTATTTAGTTACTTAGAAGATTGCAATTATGCCAAAAATTTATCAATTTCCGATAGAGATAAATTCTTAGAAGTTGAGAAATCATAATCTTAGAAAAACCTACATTTTGATTTTTGCTTGCGGTGGACAAGTTATTAAGGAATAATAAAAAGGAAATGAAATGAATAAAAAGTGCGCAAATAAAATAACATACATAAATACTACAAATGATTCAAAAAACTACTCGTAAAAGCAATTATTTGTGGATCTAAAAAATAATTTAAAACAGTGTAATTATCGAATTCTGTGGAGGAACAATATTGGCTCTGAATTCGCAAAATTTGTGCATTTTGCAAAAAGGAAACTATGGCTGATTATTATAGAATCAGTAAACATAGTCTAAGTACTAAAAAGTACACGTATCCTATTAAGATTTATAATCAGCAGAAAAAAGCTTTTTATATATAAGTGAAAATGTTAATAATACGAGACATTATACGAGTATATACAAGTAATTTGAAAAATAATATTTACAGTAAAACCAATTGCAGTATCCGAATTCAATCGAAATGCGAATTTTTATGACAATAATTAAATTGTCAACATTGGATAGAGTTATATGTGCACTATATGAGTATGTATATATATATTCAGTTGTAAACTGATGCTGCCTGAGTTTATATTGAAACACACACGACTTTTGTTTATAATGGACTTTTGTTTATATATCGCTACGAATCATATCATACATGTTCATACTATATATATGGGAATGATAGATCCTTTGTGTAAAGAAAAAACTGTGTTGCAAGCGAAGCGAAGCGAAGCAAAGAAAAGTGAGAGTGTGTGGTCACTGTGCGCCGGCGGCGGCCGACGATTGCGATTGCGACTGCCACTGCCATGGCCCGACCAACGAACCAACGAAACAACCAACCAACCAACCGACCGAACGACCAAACAACGAACTAAGGGAATGTACGTTTTGCTGAGCAACAAATTGAGTCAGTATCGCACAAACAACACTAACGGAAACATCAACGTGAAAGCAAGACGGACGACGACGACGACGACGACGCGTTTGTTTTGCTTGCTTTTGCTTGCCCTGCCTTGCCTTTTGCCTTGCCGCACGAAGCGAAGTCCAAGTCCATGCGTACACTGTAAAAAATAACAAAGGGGATCAAGCGAACTTATCTCACGCCAACAAAAAAAACCACAAACAAAAATAAATATTCAATTCAAAAAATGCATATAAAAAAATAAAGAAAGAAAAATACGACAAAGCAAAAAAAAAGAAACAATATTGCAACTGTAAAAATAGCTGAAGCTTGCAACGAAGTTGAAAACGACGTCGTGGGTGTTGTACATATAAAAAAAAATATAAAATAGATATATATATATATATATGTTATATATATGTATTTATCTAGAGAGAGCACATATCTATCTATATACATAGAGAGCTGCACATAAATGTGCATGATTTTGTTGTTTTTTTTTAATGTTTTTTTGTTTGTTGTTTCGTTGCTTGTCGTACGCATAATTATCAACTAAATTAAAAAATATTTCTCTTGAAATCGCAAGTGAAAAAAAAAATCAAAAATTGCCGCCAACCAACCAACTACGCCAATGAAAATGTGCAAGTATCAGAGGCGGCACTTTCCCGATACATAGCCAGCTAGCCAGCCAGCCAGCCAGCCAGCCAGCCAGCCAGCCAGCCAGTCAGTCAGTCAGTCAGTCAGATAGCCAAATAGCCAAACAGCCAGTCGGTCAAACAGTCAAACAGTCAGCAGCGTGCGTTCAGCTCAGTTGTGTTGAGTTCTACACGCAAGCTGCTCGTACTCGTATGTATGTAGTGGAGATGCATGCCTGTGCTGCATAGATGTATGTGTCTGGAGTGTCGTCACATATGCATATGCACATATGTATATGTATGTATATACAGCTAATATATGGCAATATGTGTATATACTGATATACGCGCGTGCCAAATATTGCCGATTTTATCAAGCGAAAGTAGCTGGGACAGTGGCAACAACTGAAGCACCACCAGCAGCACCAACAGCAGTAGCAGCAACAGCAGTAGCAGCAGCAGCAACAACAACAGCAGTAGCGGCAACAAAGACCAATCTGACGCCTACAATAGCAGCAACAATAGAAGCAACAACAACAATCACGACGCCAACGTCACAAACAACGAATCGCAGTTACAGAGCGTACTGCAAAATATCAAGGTGCGTAGCCAAAGCCAGTTAAGTATTACTCTAAAAACATATATTAAATATTCCTACAGACTCTAATTTTGTTCCACACACACACACGCACGCACTCGTCCGCATAAATGTCACATAAATGTCAAATGCAGCAAGAAACTTACAAACATACATACACGAGTATGTGCGACATGCATTTTTAAATTGTAATAAAGTAAAGCGCGAATTTCAAATGAGTTTATGTGTATACGCCAGACAAGACTCACATCTCTATATATATATATGTGTGTGTGTGTGTGCACTTAAAAGCGCTGCTCATCATCACATCTCAGTGAAATAATCCAGAAAGTGTCGAGCAATCAAATATTTTTGCTCGAAATAATAAAAAAAAAAAAATAATAAGAAGACAAAGTCATCATCAGACTTGTGTGACTTACGATGCAGAATATTAAATTACAACTGAATTCATCCATTCATTTGTATCAGAAAAGATATTCATTAAATATTACGCATACGCAACGTATGCCGCGCCATTGAGCTAACTTTGAAGACCGCAAAGTAACAACAACAACAATACGTAGTATCTACCCGCAGACACATTTCAAAAAGCATAATTTTAGGCGAGCTCGAAGCTACGTTCGTAATTTGAAACGCGGTTAGTAATTTTGCCAACGCTGCGTATGCTTAATATTACAATTTTTTTTTAGCCACAGCTGAGGCAAATCTCTAATATTGCAATTTCTTTAACCACATGCTGGTAAGCGTGCAACTCCTTTAATTTTAGTATGTGGGTTAAGAAGGCAAATAAAGGACTATAAAAGTTTGTAAAAAGTCGCTCGAAGTCTACACTGAAAACTGTTTTGTTTTGAGCAAGTTATTAAGGAGTCTCTGAAGCGTTAAAGTTTATTTTTACTTCAGCAACTCCCAGAGACGGCGATCCACTAAAAAGTCAATTAAGCTGAGTTTTCAATGGCATTTTCCTGGCAGCAGGCGATTAAAAAGCAATTTGTCTTTTCTTTATCAATTATTTAACACACACACACACACATTTTCTTACCTTATCCGACACTGAAATCTTCTTTATCATACATTTATATGCTTCATATTAACTTAATAACTTAATACTTCAGAAAAGCGGGAGGTCAAAAAGTAATTAATGGACAAACAAACAAGAAAAAGAACAAGTTCCCAAATATGATAGTAATACGAGTATATAGAATAAGCCCTATTCTTCAAAGAACCCTTTTTTTAAAGCTTTGATTACTTTGATTAGCTAATATGAAAAAAGTTTATTTATTTATTTAAAAAAAAAACGTTTACTAAATATTTTTAAAGCGATATAAAAACAAATGCTTTCAGCATTAGCCCTCCAATATAGACAAACAAATCAAAAGATTAAAATATAAATTCAGTTTCTTGCACCTACACTCATTGAAGGTGGAAATATTGATATCCCTCTTGATAATTTACTTACATATATATAAGAAATACAATTACATATCACCTGCTGAGCATTAGAACATAAAGTCTATCATTTGATATATTTAAGCAGTGCACAGCGTAGAGCTGGATGTATTTCCCTCCAAAAATACTCGTACTGTCGCTTTCAGTGCGAACTGCTCTGAGAACTGAAAAGTGAATTTTTAGAGACATATAGTATAGCTGCATATATGTATGTATGTATGTATGTACAAATGTACATATAAACTCACTATATTTCTGCATACATTACAATGCATTTGTGTGTGTCCGTCCGATCGTGTTGAATCCGAAATGTGTCTGCGGTGAAGGAATTCGCCATAAATAGCACTGCTCTGTGCTCCCAGTCCCAGGCAGAGCGGTGACTTTTTTTCTTTCTTGTGATCGTGCCGGTATTACTGGGACTGCATTCATTTAGCTTCGCAAGAAGAAGAAGAAGACGATGAAATGGCTAAAATATAAATTTAAAATGCATTTCAGCTACTTGGTTTCTTAAGAAAATTTTTAGGAACTTACTTATTTTGTTAATGCATTTCTGACAGTTTCCACAACAACTTACGAATGAATCAGAATTTATAGCCATATGTGGCAGCTCGGCTGTTCGTCTTATTCTACAAAGAGAAATGTGGTTCTTAAGAAAAGGGTTAATCTAATTTTTTTTCCTCTGGAGGTTGTCATGGAATTGACATTTTATTAATTCTTATTTTAAAATTCTTAAGCCTTTTGTTTTTGTCGTCTCCGGAGTTTGTCATGGAAGTGATCTTTTAAAAAGTTTTAAAACAATAATGAATAGCATACTTATACATATTAAAGAAGTTAGTATTAGTATGTGACTTGTAATTTTTAAAGTTATTTGGCTCAAAGTTTTTACTTAAGTTTTTACTTTGATTGGGCGGTAGTTAGTGTTAATTTTTATTTTTTTTTAATGTTAAACTTTAATTATACTGTTATGATGTACAATAACTTGAATGAAACTTATAGAAAAATACAAATACAGCTGAAACTAGCAGTTCAGTCTTATTTAATTATTTATTTCATTTAATTATTTATACTTTATATAAATCTATTGAGTTAGTGTTAATGGAAATATATAGGTATGCTAGCATCGGGCTTCGAGCACATTCTCAAGCTTCTGCAGTTCACATATTTCTGCTGAAAACGAAGCTATTTTTGTATCAATATGCGCTCTTAACGAAGCAATCATATCACCATAATGGTTTTTTGTTCGATTACAATTGAAATTAAAGCTGCTATCATGTTTTGTTAATGCAATTTCTCACTTAATTATTGTAACTGATATGCGATGAGATGAATTGAAATTGATTTCGTAAATGGCTTGCATTGCAATTTCATAGTTTTTTGGCCATTTTTGTACACTTTTTCTGCTCTTAACCAAGCAATCATATCTCTTTTAATGCCATAATTGTTTTATGTTCAATTACAGTTCGAATTAAAGTTGAAATCATGTTTTGTTAATGCAATTTCTCGCTTAATTATTGTAACTGATATGCGATGGGATGAATTGAAATTGATTTCGTAAATGGCTTGCACTGCCATTTCATCTCCGAGTCCTTTGTCTGATTGTTCGCGCTGCCTCAAGCCATTTCCAAAGAAATGCCGTTTATAATAGTATAAGTGTGTATTACAGTTACATTGACCCGTTAATGGCCGGAACGTTCAATTAGAGGGCACTAAATGTAATCAATCTTTGTTAATTTGAAACTGCCTGTATGTCATATCCTTGAGCAATACTTGTTGTGCATTAATGGCTGATGGTGTGCATTGCAAAGTTAATTAATTTGCACATTAAACTAATGAATAAATGACTGACTGACTGCCTGACTGACTGGCTGAATGAATGAATGATTACACTTGTTGACGTTTGTTTAAACGCAAGTTCTCTTCATCTCTACAATCATCCCATACAACTACTACTTACTATATATTTATTGGCGCCTTAAAAACTGAGAACGCTCATAGTGCACATCAACGATAAAATATGAATGGCTGTTAAACAGAGAAAAGAATAGAGCAAGTAGGGCGAGCAATATATAGTTGTGAGAAGTACAAGTAAATAGCGCGTCGAAGGAATGGGAAAGAAGAACAGATTATCGCAATGAAATACTCATCATCGAACATTATGCTCGACTGGATGTTCCTATTGTTGTTGAATTGTGAATGGCTTATTGTGCTCATTATGCGATAAAACTAATTAGTTTGCCTTTAATGCGAATTGCTTGGTAATTTATTTCTGAATTATTTGTATTTATATTGCATGCACAATACATAAATCTTATAGCAGCGTCAGTTGCCTTGCCGCGCGCGATCTATTGAATAAATAAATAAATATACTATTGTACAAACATTGTGCGCCGTGCCATGAACACAGTAGTATAACAACAGAAAAGAAACAACGATAATAATAATAATAACAGCAACAACAAGAACAGCAATAAGCTCGTAATACCCTTGTTTGGCATAGTATTGAGAAGAAGAATACAAGTATAATATATACACGTAGAATCTGTGCAATACTGTATCTCTCATCCAAAGAATTTTGCGCATTCGCTGATTGATTTTCTGTGCGACTGAATCCACTTAAAAATACATTTATTTACACAATACTATAGTTGTGCCACATAAATTACAGTACAGTACACCACAATGTATATGTATGTATGTGCATTAAATATGTATGTGTGTGTGGAGAGGGGGGTTGCGGTGCTTGTGGTGCCACGTGCGCAAAATCCATCAGCATGGACTCATCAATGTCAAACCATTGAACCCATATTGTCGGCATTAGAGCACGGTCAGTTAGTCTTCGAGTCTGAATCTGAATCTGAGTCTGAGTCTAAATCCGAATCTGTTATAATACCCTTTTCACAAATGCAAACACGCCATTCACATTTAACATTTATGTTTCTGTCTCTGTCAAATGAAAAAGCGGGCAGCGGTTAGTAGCGGGGCGAGCTCGAAAGCTTTTCCACTCAACAGACACTGATTGACTTTTAGACGACTCTCTCGGAATGGGTTTGCGGGCTTTTTACTAATTTTCTAATTGTGACAGTGCGAGATTTCAATTTGAACTCGCCTTAGGTAGGATGTGGGGCAACCGCCAGCCCCCTCGTAATTGTTTGAATGTCTGAACCATTCGTTCTTGGAGTGTCGGTTTAGACAGTTGTTGAAAGTTTAATTGCTGAAGCCCTAACACTACTGTTTTTTGTTTTATAAAAAAGCAACTAAGCTTAACAACGAATATAACAAACTAGGAGCCCGTCTTGCCCGTCTTTGTTTGGCTAAGTATTTTTGCTTAACATTAGAAGTTAATTTAGTCTTAAGTTGCTCAAGGAACTATCAAAAAGCAAATTACTTTGGTACGTTTCGGGGCTAGGGCATATAGTACAATAAATAATTTGTACAATAAATACTATATGTTATACGTACATACATATGTACATACATATTTACATATTATATATAGTACATAAGTATTTAACGAGCAAAAAAATGTTATTTCATTAGTTTTTTGTGCATGGATATATTATTTTCATATTGAAAAAACAAAATGGAAGGAAAATCGAAAAAAATGCATAAAGGAGTTATTTTTAGGGAAAACTAAAATTCTTGAAAAATAGAAAAATATTCAGCTATGGGACTATTTTGCATATTGCCACAAAATTTTATGAAAATCGGTTGAGCAGTTTCGGAGGCAACAGACATACTTCTATTTTAATATATTTATTTATTTATTATTTATTTATTCATTTATTTATTTATGTTTTTATTTATTTATTTTTTAACATTATCTTAACGCTACAAGTATCAGGCTACTTTTAAATGATTACGCTAGTCATTACAATTATGGTGTAAGATGGGGCATGCAAAGATTAAAGCAACATCAATAATAGATTAATTATCTAATCCCTATGAGGTTGAAGATGCTTCTTTCTGCCAAATAATTACACAAACGAGATATACCCTTTTTATACCCTGTACTCAAAGGGGTAGAAGAGCTTAATGGTTTTTCTACGAATGTATGTAGCACACAGAAGGAGGCGTGGCAAATCCCACAAAATATATATATATTATTAATCATATTAATTTAATTTACAATTTTAAAATTAATTTTTAAAATATTTTTTTTGAATTTTTTTGTAGGGGTACAGAGTATTGTACCGTCGGACTTGCTCTCGACCCTACAGTCGAGAATTGGTAAAGCAGTACAAGTAATTGCAATAATCAACATAAAGATCGATTAATAAAACATTTGCATAAAAAAATCTGATCCATAACACACAATGATAATAGTTTTGGTAGTAAATATCAATCAGGTATGTGTGTGTGTTCTTAAAGAATGTGCACCATAACATTAGAAATGGTAAATTGAAAATGTATTATTGCCAAAAACAATAATCTTTATAATCATAAACAAATATTTGCATATAATTTCGAAGGCAACATTATCGTTCACAGGCCGGTGGGTGCCAAACAAAACATAAAGCCAGTCCATCCATCTATATCGATGTATATCTGCTATGTGTGTGTGTGTATGTGTGTGTGTGTGTGTTATATCATAGTGTTCTTTTCATTCAATTTGATTCTGTGCCTAATTGGCTGCATGCAGAACTGATATTTACCTGCAATCAACATTTTATGTGTATACACACATTCAATTCGATTGAAATCAATTAGAGAGCCGAAATGAAAAATCATTTATTTTATGACTCACCCAACCATTCAAGCATTCGAGCTCAAAACAAACATTCGACACGTTTGCGCACAATAAATATATGTAAGTACTACTATATATATATATATATATATATAATATATATATATATATATATATATATATATATATATATATATATATATATATATATATATATATATATATCTATATATATATATATATCTATATATATATATATATATCTATATATATATATATATATAAATACGTATGCGTATATAAACACAAATGAGGAATAAACATAAGTACTCGAGGAACACATATACATACGTATACATATATTGTAATAATAGCAATTAATATGTGCCTACTAAGTAGGTGGCAAAAACAACAGATATGTAAAACATAAAAAAAAGAAAACCCATCCAACAAGAAGTACAAAAATAACAAGAGTTTCGGTAGGGAGGTGAGGGAAGGGGGCAGAGGGAAGTGCGCATTGTGCCGCCTTTTCAGGATGTTAAATGAAATTTGATTTCTATCTCATAATGTTTGTGGTGCCATTCATATCTTGCTGCCAAGCTTGCTGTTTGGGGCCGCAGGCGGACAGGTGCCGACAGCCCTCGGTCGCAGCGTCAGGCCCGCCCTGTCAGAATATTTTCGGCTGTGAGTCCCCAATGGGCCCGGGGTGGGGGCAATTACAACACAAAAATGCGAACCGAGACAGCTAAATGTATTTTATTTTATTTCATTTTATTTTATTTTATTTTATTTTTTCACAGTGCTTCTATATCTGTTGTTGTTGTTGTTGTTGTTGTTATTCTTGTTATGTTTCACTCGCTGAGCAAATCGTAGACAGTCATGCATAATGCATGTATTGTTATACAGACATTTGTGCGTCCATTATGGACAGCTTAACGGCAATGGCATGGCCAAGTTCCTGTTGGCTTCGAGGCTCGATGTTGGCAGGACTTCGAGGCTCGATGTTGATGCCTTCATTAACTTGGCAGCCCGCTTCTGTCTGACTGACAGCCATTTTGGATGGCCATAACCTCCATCAAACAAAAACTGCCGATTTCTTCGCCCACTTGATGGCCTGTGATGCTCTCATAAGCATACTCGTATACTACATATAAACAGTTTTATTTCTACTTAAATGCCCAACTCCTGGCACAGGCTAGACCTGCTTGAATTTCAATTAACGATTTATGGTTGAGGCAGGCTTTGTGCAAAGCTCTCTGACATTATCTCTGTCTGAAATACGTTTGAAATACATTTGAGAAAAAACTAACAAACAAAAACAAGAAAGGAATGCTAAAGTCGAGCAGGCTCAACTCTTAAATACCCTGTACCACCCCACAAAAAAGTAATTAAATTAATTTAATTAAATTAATTAATTAATTTAATTTAATTAATTAACTAAATTAATTTAATTAATTAACTAAATATTCCATGCATGCATAGATACATTTACATTTACATCAGAATCGTGCCTAATGCGTGTTTGTGTACTTGTACATATGTATGTATGTGTGCATTGGGCCTGGTTATATGGCTATAACTTTCTTTCCGATCATTCTATCATAATGAGACTTGGTATACGGTTATATAATAACTAACCTAATGTGACTACCAAATTTGAGTTCAAAATTCCAAGAATTACGGGAGTTATAGAAAATCGTTAATAGGGGGGGAGTGGGGGGGTGGATCAGAAAAAATGAACAAACTCGTCCTTTCTCGGTCTCAGGAGAATCTATATACCAAGTTTGGTTATTCTAGCTCTTATACTTTCGGAGATCCTTGCGTTCATACAGACAGACAGACAGACAGACAGACGGACAGACGGACAGACGGACAGACGGACATGGCTATATCGACTCGGCTTGTCATGCTGATCAAGAATATATATACTTTGTGGGGTCTACCAAGCCTCCTTCTGTGTGTTCCATGTGCACTCGCACAAAACTAATATACCCTTGTACCCTTTGGGTACAGGGTATAAAAACCGGCATATTTTAGCAGACAACTATCGAGAATGCTGTGCTAAAGAGCTAGTCTTAAGAGGTAGTACTTATATTTAAGTAGTTATTATGCTCGTTGATGTTTGACAATAGGCTGAAGAAAAAGGAGGGAAGGGATCAAGCTAAGCACAGAAAGCAATAGCACTCGATTTTTTTTTATTGAACGGCCCCCTACATCGAGAATACTGTCTCAAAAGTAATATTATTTTTGGGAGATATTGTAGTTCAGTTATGGATTGAATGCTTATAAAGTTAGAAACTTTAAAATGATTCTGAATTATCTATTACTCTTCTGATAAAATTTGGAATAGCTACAAAATTTAATGGGCACAATATTTACAACTTTACAAATGATTGAGAGACGTTTATTTATCCCTATGTTGATCTAATATTCTTGGTCTTTCTTTTGCCAAGTCACGAAATTATTTGACAGCTTTGACCCTGTCATCGCCGATTGTGTTTTATTTTTGTCTTGCTTTTTGTTGTTGAAAAATACTTAACTCATTAAAATACCGGACAGATTTTGCTTAAGACTTGAAAGAATTTGGCAAAAAAAGGGGAAAAATACAAAATTTAAGAAGTAATAGGTTTTGTTACTTAGTAACATGTATATATGTAGTTATAATTATTCTAATTGTATGAAAAAGTATGTTTATTATATTAGATATATAACAAGAAAAAATAATACTTTCTTTAAAATGCCTCAAACCTACATATATTCGACCTTTTTGTTGCAATTTGCGAATCAATAAATTAAGGTGTCAGCTAATATTTTTTTCAATATCTATAAATTCACGCACATTTTTAAATAAATATTTCTTTGATAACCAACTATATTCATGTTATCTTGAAAATATATCAAGCCATAATAAAGTTATGCGTTAAAATGAATGCTAAACTTGTATTTAATTCATGATTGCTCCTTTTAATGACATTTGCATTAGCTTACAAAATATATAGTATACAAGTTTTAGATCTAGTTGTGTTGGCTATGTACCCCAAATTTGAAATTAATCAGACAAAATTTATAAGATAAGCCTTCAAATGAAGAAAATATAAGAAATACTAAAACAACTATAATTCAAGCTCGAAAAAAAACCTAGCATGCAGTTTTTTATTGTTGTATGTATTTTTTTCACGATTATTAAAACCAAATTTGAAGTGAATCGCTGGAAAAATTTGGATTTTTCATACAAATTTTGGAGTCGGTTTTCCTCAATTTGGAGCTGAAATTTTCCACCTCACCTCACTCACCTTCGCTATGAAAGGATATTTACTATAAGTTCAAATTTTAGCTTTACCGTTTGGACTGGGCGTCCATCACCAATCAGTCAGCCAGTCAGTCAGGACAAACGGCTTATAAATACTCCTATATAGAGACGTAGTTTGTAACCTTTACGGACATTAAAAACTATGTAAGGTTAGGTTCCCTGTATTTCCTTTACTCCGTCTTTCACCAAGATGTTGGTGAGATCATTAAGTAAGGCTTTCCTCATCTTCCTCATCTCTACAGTTTCTGTAAAAATAATTGAATGACATACAAAGTCGGACACTGGCCCCTTACTATTCCCATTACCATGGAAACTTCAATCATTTTCAGTTTAAGAATATTAAGAATATTTGTACGTTTCTTTCGTCCTTGCCATACAGATATTATTGTAATTTGATTAGATTTCTCCTTCTTAGGCTTTTCTAGCTTATAAGAGGCTTTTTATAATTTATAATTTAATAATAATCATTTGTGACCTGGAGAGGTTTTGTCTCAAATTGGAAGAATTCTAATCCTAAAAATGATAACATAAGCCCACACAGTCAATCTAAAAGATACAAATGGTTTAGTGAAGTCAGAAATCAGATAAGTTTTCACATTTTCAAGAAATGCATCATCCACCAAGGTCATTAAATCCAGGCAGCTCCTTTCAAATTGCATACAATTATGTCAACTAAATTCCATTTAAAATAAGTTAAAAGCACTTAAGTCTGCTGTTTTAACTAAGCCTTTGGAGGTGAAAAGTCGCCAGTGGGCTATTTCAGTGGCGGATTAGCATTTGAAACGATATGCCGAAACTTCCTTCGGCCGTTTATCCTGTCATGAGTCAATTTCCTGTCTGAAGCACAGTTTGGATTGCCGGCATTGATCCGCAGATTTGTGGGCAGCTTTGTCTTGGGGCAAGAATATAATTCTCAGTATTGTTGTTGTTGTTGTTATTATTATTATTTTTTCATTCTTCTTTGCTGCTGGTGCAGCTTAAGGATTAAAACGGATTAAGGATTAAGTTTACGATTTTCCTGTTTTCTTTAGCTTGAAAGTAAAGTGCTTGGGCAACACAAACGGGGAATATATATGTACTGTATATATGTACATATATATGTATATATGAGTGTATATATGTAATATGTATGTATTTAGCTGCAAAAAGGACCTGCTCCCCTCACACTGTGGCTGTGCCCGTGATTTTGAGTTGTGCAATAAATTTTTATCTGTACATGCGAACATCGGGCGGCGGGTGTGTGCGGAATTGTGGCCATTAAACAACGCTGTCAAGTTTGAATGGGCCAACCTGAAGCGGCCATTACACAATAGAATTTTTTACTGCAGCCTGGTCTCAGCGCGTTGCTGCCTGCTTTCCTGCCATTTCTCCCGTCCAGCCGTCCAGCCATCCAGCCATCAGCCCTTCTGCCTCTTTTTGTACTGACCTGGCCCGCTGGTCGCTGCTGTTCTCTACTGTTTCGGGCACGACCAACGACACTGTTGTTTCTGTTTCTCTTGTTGTTGTTGTTGTTGTTGTTGTTTTTGTTTTTGCTGTAGTTGTAGTTGCTTGCTGCTTTTATTGTTATTGGCCACAGTGCTGTGGCCCATGTTTCAACGCTGAGTGTCGAATGACATCTAGGTCACCTGAGCGGCTTTCACAAAACTTATTTTTCGTTGGACAAAATCAAAAGGTAATGTCGGACTGGTTGTGTGCGACACAAACACGCATACACACACACACACACACACACACACACACACACACACACACACACACACACACACACACACACAGACACACACACACCCACCCACTCACACATGCATCTGCTGAGCATTGTAAATGCATTTCGTTGCGCAAAAGGACCAAAAAAACCGAAAAAAAATGCACAGAATTTTGTATTAAGACCTGTAGTACTGAAGGACCTGAAAGGCAGCATAGCATAACAATCGCATGAACCTCAGTCTAGATGTAAAGACAAATCGATATCACACAACTGCCAACAAAATTAAAATTAAGCTAAGCACTTTTAAAGATAATTGCCATCTACTTATTTTTGCGCGCAGGATTAGAGAGTTGAATAACTTTTTTTTTCGCACTTATGCGAGTTACAGAACTTTTGTGCTTGATAACAAAGCAGTCCTTGTCATTATGCTGTATCCGAACTGAAGTCCCCACTGAGTAGGGTAAGCAGTCAGTCACCTTTCCCAGCCCCCTCCATACTCGTATTCTCGCATTCTCGCATTCTCTGGGCATGGCAACAAGCACGCTGATGAGCTGACACGCGAAGGATAGCGATTCCATTAACGTCACGATACACTTACGTCCACACCCATTTTCTGAAAATAGCAAACTCTTGGCTACAGGAGAGCCAAGCTAACCAGACACGCTTCGGCTACAAATGGACTCCGAAACTGCTTCAGTTAATTCGCAGGACTAAAGTGTGAAAACTCAAATTCAAAGCGAGCTTTGACTAAGTGGCTGTCGTCGGGAGATTAAACTATTTTGTTTCATAGCTTCGTTATATTCATTTTTATTCTCTACCCCGGCGAGTGTTGTAATAATAATAATATAATTGATTCCTAGAAGAAATAAAAAAAAAGTCGAAGTACAGCTTAAAAATATCCCTTCTAGAAACTTGCTTAGACTCAACATCAAAGAAGTCAAGGCAGTATGAGTGTTAGAAAATGGGAAATAACTGAATTCAAATTAAATAGTAATACAATTGAAAAAAGCATTAAATTCACATTAAATAGCATAAATAAAATAAACTTGCATGGCACTAAAAAAGTTCAAAGGCAGTGCTTATGTTTGCAAATGTACACAACTTTTTGATTTTCAAAAATAGTCCACAGCAGTAAACATTTTGGAAAAAACTGTGGAACAAAAATGGAATTAAAATTAAATAAATACATTTTTTCATTTTTCTTACGTGAAATTAAAGTTCAATAAATAATAATTAAATAAAAATTAAAAACAGTCCATAACATATTAGAAATGTTAGAAAAATGTGCAGCAACTTCATTCAAATAAGATAAATTTTGATATTTATTAAAAAACTTTTATTTAAATCATATATTATACAAACGTTGGAGCCCATTTCCCCCCCTTTGGAGTTCGAATTTTCCAAAACTTAGTGCTCTATCTTAGTGCTCACTTTCACTGTGAGAGGGATCCTGTGTCCAAATTTCAGCTTCCTAGATCTTGCCGTTTGGGCTGTGCGTTGATTGCCAATCAGTCAATCAGTCAGTCAGGCCAAACTGTTTTATATATATAGTATACTTGTATAGATTTCCTCAGCCAAAAAATACAAAAATACCAAATGGCATTGAAGTTCAAATAAATTATATACAGTTTAGTTGCCCTCAAAAAAAAGTGCGAAAGAAAAATTGACTGAATTCAAAATAAATAATAGAAAATAATTTTTGCCACCCCAGAAAGGCAGTACAGATTTTAGCAAAAAGGAACTGAATTCAAAATAAATTATTTACTACACTTTTGTTTCTCCCAAAGAGGGTCGCACACATTTTAGAAAATATAACTTAATTTCGGTGTAAGAACATAAAAAATTCGTGTCTAATAAAAATGTAAATAATTGAATACAAATGCAAACAATATGAAACATTTTACTGCTCCAAAAATGTTAGAAGACAAGCAATTACCAAATTCAAATGAAATAATTAAAAAGTTAAATGAAGAACTTAATTGCAGTTAAATAAAAGCAGGTAGAAAGTTAGAAAAATGAAACTTGAATAAAATAAAATAAAAGTATTATATTTTGTACACCCAAATGCGGACAAAAAGCATACAAATTACTTAAAATATAAATAACTTGCATAAATTGTTGAAAATCAATACAAACATAAGTACCAATGCACGCATGTTAATATAAGCAGATAATAATCTTATGTTATCTACAAGTTATCTGTCACTGTTGCATACGAATGTAAGCATAAAGAATATGTATAGCAAAAGTGTCAGTCTCCAATAAAACTCTAAAGCGAACAGACGCACGGCGGTCCGCGACTATTGTCTTTTACTTTACTCCTACTGAGCCCTTCCCTTTTCAGCGAATATATAATCTATTCAATAGGTTATGGGCCCAGGGCATATAGGCTCATAGGAGAAGTTCAAAGTATTGTGAAATAGTAATCGTTTGGTGACTCAAGAAATATAACATTTAAAAAATGAGTGCGCTATATCAAATAGACAAATTGGAAGAGCATAACTATGACTCATGGAGCATACAGATGCGATCTGTCTTAGTGCACGCGGAATTGTGGAGTGTGGCATCAGGTGCTGAACCTAGTAATACTGAGAGTTCAAGGCCAAAAGATGAAAAGGCATTAGCAATTATAACGCTAAGTGTAAAAGCTTCACAATTGGGCTTCATTAAAAATTGCAACACTTCGTACGAGGCATGGAAAAAGTTAAAGGACGTTCATCAGCCGAGTGGACCTGTACGGAAAGTGTCGCTGTACAAGAAATTGCTAGGCAAACGCATGTTTCAAGGCCAAAGCATTTCAAGTTACATACACGAATTTAACGAAATTCTGGATGGTTTGTGTACAGTTGGCATCGAATTAAATGATGAGTTAAAAACAATCGTGTTGTTGTCAAGCTTGCCCGAACCATACGAAAATTTTGTCGTCGCCATTGAGACGCGTGACAATTTACCGTCATTTGATGTGTTATGTATCAAGCTGATGGAAGAGGGAGAGCGCAGAGGCAATGCAGATGGAGAGAGCGAGAATGCAAGAGCATTTATAGCTACGCAGCAGATCGTCGCGCATTCCAAAGCGAATTCAAAAAGGAATTCAAAAATCGTCGTTTGCTACAACTGCGGCGAAAAAGGGCACTACAAGGCACAGTGCAAGCGTGAGAAAATTCGCGGTGAAGGGAAAAAGCAATCGACAAAGAAAGAGATGGAAAAGCAGAGCAGCTTGTTAAATGCGTTGGACGTTGGAAAGATAGAGAACAACATGTGGTGTCTGGACAGCGGAGCAACAAGCCATATGTGTTGCGATAAGACGTTATTTTCAAAATTTATTGCGCACACTGAAATGATCGGTTTAGCTGACGCTGGTTTCCTGAAGGCCGAAGGCAGAGGAGAGGTGAAGTTACAGACAGAACTTTGTACCTTGGTGTTGTCAGATGTACTGTATGTACCGAAAATGAATGGCAACTTTATGTCCGTCAGCCGGTCAGTGCAAAAGAACAATGTTATACATTTTGGGCCACATTTTGCTAAAGTTATACAAAACGGCGAGTGTATACTGAAAGCGAATAAAGTTGGGAACCTTTATATGTTTCAAGGCAAACAAAATAGGTGTTATTCCGCAACTGAATCAGATGGTACATTGTGGCATAAGCGTTATGGCCATTTAAATTTTACCAGTCTGAAGGAAGTGATCAGCAAAGAGCTAGTGCGTGGTATTGGAAAGGTTTTTTTCCCAGACAACTTGAATTGCAAAACGTGTATGCTAAGCAAAATACATGTACAGCCATTCCCAAAGGTAAGCACTAACCGTGCCGAAGAGCTGTTGGAACTGGTTCATGCTGATGTATGCGGCCCATTCGACACGAAGTCACTTGCTGGATCCAAATACTTTCTGACCTTCATCGATGACAAGTCCAGGCGTATATTTGTTTATTTTTTGCGGAAGAAAGATGAAGTGTTCAGTAAGTTCGTCGAATTTAAAAACTTGGTTGAACGGCAAACAGATAAAAAGCTCAAATGTATTCGAACCGACAATGGAGGCGAGTTTGTCAACACAACATTCAACGGTTTCCTGAAACACCATGGTATTGCAAGGCAATTGACCGTGGCTTATACTCCGCAGCAGAACGGCGTGGCGGAAAGAGCAAACCGGACATTAACGGAGATGTCCAGATGCTTATTGGTGCAGTCGGGCCTAGGCGAGTCTTTGTGGGCCGAAGCAGTCAACACAGCAGTATACATAAGAAACAGATCACCTACCAGTGCACTGAACAACCTGACTCCAATGGAAGCGTGGACAGGTAAGAAACCCTGTGTTAGCCATCTAAAAGTTTTTGGTTCCATTGCAGTTGCACTTGCAAAGGGTCCCCGTAAAGGCAAATTCAAACCCAAAGGGCATGAGTACCGTATGGTTGGGTATTCGGTAGCAGCCAAAGGCTATCGGTTATACGACCCAGAGACGAGGACGATTGTCGAAAAACGAGACATTCTATTTGATGAGCGTTGTGGTGGTCATACCAATGAAGATACCGTTACGGTAGATTTTCCTGCATGCGAGGTTCAAGAGCATGTCACTCACACGGATGGTGACAGAAGCATCGACGACGATGACAGTGAGCACAGTTCTGACGACAGCAGCTCCAACGCATATGAGAGTGCAGTCGAAAAAGAAGACTCTGACGAGGATACTGTGAAGATTGGGCCAGGCCGGCCTAAAATTGTTCGAAATGGTAAACCTGGTCGTCCAAGAAAGCAATACAATGTGCTTGGAGCATTGGTTGCTAGTGACGTAATGGTTCCGACATCCTATGATCAGGCCGTTGGTAGCACACATGCAGTATTCTGGCAAGAGGCGATGCAAAAGGAATATCAGGCACTACAATCAAACGAAACCTGGCAGATGGCTGATTTACCAAAAGATCAGCGAGCAGTTGGTTGCAAGTGGGTATACAGCCTGAAACGTGACTCTGATGGAAAAGTCGAACGTTTCAAGGCACGACTCGTTGCTAAAGGGTGCTCCCAGAAGTATGGCGTGAACTATGTAGAGACGTTCTCACCCGTTTGCAGATTGGAAACCGTGCGGTTTATTTTGGCGTTAGCAGCGGAATTGAAGCTGTACCTTCACCAGATAGATGTGTGTACCGCCTATTTGAATAGCGACCTGCATGAAACTGTTTATATGAAGCAGCCACAGGGATACACAGATCCCAATAATCCAAGTAAGGCTTTATTGCTTAAAAAGGCAATATATGGATTGAAGCAGTCGGGGCGCGAGTGGAACTCCAAGCTCGATTGTGTACTACAAGGCATAGATTTTGTAGCATGTGAAAATGAACCGTGTCTTTACAAAAGGAACGGAAGAGGTGACTTATCATTAATCCTTGTTTATGTTGATGATATAATTATAGCATGCCGATCAAAAGAGGACTTGGCCAACATCAAGTCAGCCATTACAACATCGTTTGAATGTGTTGACAAGGGAGAGCTGCATTTGTTCCTTGGCATGGAAGTGCAGCGCGACGGTGAGCTTGGCGAAATTTCGCTAAGCAATTCGCAATACATCAAAGACATATTGCGTGAACATGGATGCGAGACCTGTAGACCTACAGCGACCCCACTGGATGCTGGTTTCCAAGTGATATGTACCAGCGAGCATTGTCAAAAGGTTGACATTGCATCCTACCAGTCTTCAATTGGCGAGTTAATGTGGCTGGCGCTTACAACAAGGCCAGACATATTGCATTCCGTTGCCAAGTTAGCTCAACGGAATCAAGATCCGCATGCAGAGCACCTAGTGGGTGTAAAACATGTGCTTCGATACCTGGCGTCAACTGTGGACCTGAAGTTGCACTACAAAGAGTGTGGACAACCCCTTACCGGCTATGTGGATGCAGACTGGGGTGGCGACCGCATCGATCGCAAGTCGTATACTGGCTATGTATACTACTTGGCTGGAGGACCCATATCCTGGCGATCTGAAAAGCAACGCAGCGTGGCACTTAGCAGCACGGAGGCGGAGTATATGGCTCTTTCAACTGCGTGTAAGGAGGCCATATACCTACGGCGTCTTATAGTGGAGATTGGCTGCGGTGACTCGAGTACTCCAACTATTCTTCATGGCGATAATTTAAGTGCTCAACAATTAGCTAAGAATCCTGTACACCATGAAAGAACAAAGCATATTGATATTAGATATCATTTTGCAAGACAGGTTGTAAACGAAGAACAAATTGTTTTACAGTATACATCAACCAATGAAATGATAGCTGATATTTTAACGAAAAATCTCCCTAAAGCGAAGCATGTTCATTTTACAAAGCTGTTAAATTTGATTTGAAAATTTTTGTAAAACATGTTTGCATTGAGGAAGGGTGTTGAAAATCAATACAAACATAAGTACCAATGCACGCATGTTAATATAAGCAGATAATAATCTTATGTTATCTACAAGTTATCTGTCACTGTTGCATACGAATGTAAGCATAAAGAATATGTATAGCAAAAGTGTCAGTCTCCAATAAAACTCTAAAGCGAACAGACGCACGGCGGTCCGCGACTATTGTCTTTTACTTTACTCCTACTGAGCCCTTCCCTTTTCAGCGAATATATAATCTATTCAATATAAATAAATAATTTTAATAAATGTTTAAATTAAATAATTTGAAATAATTTGCTCCCCCAAAAATGTTACCGAAGTAAAATTCAATAATTCCCCAAATAGAAGTTCAAAGTGTAGTTAAAATGTATGCATCTACCCCGTATTTGCTACGCTATAAGTATACGGTTATATCTAGCCATAAGGTGGACCGAGGGCTAATAGAGACTGAAGTACAGTTAGGGCACGCCCAGCTGTAGCCCCAAACGGTGTCGGTTCCATTTAAATATAAATTGGAACTGTAAAATGGGAGCCGTAACTGCAGAGCTTACTGCAGTAAAGCAGAAAAGTGCCTGCAGTGTTCAGACACAACAAATTAGAGTCAATGCTTTATAGCTGGCCAGCATATACTACAGACAAACTACATTTATATACATATATATATATATATATATATGTATATGTATGTATATGTTTGTATGTACATATATATATGTGTATATCAGCAGATTGACTTGCGCCCTGGGCTGGGCACTGCACTTGTGTCTATTATTAGTGGCACGCTCGACATGCAAACGTCGAGTCAGGGCGGACAGATGGACGGACTGACGGACTGACTAACGGACGGACGGAGTAAGCAGAAACAGAAGCAGGCAGGTGTTCGACTTTTCATTTTGCCATGCATCCCGACATTAGCCCAGGTGCCCCATTGTCAAAACAATAGAACCAGCAAGTTACTTTGTTTTTCTAATTTTATATTCCCTTTCCCGAAAGGGTGAGAAGGAATGTACTTAAAAGTCGTAACATCAAATGAATAGAACTGAAGAAGGCGTGGTAGAACACAAGTTATATATCTGCATTGATACAGACAAGTTCATCCGTTCGGCTGTTCGACTGTCTGTCTGTTTGTCTGTCTGTATGAACATCGATAACATTTGAACTATAACAGCAGGGGACACCAAACGTGGCTGTATATTCACGTCTCATTCATGCGCAGACCATGTTTTGGTCTATCAATATATTTATTTATTTTATCGACAAACAGAGCTGTTGATTTGCGAAAAAATAAAATCAAAACAGTACCGAACTTATACTAGATAAAACTAAAGAAAAACAGAGCCTATAGAAATAACAAATATGTCTAATTACGAATATGACTCGGTGGGGGAATTTTAGTTGCCAAACGGCTAGCTAACTTACCTATACCTATAACTTAACTTAACTTAACTCAACTATAACTTAATTTAACTTAACTTAACTTAACTTAACTTAACTTAACTTAACTAAACTAAACTAAACTAAACTAAACTAAACTAAACTAAACTAAACTAAACTGAAGTTAACTATAACTTAACTTTTTCACATTGCTGCCACAGAAACGATCGTAAACACCTTTTTTTTTTCTTTAAAATGCTTCCCAACCAAATTTGTTACAAATTAATTATTATAGTGTCCCAATGTATTGTAAGCTTTCATCTCAATCGGTTCAATATATCTAATAGCTACCACAGAAACGAGCCGAGTAGAAATTACTCAACAAATTTGTATGCAATGTAGTATTAATTGGTTTTAAATATGCCATGAAATTTTATACTCGTATAGCTGCCATAGGAGCGATTGGAGAAAGAATTATTTTCAAATAAATGTAACTTTTACGAGTGTTGGATAATATCCCATTATAAGTTCATCAAAATCGATGCACTACAAGTATATCGTGTAGCTTCCATAAAGGAACGACCACTTCTGCTAGAATAACTTATTTACTTGTGGAGATATCTTAAACAAATTTTGTTTAAATAAGTTTTTACTGAATAATGGATTTTCCAGTGGAACTATTGCTGGAACAAAGCAGAGAAAACAGAGTGTCGAATGCAGAGTATAGAAAAGTCGTTATATTTTATTATTTTGTATTTGTTCGTTGTGTTATCGGTGCGAGCGGCTTTCTTGCATAATTTACAATGGTTGTTTGTATTTATAGCTGAATTATTGATTTTTATTGTTAGATTTGAAAGTTCTCCAAATTAGTTTTGTGGCATCACCTGCGAACGCATATGCTTACATATACTTGTATGTATGTACATACATCCATATGTGTATATAGCCGGGTGGGAGTGTATACATACACAGTTATGTTTGCATGTCGCTTTGATGAATTGGTTTAAATGTACATTTGTGTGTGTATAAATACAAGTATGTATGCTTTGAGAAGCGCAGAGTAGGGACTGCCGTAAGCGTGTTTGCATTCCGATGTTTGCTATCCCGCAGGCGAGTGGCGTGTGGTCATCAAGCTTTTGGCATTAGCAGGTGTTCCATTATTACACACAAAAACACACATATACTCTCCTTTACAGACACTCACAGAGACACAGACACACCCACACCCACACCCACACTCACAACCCGCACCGATATGATATATATCGGCACAATTTTCAGGTTAGTTGCGTTAGTGCGAGTGTGTTAGCTTTCTGATTGGTCTCCTGCTCTATCTTGCCTTAGAACATTTTAAAAAGCTTATTATAAATGATTGTCCAGGCGAGCTTTCAAGCATATTATTGACTTTCTTCCATTCTTAAAGGACTCTTAACTTGAGATAGCGTTTGAATAGATATTACGATTCGTTGGCCATGCATCTCTTTTCAGATGGTTAGAGAGTTGGATACGTTTTTTAATCACGTTTCTTGGATCTGAAACTCATTACGATTTGTTTCGTCTTTCAGCAAAACAATGAAAGGGATATAAAGTTTGCAATAAGCAATTAGTTAGTATCGTAGATACATAGCAGATAGTTTTCTTGGCGAAAAGAACTCTATTTTCAACTCGACTTTATGTTAGCTCTCTATTTTGGTTCTAGTTTTTTTAACAACAATCTGCAAATATTGTTTGGCAACAATTTATAGAAGATGCTATTTCAATGGTAGAATGCTGAAAATAGTAAGTTGTAGAGCTGGTTGAAAACAACTCTATTTTGTAGCCTCTTTAATTCTTCTTGTTGTAGGCTATTTCTCAGATTTTGTATTGAAAAATTGTGAACGATTTCGAGTCATTTTATTTATTATACAAATAACGTTGTTCATTGAAATCTTTTATAAATTTCGCATAGCGATTCAAGCATTCTTTTGATCTTCGCTTTCTGAAGATTCAAAAAGAAGAAATCCCTGCTATTTTTTTTTGCCCAATTCATATTACATAAATTTCTTTTTTTAAATAAATTTTGGAACTTTTTCGTTTTTTGTAAATCAATTAAAATAAACATTTAACTAAGTTATTCAAAAGATTATGCAATTCAAGAAATTGTTCTTTCATTCCGCACTTTGAAGATCAATAAAAAAGCTTAAGAGTTTAATATTTTCTTGGGCTTACGGATTATGTTGCTCGATTTAGGTCAGAGACGATTATATTCCGTTTAGTTAATAATTAGCAGAGACCTGAGTATCGGGGCCATAAACATTGTTCACAATATCAGGTGATTGAGTTGCATTGTAAAATATATCGAATGTTTTAATTATTGGTATCCATGTTTATCACAATTTATCTCACACACAGGTCGATCTATGTATCAAGAAATAACAATAATAAGCCCAATCAGTGGGACCAGTATCTGACAAATTAAAACACATTAAAGATTGGTGAGGGGTTCCTTTGTAATTTTATCAATGATTGTTTGCTAATTTAAATTTGGCTTGTAAAGAATGGCTAGAAAATGGTAATCGAGCTAGGAACTGCTAGAAAAGGGCTTAAAAATAGGAAACTCGCTAAAAACCGGCAAGAAAAACAATTAAAAGTAGCTAGAGAAAGGGCGAAAGGGCAGAAAACCCGCCAGAAACTAGCGGGAAAAATAATTAAAAGTAGCTAGAAAAAGGGTGAAAATGCAGAAAACCCCCTAGAAACCGATAGAAAAGGGCTTAAAAATACGAAACTCGCTGAAAACTAGCAAGAAAAACAATTAAAGGTAGCTAGAGAAAGGGCAGAAAACCCGCTAGAAATACGCCTGTCTAGACCCACTAAAAATAGATAGAAAAACCGTTGGAAACATTTGTTGTTTATTTACATTCATAATTTAAATTTTGCCAGCTGGTTTACTTGCTTTTTATGTGCGCCTGTTGCCGTGCAATTGGTTTCGTCACAGAAAAGGTTGCCGATTCAGCATTCAAGCCCCTCACATAAGAAATTTCACTTGAAAAAGAATTTCTCTTTCCCCATTACAATATATTAATCTTAATATAGTGATGTACTTGTATATTTAAATTAAATGTAAAACAGTTGATGGAGCGTAGTTGAAATGCATTTTGGATTTTTGTCTATTGCAGATGTCAATTCAGAAGCTCAACGATAATGCAAACTCGGGATATGTTAGCTCCGAGGAGACGGACTCATTGCTAGTTTCAAACCCATCGAAAGGCAGATCCGCATTATTGCGGCAAGTCAAAAATAGTTCAGCGAACGGACCAACAGCGAACAATATGGCTTCCACGTCGGGCGGCAAACCAACACTGATACGACAGGATCGAACTTCCACATACTTGACCAGCCCCCAGCAGTCGCAGCATCAGCGTATGGGCTCCGAGGAGAGCATGCGTGGTGGTGTCGCCGGTGGTGGCGGCGGCGGCGGTGGTGGGGGACACGACGAGGATATTGAGCAGGGACTGCGTGCATCCATTGTGCCTGATATCGAAGTACACGAAGAGGACCAAGAACTAACACAAAACACATCAACGACCACAACAATATCAGCGTCTGCCTCTGTGGCAGGCAACATGACCAACAAAAATCAGGATCAGCCGCAGTCGCAGTCGCAGCAGCCACAGCAGCAACAGCAACAACAACAGCAACAACAACCGACCATATCAATAATGAATTTAAATCTGAAGCCGCAACCACAACACGAGGTTACACATCATATGCCTGGCAGTCACCCAAATCTGGGCACCTCATCATATCAGAATCTATCATCCAGCATACCACCAAGTGCGCCCAGTCGTTGTCGAGCATGTCGGAATTGTAGTCGCCGTGCTTCCACAACGCCGATATCGACGGCCGGTCAAATCGATCGATCGGCGTCGCGCGACAGCGTCAAAAGTGCCTTCCAACAGGGTAACCTGAGCGGCTCGATGGCCATATGCATATCAAATTCCGCCCTCCAGCAGCATCAGTTACACCCACATCTGCAACAGCAGCAGCATCAGCAGCAGCAGCAGCCGCATTCGCACCATTCACTGCATCAGCAGTACAGTCAACAGCAGCAGGTGCCACCCGTACTGATCACATCATCACCCACAAACGGATCGCGCATCATACGCCAGAGCTCCCAGCCGGAATCGAGCACCACTGCCATCTGCTGTGGCGGCCACAGCTCGTGCGGCCACTCGCACACTGTTCCCAATGTATCGCTCAAGCAGCTGCGCGAAAGCACCACAGATGGCATTGCGGGCATTGCGGCCGATTCCCTCAGGATCAACGGCGGCATGCGGCCCTTCAAGCAGGTGAGTAGCGCCATTGGCATCCAAAACACCCACACCCAGAGACCAGCTACCAGCTACCAGTTACCAGCTACTAGTGACCACCAATTGTCAACCAAACATGAACTTAGCAACTCCAGCTGATTATAAATGAAAGCGACCCAACCAACAGTTTACATAACTTTATTCTCCTTCTGGCCTACTTAGTGTGTTGGCCCAATCAGTCCAACTTTTTGGTCAACTCTTGTCTCCTCCCCACCTGTCTAATCGTCGTGTACTCGTCCAGCCCGTATGTATATAAATGTATACATATGTTATATATTTGTCATTTGCGCATAATAAATGTAAATACATGCACACCTATACAT
Source organism: Scaptodrosophila lebanonensis (assembly GCF_003285725.1). Classification (NCBI taxonomy): domain Eukaryota; kingdom Metazoa; phylum Arthropoda; class Insecta; order Diptera; family Drosophilidae; genus Scaptodrosophila; species Scaptodrosophila lebanonensis. The sequence goes on along the minus strand of NW_022060597.1, from coordinate 1,063,998 downwards.
ACACACCTGCAACTATACAGACCCGCATCCACACACCCACACTCACACCCACACCCACACCCACATACATAGCTCGGCAAGAAGAGCAATTATGTGCCTAGACTCATTTGCATTTGCATAAGCACATAAGTAAGTCAGTCAGGCAGTCACTCACTCAGTCAGTCAGTCAGTCAGTCAGTCAGTCAGTTAGAGAGTTAAAAAGAACGAAAGTACGGGCTGGGCTGTTTCAGTTTATGAGCAGGCCATGTATGTGGCCTCCACTAGAGCTGTGCGTGCTCGCGTGCGTGCGTGATTGTAAAGGTCAAAGGAGGCCGTGACTTTACAAAGCTACAGAATACACGAAATTAGTTGACTAAACAACAGACTGTAATTATTTCAATAGTTTTTTTTATTTTTTTTTTTTTAAATTACAATTGGCATTAAAAGAGTAAGCAATGGAAATCCAAGGCTTAGCTCGTTTTTATGGCTTTTTATTTTAACCCTTCGTATGTCTATCTGCAAAATACCGCTTAAACTCAATTATCTTACAATGTATGCGCGAAATTTGCAAAGTTTCTACTTGATTTTGTTCTTTCATGGTACTTTAAGTGTATTTGATTTGCTTACACTGAAATAAGCTAGGGAATTAAAATTATGATCACTTTTTTGATTCGAGGGATGCAAGCAAATTTCTGTATTAAATTTTTTTTAATACATAAAGTAAAAATGCGATAAATGTGGGGTCGCATTAAGCTTTAATAAAATTAATAATTTTTTTTTTAAATTGAAAATTTAATTAAATAAAAGTAATTTTTTGAAAAACACCTTTAATGTAAGAAAACTACACAAAAAATCACAAAATTTCAAAAAACCAAAAAAACGCGTATATTTTTATTTTGCCTTTTCTATCTAATGGAAAAAACCGCATTGAAATTAGAAAAAAAAGCCATACGAAGGGCTACTTATTTAAAGGTGTCTGTTCTGTCTCTAAATACAGTGCAAATATTTTTTTTTAGTTGATATACTATCTTTTTGACACACATATAGTACTTATTATAAAAAGTTCGTTTGTATTAATATGTAGCGTTATTTATATGTTGGCCATATCTAAGACCTACTTACAGGGCCAAACAATTTCCAATTTGTCGTTTATTGAAATCGTACACTGCCCGTGTTTTAATTAGTATCAATTTTATTTTAATTATCTTTTTAACCTGTAAATTTTTCTGGTTTTTATTTTGGAGCAAAAAACCATGTAATGTATTTTCCTCTACGGAAATATGTTTAAAATAAATTAAACTGAAGAGTTTATATTAAAAAATATTTCAAACAACAAAATAGTGCCCTTTTTTTTTTTAAAAAAAATTGCATTCGTTCTCTTACAATATAAAGATTCATTTTGAGTTATATTAAAAGTCATTACTTTAAAGTAAAAAAAAAAACACTCAAAATAATGATTCTTCTTCAAATTTTATTTGTTTGTTGACTTAAAAATAATTATTATTGGTTTAGTTGTAAAGTATAACTCAAAAGAAGTGGAATAAAGAGTGATTTTTTCGCTTTAAAAAAATGGTCCTTGGATTAGACTAATAGCAATATCTGATAAAAAGTAAAAAAGTATTAAAAAATAGAGAAAATCTTAAATTAACTCAACTTTTCCAATCATTTTAGTAACTACTTAGTGTAAAGAAAATCTTTTACTGAGTTTGAGAAGCTATCGACTACTTGTAGCATTAAATAAAGAAAAAGTCAAAAACTAAAGAAAAATTTTGATACACTTCTAAGAATGATTATAATGATAATATTAAATAAAAGCAGTATTTATATTATTTTACAATTCTCTGAAAAGTAACAAGCAAAGATGCTTTTGAAGGAAACTATTAATATTTTTGTATAGGTCGGCGAATTTCTAAGTAATACACCCCTTTTATTAGCTATATTACGAATTTATATAAGAAGATAACTATAGTTAATGATGTTAAAAAAAACAATAGAAAATGCAATAAATATTCGGTTTAATTGAAGAAACATGAAATCCTTATATTAGTGAAAATTTCTGTGCAAATTATTTGCATATCTGACCATATCTGATTGAGAGACAAAAATTGGCAACATCATTTAATGGGGTGACATTTTTTTTCAGCAATGCGAACAAACATTTTACGTTGCATCGCTAGATATAATGCCGGAAAACGGAATAAATAAATATTTAGAGTGATTATGTTTTGTAAGCGTGACGTGCTCCTGTTTTTTAATGTCACGTGCACAGCTCTAGTCCTTAGCTTAAGTTGAATGCAAATTATTTGCAATCTCGGGGGCATCTTTACTGGAGCGTGGTTAGAGAACGGAACAGTTGAAGGGTGGAGTGTGGGAATTGTGGAGGTGGAATGTCGCCAGAGTGATATTAAAGCTTCAGTTATTGTTGCCGTTTCAATTAATGTTTTCATTTCAATTTGTTGTTGACTGCACATAAAATTGTTGTTACTTAATCTATTGTGTGTGTTTTAATTTGTTTTCCTTAAATTTTGGTTGTGGCTGGCTCTGGCTGGGCTTGCTGGTCTGGTCTGGTCTAGTACGAGGCGACAGCAATAATAACAACAATAAATAGAAATGCCGACAACAATAATTCGTTGCTCGCACTGAAAATCCAATTAGTGAAAATCAATATTACTCATACGCCCCTTTGGCCGAACAATTATATATACATATGTATTTATGTATATACATGCATGCATATGTACATATGTATGCATGTATATTCGTTTCTTTCGTTGTCTTCCTCATCATGTCATTGTCATCTTCTTCTTCCCATTTTCCACTTTTTAATATTCAGTTTTCTTGTACGTTTTGGGCATAATTTAAATTTTGTTTACTCGCTGAGCTGCAAGCTTCGAGCTCCCGGCGCTTTAGTGCCCTCCTCCCGTGTCTGTTACGAGTAGTTAGGGTTGGCAGACTTTTCAACGCACCACTCAAATTTATGTGTACACACGATCTCGACATACATACATACATACATACATATGTATGTACCTACTATATATGCATGTATATGCACAATATATATGTATATATGTAGTATAGTACGAGTATGTGTGTGGGTAGAGCATATGAAAAGGGCAAACCTTATTGGCAGCGAAAAAATGATAGAGTGGGGTTAATTATATTGTGTCCACTTAGCGCTCACTTAGCTTATGGCGTATAACAAAAAAAAAAAAAAAAAAAAACAAAATTGTCGCTTGGCATAATAAAATAAAATGAAAAACGTGCCCCAAATTCAGGGTCGCGTGGCCTGGCCTGGCCTGGCCGGTAACCCATAGAATTGATTATTAATGTACGAGTAGTAGTCGCTCTACTCCAGCACTTTTCAATTGTAAATTATTCGTCTGTCAAACTTTTATACATACAAGTATATATACTTGTATTTGAAGCGTTTACACTCAATCAGCACGACCCCCCTCTAACCATACCCACGTCCATGCCCACGCCCATGCCCCGGTCCCATCCATAATCCATAACTTTGGCGTGGAATGGAGGTGGTGGTGTTCTTGTAATGTCTGCCCTTTTGCAATTGGCATTGTCAGGCGCGCTGGCCAATAATGAAAACATTTTCTTCACGCTGGAAATGACCTTACCATGATTGATGAATGTTTTCACTCTTTGACATTTGCTGTCGCGTTTCGAATTTTTTGTTTTCCCTTCTCTGCTTTTCTATTTTTTACCGCTCTATTCTATTTTTTTCCCCATTTTTTTTTTTGTTTTTTTTTTTTTTTTTTTTCGTTTCAATTTTGCCTTTCTTGTTGACACAACGACACAAGTCCCAATAGATAATTGCAGATGGGGGTGTCTGGACAAACGGGCAACACGACACTCACTCAATAGCAGCTAAACAGGCAACAATTAGTTTGATGGGCGCCTGCTGAGGACAGCGGCAGTAGTAGTGTTGGAGTGAAACCAATAGCCGAGTTTCGTCATTGTTTAACATAGAAAAATAAAATAGCTGGAATGGGAACTAAAAACGTGCGCACAGTAACCAAAGAAAGTGGTTGAGGCCTGGGAGGACTGTACGTATGTATTTAGGGGCACAGCTAAGGAGAGCAGAGATGGCCAGAGATGGTTGCCCTTTAGTGGACTATAGACCACCAGTCAAGGTCGTCGTAGTGCATTCGTTTGCATTCGTTATGAATTCGTTCAAAAAATATTTAATGTCTCCTTTGGGGGCTGAATTTCAAAATTTCAACACCAGCACTAGCACCAGCACCAGCACCAGCTCTCTTGTTTGCCTCAGTGAACCGTGTTAAATGCGAGGTTGCATATATACATATATATGTACAATATCTGTATCTATACATACATACATATATACATATATACTAATACATGAATTCATTATAAAAGGAAACTCGTAAAGCTTACGCACCTGCAAGCTTTCGCCCAAAAGCTCCACTGGATTCAACTTTGTATTGTGTGCTGTTTCGAAAGCTTTTCGCTTAATTATGCAACATTTAACTAAACTTTCAATTGCATTTGTTACAATATATCTAAAGCGCATTTAAAAATGCCTAACAATCGGTTTCCCAGTTGTTCAAAACATATGGCAGCAATAATCAAGCTTGCACAGCTGTGAAAAGTGTCTCTTGCATGGGAGAGAGCTTTTGGCGGAAAATATTTGAAAAAGGTCCCTGCACACGCAGTGTCACTGTCGCCATCTATTGAGCTCAGTGTGCATAAAAAAAGCTATATACATATTTGTCAGTTGGCATTTGCCATTTTAAAGAACAAAGCAACTAAGGACATATATTCGTATGCATTCATTCATTTTTGTTGTAATCTCAATCTCTCAAATATCCTTAACAGCTTTAGTTGGTTGGCAACATATGCCTACGCAATGTCCTTCGATATGTTTAACCTTTCGCTGGCATTTCAATTTGAAACACTATTTCCAATGCAATTTATTTTCACGCACGACTCAATAATTGTTCGTCATTATGTGTGTAACATTTAAGCTTTTAATGACTTTGAACTATGAATCAAAGAGTGAATATATTTATAAGTATATTCATTATGTTTAACATTTAAGCTTTCAACGACTTTGAACTCGGATACAAAAAAAAGTGAATAGGAAGTAAAAGTACTTTAGTTCTGATTTACATAATTGTATTATCTATTCGTAATACCCATTATCTTCATAAACTTATAGTAGTTTAAACCTTGGCCCACTTGACGTATGAGTGATATGTGTTGCTTTTCATAACTATGTTTACTTTTAATGCTTATGTATGTATAAGTTGAGTATACATTTCTTATACTATTTTATTGACTTGCAACTGTACTTAGTATTTTTGAATTATTTTTTCAAGAACTCTTTACACTTTGAAGTTAATTTACATTTTTTTTCTACAACTTTGGTGTGCCGAAGAATTTAGACTGCCACGAGACAGAGAGAGACTGCGCCAATTTTTGCAACAATTCTAGACACTTTTAAAAATTAAACGGCACAGAAACACACACAACAAATTTTAGCAAAAAATCTTTCCCCAATTTTTTTTTTAAATTTATATTTAACATAGAATATTTTTATCCAAAACGGATGCTTTTTCTGTTAATAAGTTAAGTTTTAGAATTTAAAGTACCCTGAAAAACACATAACATTTGTTCTATAAAAGCTTTTATATGTTTTCTATTGAGTTCCCTTAATAACCACTTTATTGATAGTTTCCAAATCGGCGCTATTCTAGCAAGATAGAGATAATGGGAATATAAAAGGGATAACAAGTTAATTGAAATAAACATGAGTCTTTGGATATGAACTAGGATTGGTGACTTCATAATTTTATGTTTCTATATTTTTAATTCAATAATCAGCGTGAATTAAAAACAAAACAGCTTATAAATAAATATCATGGGCTATTTCAGAAAAACTAATCAATTTCAGTTTCTGTGAATATACATCTATGTATATTTTTAGTTTTTTTTACACTACTACCCTTTTGTAAGGCACATGCATACAACAAACCAGTAGTATATTGAAACGATCATACAACTATTGTGTAAAATTTGTAGTCCCCTAGTTTGTGTAATTAATAATTAATAATGTGAATTTGAATAACGTCGACTGACTTAATGAGTAGTAGAGCCTCTCCAATCAATACATTCGTATACTCCTACACACACACCTCCAAAAACAACAAAAATAACATACATACATCTTATACTACAGCTACAAAAACTAATCTTAAGTTATACTTATTCTCTACTAATCACTCGCCTAAACAATTTGTCCTCAGGGCGTTCTTCTAATGCCTCGTACATTGTCCGAAAGCCGAAAATTGCGACTTAGAAGGGCCTTCACAGAGGCCACTAACGAAACGCTACAATGCTCCAAAATGGTATTTAAATCTAATTATAATTCTATGGCAATCCCCCTGCTCCCCCTGCTCCGATTAGCATTTTGCTTATGCATACTACACACGTAATTCGTTAATAATATAACAATAAGTTCTGTACATACAACAACAGCAAGTTCTTACTTAGTTCAAATACAATACAATAATAGCAACCAAAAAAATAACAACAAAATAATACAAGTTCAATTTCAATTCGTTCGTTTATGGCACCAATAACAATAACAACAATAGCATTGAAAACCAATACTAATAGTTTTTTTTTTTTTTTTTTTTTTTTTTTTTTGAACAAATACTTAAGCATCCTCATCCGTTTGCAACTCAAGAGTACGAAAAAACGCAAATGAGATGCGAAATTCACAAGAATGCCACACCGAAAAAAAGAAAACAGCAACAAAAACAAAATAGTAACAATGCTCATGCCCACAAATAATAGAGTATTATGTTTATTTTGTTGTTGTTGTTGTTGTTGTTGAGTCTGTTACCTTCTTAGTTACGTTCGTTATGCGAGAGCTCGTTGCCTGTGTAGTGCTGTATTGCTGCACTTCTACAATCAACTACAACATCCGTTACGGTTAATGCTAGAGCTAACGGTAAATGTGCCGTTACCATTACCGTTACAGCTCGCTCACACATTCTGCCACTTTTCAAATTCACGCCAAAAAACCAAACTTGTAGTGCATCATTGGCTGCCCAGCTAGCTCCATCACACAACAAATACATACAAACATAAATACATAAAAAAAGCCCATAAATACATACAACATACACACATGTATTGTATGTGTGGATATTTTTTGGATGCTTCTAGCAAGTAGTTGTTGTTGGCACACACCCACACACATAGAAACTTTCTCGCTCTTACATAACTGCTCGTTAGTTTTGCGAAAATATTCAGTAGACATGCCCGTAATTATATTGTCGTCGTCTACACATACATACATACATTATATATACATATGTATGGGATTTATGCTATACAGTTATTGCATACCCAAAGGTAAGCCTACATACATATGCACATTGAACTGTCTAGAGCGTACATATATACATACATACATAGGCTTGATTTATGTATGTTTCTTTTATTGGGGTTACATAATCGCATTTGTCATTGTATGCTTATTAGTATAATGCACTTGTTTTTACTGAAAATAGTCTGCACTCAGCATTGTATGCCTCACTGCAATACTTATTTATTAATAGTACTTAAGTACACACATACATATGTACAAAAATAATATAAGAATGTTGCAGACCTGCCTAATCGGGTTGCATTTAATATGCAATTGTGTACATACAAACATTTGTATGTTGTGAGTGTGTACATATATTTTTAATTATAAGAATTAATATATCGATAATCAACTCCTTGGTACCGTTACGCGCAACCACCATTCAAAGTGTTGCCAGCGTGAATTCTGAATGAGCATGGTCTACACTCACACTTCGTTTTATATCTCTTACATATCTGATTAACAAACAAGCTAATACTATATCTGAATCCTCATATAAATATATTTTTAATTATAAGATATTATAACGTTCCGCTTTATTCAAAGTGTTGCATCTCGTATGTGTCTGATTAACAAGCAAGCATATCTTTAAGGTGCTATCTACATAATCTGAATTATCAACAGAAAGTGTTTATCAAGGTCGAGTTGCAAAAAATATATCATTTATTTCACAGATGCTAAATTGCTGATTATGCGCGAGTATAAACTTATATTATGAAAATAATCACTAGGCCTGTATTTTAGATTCCATTTCGAACAAATTTAATAGAATCTGTATTTTGGAAAATAATATAAAAACTGTATTACAGTGTTTATGCATGCCGGACCGATTCTAAAAAAGAAATGCAATCGAAATTGATTTAAATACAGGCCTTTGAACTATTTACTTATCGAATATTAAACTAAATCGATCAGTGATCAAACTGAATTATTGCTATCTTTTATAGATCTGAGTAAATGAAGATATCCACAAGTCTTTTGGAGTGCCTGAAAAAAATTAATTCAAGGAATTTGTTTAATTGTATTGTAGACGAATATCGGTCACCAATATGGTCAAAAGTTTAATTTTTACATTAAATTAAATCATATTAGCCGTTATTCTCATTTCATTATCTCAAGATCGCTCTTTATAGCTCAGCCTTTCTAAGCCGTACTTTTTCTTTAGTCCCATTTGCCATGTGAGTCTCAATATTGATATAACTCAAAACTTGTTACTTATAATTCTTGAAATATTGCGCTAAGAGTGTAAATATTTGTCTTATGATCGATGGCAGTGACACTGCAGTGTCAAGTATTCCTAACAGCGACATTGTAAGTGTCACTATGATTCATAAATACTTTTGTGATCAAGGAATAATAACATATTCACAATATTGCTCATCTCTAGCACTAAATGAATGAATCATTCTCTTTTGCTTTATGTTTTAAAAGCCATAAATGTGTCAAGATATTAATTTATTGATCATTTCGATCACTGCAACATTCATAATTTCAAATAGCTACACAAAAATGATTGAAAACCAAATATAGTAAATATACACAAATGTAAATGTGGCTTATGTAATACATATGTATTTGTTGTATTTAAGTGATTGGTTCGGAATATTAAGAGTGATACAATTTTTTGAATAGAAATACTTTTTCAGGTTTTCTTGCAGTTGACAGCTAGTTTGCTGAAAACTATTTTGATTATCCCAGAACAACAACACCAAAAATTTGGCATACAATTTATTTACTTCCTTACGGAGTCGCCTTTTACCTCAATATTCATTTCTTAGCTTCAATATTCTGTTTATGCATATGTACATATGTCGAGATCGCCAAAAAAAATCGCTCTTAATCGTAGAATCCACATTTTCACTAAAGGCCACCCACTGAGCCAATTTTTATACCCTGTACCCAAAGGGTACAAGGGTATATTAGTTTTGTGCGAGTGCACATGGAACACACAGAAGGAGGCTTGGTAGACCCCACAAAGTATATATATTCTTGATCAGCATGACAAGCCGAGTCGATATAGCCATGTCCGTCTGTCCGTCTGTCCGTCTGTCCGTCTGTCCGTCTGTCTGTCTGTCTGTCTGTCTGTATGAACGCAAGGATCTCCGAAAGTATAAGAGCTAGAATAACCAAACTTGGTATACAGATTCTCCTGAGACCGAGAAAGGACGAGTTTGTTCATTTTTTCTGATCCACCCCTCCACTCCCCCCCTATTAACGATTTTCTATAACTCCCGTAATTCTTGGAATTTTGAACTAAAATTTGGTAGACACATCCAGTTAGTAATTGTATATCCGTATACCAAGTTTCATTATGATAGAATGATCGGAAAGAAAGTTATAGCCATATAACCAGGCCCAATGCACACATACATACATATGTACAAGTACACAAACACGCATAAGGCACGATTCTGATGTAAATGTAAATGTATCTATGCATGCATGGAATATTTAGTTAATTAATTAAATTAATTTAGTTAATTAATTAAATTAATTAATTAAATTAATTAATTAAATTAATTAATTAAATTAAATTAATTAATTAATTTAATTAAATTAATTTAATTACTTTTTTGTGGGGTGGTACAGGGTATTTAAGAGTTGAGCCTGCTCGACTTTAGCATTCCTTTCTTGTTAAAGTGTAGAAAAAATAAATAATCCGACATAATACAACACTTTCTTTTCGCCAAATGAGGCCTTGATTTCATCTCTCAAATCAATTGGAATTAATTGTGTTTTATATATATTTGAATTATATACTATATATATTGGATGGTCTTATTCTTATTGGTCCGCTGTAAACTGAATTGATTATTTTCATATTGAAAAAAAAAAACAAAACAAAAATTTAAGGAAAATCGAAAAAATCTATTCATGGAGTAATTTATAGGGGAAATTAACATTTTTAAAAAAAATTAGAAAAAATAAAAAAAAAATGTGGTTTGTCTAATCGCCACGAAACTTCACAGGATCAGCCTGCTGACTATTTGAAATATTGCCACAAAATTTGACTAAATTCGTTTGAGCGTTTTCGGAGTCTGTAGGAAACATACATGCATACCTTCAATTTTTATGTGTATGAAGAATGAAGAACCTTTTCCAAAAGAACGTTCATTAAACATCACATTTAAGTCGAAGATTTTCGTTTAAAGTTAACATTGGCGATCTATATATCTGGTCGGGTAATTCTTAACACACCCCCGTCTTTTATTGGCAATTGTAATCAAACTAAAACGGGAACAGGCTTCAACAGTTTTCAGGATTATAAATAATGTCAACTTATTTTATATCGCTCGTGGTGCATACGAACATTCATTTAAGAAGTTCATCAATAAAATGCAGAAATGTTGACGAAATGTTGATCCTTTGGGCGCATTAGTTCTAACAATTGAATAAGTTTATTGAAAATGGACTCGTAATTCAAAAAAAATATGAACCTAGCTGCTGACTGCGATAAGACAATTATAGTGCTTATGGAGGAATACGAGTGTGATGGACGCTGTGCTGCGAGCAGAGCAGACCAGAGCAGAATTTTGTTTTCCCCGGGCGCAGGGACCATAAAATCTTTGGCATGCGATTAGAGGGGCCTCATTGAATCTGCAAAAGAGCGGAACATTTAAAAATGCGCAGAGAGCGCTGAGCAGAAACAAAACAGAATAGAACGCAACAGAACAGAATAGAGCTGAAAAGAAATGTAAATTGGAGCAAAAACAAAAACAAGAAATTGTCCAATGATGCGAAGAGAAGTGGCTCCACACTCACACACACACACACAGATTAGCATTGATGACGTCGACGATCAGGTGTTGGCATGAGCATTAGTCTCCATGTTCTGGTCGCTGTCGTTTCTGTTGCTTCTGTTGTTGTTGTTGCTGTTGCTGTTGATGTTGTTGCTGTTGATGTTGTTGTTGTTGTTGTGTGTGTTGTTTTAATGGTCGCAGGCCCTGCTGTTGGCGGATGTCTCTCTCAGACGTTTCCATTCGGGCCATTCGCGCGGCATGCAAACGCACATCATCAGTTGATTGCGGCAGACGCGTGTTGGCTGTTGGAAAAAGCGTTTTCCCTTTTTTTTTTATTTTCCGAAAATTGAATTATAAATAAAATACCTAACTTAATTATAATGTGCACGCATATACACGCACAAGCACCGACACACCACACACTACACACATTTGGTGAATGAAAGTAAGAAAAAAAAAAAACGAAGCTTATTACAAATTTGTGTAATGTGTTGTTGCTTTTGCAGTTGTTGTGTTTACCAAAATGTGGTGTGAGTGTGTGCGTGTGTGTGTGTGCTGCATATGGCCAAATTTCTAAACATTGAAAGAGCATTTCAATAAAATTTTTGTTGATTTTCCTAACAATTTTATTACTGTTTTTTCATCCTTTTTTTTTGTTTTTGTTGCTGTTTTCTGTGTGCACAGTGCAAGTGCAAAGCATTTTATTAAAAATTTGTGCAAACACATGCGTTCAAATCCAATATACAAAAGTCTTTGGCAATGCCATAGCGCTACCAACAACAACAATAACTACAACAACGATATCAAAAGAACAAATAAGTTCCATGTGCCATAAAAGTTGCAATTAGTTTGTTCGCATTCGCATGCATTTTGGCAAATACAAACAACAACAAAATAATCAAAAAGCAAATTAAAAACGCATAGCACATACTCGTAAATAAACAACGTGCGTATACGTAATATATAAATATTTGCCATCGAGTGCACAGTGTGTTTGCGAAAAGCATGTCTCCTGCCTCCAGCATGGAAGCCGAAACGAAAGGCAATCTCTATCAAAAGTGCCCCTCAGTGGCGACAGCACCATCGCTATTATCAGCATATAATATTCAACAGCAGCAGCAGCAGCAGCAACAACAACAGCAACTTCAATTTCAACTCCAACGGTTGCAACAATCACAGCAGCCATGCATGCTGCGTACGTGCAGTGTTGGTGGCGCCACAAACGGCGCAGCAGCCCCAGTGGCCCCTGTGGCACCATCAACATCAACGTCAACGCCAACATCAACAGCAGCCCGCCGTAATTCATTATGGCAGGAAACATTGAGAAATTCGCGTAAACTTTCTTATGCCAATGAGCGACCCGCTCTGGTAAGTCAAGCCAATCAAAGCATTCCCATTCCCATTCAATCACACACACACACTGATACTTATCTCAGGGTGACCAGAGTGACCCACATACTCGTACTAATTTAAAGTCAAAAGTCAAATATGTATACTTAGAGCTGCGTGAGATCCATCATCTCTGGGTAACAAACACTATTAGATGGGGCTAAAATGTTGAATTATAGTATACTTAAGTATTTATATTAAAAGTTCGCTCGATTTCTAGACACATTTTGTGTCCAAGAACTTATTTGAAAATACATAAATTTGCAAGATATTTGATTACCATTATCTCAGCGTGGAATCCATTATTATGGGGCTAAGTCAATTAAGTATTCATCGCCGCAGTTTTCTAAAAGCATTCTCTGGCCAAAAATTGCTGTTAAATTATATCAGAGTAATACCAATCATAACAGCTTTTCAGATCACAACAATATTTTTTTGTATATTTTTTATAGTTACAAAAAAATTTGGCAATTCACGCAAATACTTATTCTAGGATCCAAGATAACTTGACGCTCATTTCTTCGATCCATCCATATGATATAAATAAGTATAATATTATTTAAATTATTAGTATGCTTTCTATATACATTTTCTTACCAATAACCTATTCACAAATTCAGAATTTTCTGTGCAAATATAATAATAAATTTTAAGATCTGAGTTCCAACAAGTCTGGGCTTTCTTTAGACTCGTATACTTATTTTGGACAACTATGAACTTCCCAAAAAAAAAACATCATAATGAACAGAGACGAAATGTATTCTCAAACTTGTGCTCGATTAGTATATTATAAATATTATATTATAAATATTATATTTTATATTATCAAATGCATCTTGAATTCTAAGTTAAATCAATGCACAGAAAGCCAAGATTTGGTTTCCATTACATCACTTAGCAGGGCTATACTCGAGTCATTTTATAAACTGCCCTCAATCAAATGTATGGAACTTCATGTTATAGGAATCAAAAAAGAATTGTTCCTCCAACCGTCTTTCCATCTGTTCGTCCATGAACAGCATGAACACCGAGAACTTTTTAACCATGACAACTTTTGGCACCAAATTTTATGTGTAGACTTGTCAGATCTATAGGCAGATCAAGTTTATTATAAACCACATATTGCCTCACTATTTTGTATAGCTGCACTGATCGGTGAAGAATTCACCTCTAGAAGGTGAACTTTATTGTTTACGAAGATTAATTCAATAAATTCATGATATTCAGGATATTTTAACTTTTATCAAAAAATCATCATTAATACTTGTGTGTTCATGAAGATACCTTTAGATTAAATGGTAGTTATGCGTTTCTAATAATGCCTTCTTATAATCTAAAGTTTTGTTTTAAAATTAGGTAACTATAATATATAGCTGCCATAAGCGTGATTGTAACAACAAAGTTTATTTTAGTTAAACGTTCAGTTATGATGTTAAAAAGAAGCGAAAAGTTGGCTAACTTGTCTCATCCTGCCAATTAAGAATGCATCTATACAATGATTTGTGGAGTCAAACTCAAAGCTTGAGGATTAGAAATTCTTAGAAATAGGCAAGCAGTTATTATTGAAATTCTGAATATGGTCACCCTGCTGTATGCATCAGCATATACTTGTATGTATGTACGTTTGCGTTTATATAGTATAAGCATTTACTATACTATTAACAAATCAGTACTATTCAGCACTAATTGCTTTTGGTCCATGATCCGGACCGCAATCTGCTGCTACTGCCGCCGCCGCCGCCGCTGCCGCTGCCGTACTGAGCGCGCACGGGCACGGTTGAGAAACTATGACGTCGCACTGTCCACGTGTCGCCAGGGCGGGGGCGAGTCTAGCTGCTGCCATCGAGTCAATCTATAAAAATAAACAACGTGCGCATTCTGTTGGGCCATTGGGAAGTTTATTTTAATCTCAAGCATCTGCAGAGATACAACGGAAAAAATGAGGAGAAAAAAAAAGCAGCCGAAAACAACAACATATAGGAAATACGCATCGCAAAGAGGAGGAGAACACAAATAGTACACATAATAATTTCATTGCTACAATCTGCAAACATATGCATATACTCGTATATACTTACTTATACTATACAGAGCATATATAGATATAGATATTGTATGTAGATGTATACAAAGCACAACTGCTCATAAAATATGGCTCAGGCAGTTCCATCCGTCCATCCATCCATCCATCCATCCCATTGTCTTATTACTCATTCTATATTGGAATGGAGAGTTGAAACTTTGTCGTGATTACTGGCCCACATGGCTGCAATAAATAAATTGAATTGTATTATTGTAACGTCACCACTTAGATATGACTATATAGCCATGGCATGGCATGGCATGGCATGGCTTGTCTTGGCTTGGCTCGGCTGTCATGGCTGGCATGGCATGGCACAAGCCATAATGTGTATATGGCTGGCTGTTTGGCTATATACGATTATTGTGCCCGAGGGCCTTGACTTTGACACGAAATTAGTGGCTGCATCCATTCTCTCGTGAGACTGAAAATATATGAGTAGTAGTAGTATTTTTTTTTTTTTCTTTTTTCTACTTTCGGTCTTGTGCTCTCTGTCCCCCTCAATTACTTAATAATTTGTTTCTGGCCATGCCATGGCCCTGCTGTGCGCTCGGCTTACTTACCAACTTATATGCCCAATTACATACTTACATACATATACTTATAGTATGGTAGTATAAAAAAATATTGTAAGAAATCGATTTTCATTCAGTCGACTCACATTCGCCTCCAAATTGTGTTAAACTGAGCAAAAATTCCCCTGGCACTTTATTGTTGTTATAATATATTGCACCATGTTTCATGTTCAGTGCCTACTGTGCTCTTTTTTTTATATACATATACTCCATATATATTCCATTATTTAATACTCTTTGTGGAGCCATTCAGGCCGAACTGAATGGAGTTGGAAGGCTAAGCAGCAGCAGGTGCTGGAATGTCTTTGATTTCTTAGTATTAAAAGCAAGTTGTTCGGTTGATCACGTCTATCATGGTTCCATTTCCAACAAATACTTGAGAATATATACATACATATATATTTTTTAACGCACCAGCGCCACTATTCCGAGTAATTGTGTGATTTTGTTAGAAAACATTTGTTTGCTTTTCCCTATTTTTCGCCAGAAATGCTCGTTTCGCCGTAAAAATAGGCTTGGTTCGTTGTTTTAATTTCAATATTCCGGCCATCTGAAATGGACCGTCTCTAAAACAAAAGTTCAATCAACCCGCTAAATGAAAACAATCATAAACCATCACTCACATTTCCATGTCCACAAAACGCAAATGTGCAAAAGTCTGAAAATTAAAAAAAAAAAACAATGTGTCCTACACCTGTTTTAAAAAAAAAAATGTTTAAAAGTTTCGAAACTGTGCCACACTCCTGTCTTTTTTTAGCCGTGCCAGTCCTGTTGAAAATACATTCAAGAAAACGTTAAACGTTCTTTCAATATTTATTATATCAGGCCTTGGCCGGGATACCTTTTAGTTTCTTCAGCGAATATGGCTCTAATCGAATCAGGGAGCTGACAGTGGAAGGAGTTTCGAGAACAGAAAAAAAAAACTCGCTGGAAGCCATGACTTCTTCAGGGGCCCGGCATAGTTGAACGAGCTAATGGGAATCCCATAATGTGAGTTTGTTCCTGGGTATGAATCGGTTTGCATCCATCGCATTGAGCATGATTGTAACAGTTACTTACAGTCTTATAATTCTCTAAGAGTGGTCTCCTATAAAAAAATGTTCAAACTGTCATGTTGTGGACAAATCTGCAGGGCGATTCGCAACATACTTGTAAAATAAATAATAATAAAAATGCGGCTTGAAAAATGCATAAATTTTTTGCACAAAACCTCTGCTATTTCGACCAATTATTTAAAATTACTCTCTTTTGTTTCTTATTGAACTTTTGACCCTCTGGAAGATAGCGCTAAACAGCCATTTGTTTTTCGATCGATGCGTTTCATACCCAAAACATCAACCACCATAAATATCTTGAGTGAACCCATAGGAGATATTTAGAGTCTCTGCTATGTCTCAAAGCCAATACCAAGATTCTCGATCACCTGTTTCTTCACTTTTCTGCTCTTATCCTCGAGTTTTCAATGACCTCTTAAGTGCTTTAAGCTACGATTGAGATTATTTTCAATGTAATTCTAGAGAAAACACAAAATTTCAAGCAAATTCCTTGTTACATTTTTTTTGAAACATTAAAAAATGTTAGCCATGTTTTCCATTATGGAATTGAATGCATTTCACGAATCCGAGAGTTCAATTTTCCAATTTCAATTTATTCACATTTCTTAAAAACATCATGAATTAACAAGTGAGGTAAGGATATCGTAATGTTAAGAGTACAGGCAGCTTAGCCTTTTCTACTTAATTAAACAAAATGGAGAAATAAAAATGGTTAACAACAATCGACAGTGTGAAGCGGGAAAAATTAAACAAAAAAACCCATAAAGCTTAATAATATAAACCCAACTTAATACTAAATTAACTGAGTCCGAGAGTTGAAAAAGTTAAATATTAATGTTTCGTTAAGTAGAGTGTGTCTTTCTAAGAGTGTTAAGGAGTCTGCACTAAGCAGATTTGCAGAGGACTCGAAATGCAAACAATTCTTCATTTGTTGATTAAAAATTTTGGGCTGACTTTATTCGTTAACATTCTAGTTCTAATTCTTTATACTAACAATCATTAGTATATATTAACTTGACTGCGCTGTTCCCCAGTGTCTATTTTTACAGTCAAGTGGCATTTACTTACGAACTTGAACTACTTAATAATTGTGTTTGGGAACAATTCATTAATTTTTTATTAAAAATGCTATATAAAATTGGTTCAGGGTCAATGGGAAAACGATTCAAAATTCAGAATAGGAACTTGGACTAGTTTAGAATAAATTTTCTTCTTGCAAACAGCTCTAAAAGGAACTGCATAAATATTATAAGTATCTTGAGTATTAATATTTTAAAATAAATATAAATCAAAGCGTCTTAGAGGAATAATACAAGGTGTGTTCCAAAGTAAACAGGACTTTTTAAAAACAATTTTTATTCCAACAACCGTCGATCGATTCTGAGCAATTTTTGGTCGTCATTCAATTTGTGCGGAACAAACCGTGCACACACCTTTCGTAAGCCCAAATGTTCGGTCAAAATGCGATAAATCGATGTTTTGGAAATGTTCAATTCCAATTCCATCAATTTAAATGATGATTTCGGCTGATTTTTGATGAATTCACGCACAGTTTCGATGGAATTTTCGGTGATCACGAATTTTGATTGGCCCACATGTTGATGGTCATTTATGTCCTCACGACCACTTTGAAAACGTTGAAACCACTCGTGCACTCTGCTACGGGATAGGCAGTCATCGCCATAAACTTGTTCCATCAATTGAAACGTTTCGGTAAAAGTTTTACCAATTTTAAAACAAAATTTAATGTTGGCTCTTTGTTCGAAGCTCATTTTCTCACCGATAACACAAACATACAGACACTTAAAACGCAATAACTTCCAAACTTCCAATCGATGAAATGTCATCAAATTCTCACTGGACAATCGATAAAGATAGCAGATTCTAGCGCACCAGTCGACATATAGATAGATTCAAAAGGTCCTGTCTACCTTCGAACGCTTCCTGTAGTTAGTACAAAAGCTGATCTGCAGAGCTTTTACCTATGCCCAATTGTCTGCTTGATTTCTACCTGAGCAGTGACAACTTATACTGGAAGATAGTAAATACTATACATACAAGTATATATACATTTTAGTGATGAATCATATCTTTCACAGGGCATTGGAGCTTCGTTGTGCCCAAGAGGGGCGGTTCTCCTGCACTTGTTTGTGTTCTCAGTTAAACATTTTATATATATAGTCTTGTAGATTGACCGCTGAATTGTTAGCTGTCGACCAATTTAAACAATAGTCATAATTAATGGCATATGAGCCAACTGCATTTGTAAACAAACTTCAGTTGAGCGGACAAGGACAGGGACAGGGACAGGGGCAGGGCCAAAGAAGGGGCGAAGAAGGAGCCACAACTAGTCAGCGAATTGTGTTTGTTGCGACCGAGGCAGGCTCTAGCCATGAATTATCGATGCAGGTAAATATGGTCAGAGCGTGTGTATAGATAGGCAAACACCTAACGTGCATGCCATATTTAGATGATGATAAATTTTATATACGAGTATCTGAGTATAGCGGCAGGACCCCAGTGGCCTGCTATTAACGATCCCCAGCTAAGCCAGCTAAGACGCCCGACGAGGACTCACTCGCATGTTCAAGTAGTAGTCAGAAGGGGCGCTAAAATATTTAAGCCGTTTACAAAACAATGCGCGTCAAGTTCCTCAATGGCCATATGTGGCTGGCCATAAGGTACATGTGTTAGCTTTTCGAGTCCTTTATCGAAAGACCAGACCATGTCACATGGGTAATGGGTATGGGGTATGAGGTATGGAGTACTGGTAGATGTAGAGGTAGAGGTGTACGAGTATGTGTCCACATAGATACGACAATTGACCCTGACTGGTATTTAAGTGGCACGGTAAAGGTAAAGTTGGCACTCGGCAGGTGGCCTCAAAAGCCAATAAGTTATTGCCTCGGCATAATGCGGCGAAAATAACCGAACTAGTTTTTAAAATTTAATGATAATGGTTTTTTGCTTGAGGTTGCTTGCCTCAACACGAATTTGTTAGTGACGACGACAACGACGCGACTCTATGGCTGCATATATATTTATATCGACTCGTATGTATGCAAGCAATTGCCACAGTCATTTATATACAAACATATATAGAAGCTAATGTTGTGTCTGTGTCTGTGTGTGTGTGTGTCTATATGGCGTCTATCAATAAAATATGGCAAGCATTTGGACTTGGCTGGTAAGTGGCCCATCAAAATGTTGGCATAGCCATAGAATGAACGGTTGCCTCCTAATGGCCCGCACACGCCCCCAAGTTATTTAACTCGTTGGGTAATCGTGAACCAATCATTTTGCAGCCAATTTGAGTACGCCATAAAACTTGGCCATTGTTTTTAGAAAACCCATTTCAAGTTAAAGCGCCAACTATGCAACATTAATTAGTCCAGTGCGCCTTTTAAAGTGCACCGTTAACTTGGATTCCTAGTCCAACTTTTCCACTTTCTACGACCACGAGAATATCTCGAAACCCACTTGTACTCGTATTCCTGTTCAGTCCAGTAAGCTAATTAGTCTGCACTTCAACTGCATTCCCAAGCACTTAAGTTAACTCAAGTGGACAGACAGTACGAGCTCGAGTACGAGTACGAGTACGAGTATCAGTATGCTGTCTAATTTTTACAGTCATTGCGTTTTAGCCACGCAAATGATGCCATTCCATAAACAACTAAAACCTCTTCAGTTAAGCTCCTTACTCCTCCATTTGCCACGGCTTATTATCACTCGTGGCGTAATTTTCGTTTTCCATATGCCGGGCATGCAAATCTCTAATGAAGATCCGCTTACATGCTTACGTGTACGTGTGCTCTGAAGGATGAAGGATAAAGTGCAATCCTCTTCCCAGGATTATAAAATGTGCGTGCATGTTCCTCATGATGTCTCATAGTTAATTGAACGACGCAATTTATTTACCATGCAGCGGATTTCAAGCGATTAACAATTAAAAGCTGCATTACTTGTATTTACTTTATTGCATATTTTCATTTGAAAGAGACGTCCGGCAGCTCTTAGCTCTCGTAAACGTTCTTGCCATAAATCTTCTCATCACAGACGTCTCAAAAGACTCCACCCACTAGGCCCGGAATGGAGGTTTAACTAGAGCCTTCCAAATAACTTTAAATTTTAAGCGCCATTTAATCTTGTATTTTGTAAGATGCCACTACTCAAGGCACACGAACTAATTGAATAATTGTCCTTTTAGGAAAGATCTTAAAGAAAGCAACAATTGAAAATAATAATGATAAATAAATTGATGGACTGATAGTAAATAAAGCTAATAATAAAATAAATAAATTGAAGACCTTTCCTTACATTTTCACGCATCAAAAAATAAAAAGATTGTTATAAGTAATATATAATTATAAATTATAAATATGTTCGACCTAGTTTTGAATCCAGTTTCAAAATGCGAGTCTTAGAAGATAAATTAATATGTGATTGACTATTTTTGAAAATTCGTTGCGCCTAGACGATTCATTCATCTGCATTAAATAATAATCTTTTGAGTTTCATAAGCAAATTGCATGTTACATACTTATTTTCTTTTATACATATTATATGTATATTCAATCATGTGATATGGACAATTATATAGCCTTTGACATGGCTGACATGGTCATTAATTTAACATGAAAACCAATCTCGCGAGTCTTACCCCATTTTTGAGCTGAATTTCTCAAAGCGCTATTAGTAATTCCGTCCACCTAGGTGCAAATCAAAATGTGAAAGTAAATCATAAAAAAGGCATCATTTTTATGCAGATATAGCGTTGCTGATCTATTGATTTAGATCAACATGTTGAGAGATAAACACATATGGACAAAATATTAAGTATACGCTTATCGATTTTCTTGAAGAACTTTTGATAATAATAAAGATGAAAGAATTAAAAGAAGAAATAATTAAACAAATCACAACAAATTCGTGATAATAAGTAATAATTATTTATCATATTGTGCGCAATACTTAAATATGAAAAATCTTATGTTGTATAGCTTTTGTTACCCTTGCGGGCATTGGAAATTGGTTTACAGCATGTGTTGACTGGGTTCTAAAATCCTATAACTCTTTGGCATTTCGATGCTTGAACTCCCCTCAAAGGTTTTCAAGCGTGTTTAACATTTAACATTTCAATGTATGACTAGCTTGGAGGACGTGTGCCTCAAATGTCTCTTATCCTTTTCAATTTAAATAGCCATAAGCTAAAGCTCCGTATTGAAATGGAAATACCAGAATAAGCTGAACTTTTCAGCAAAGTGCGAAAAATATTCAATGAATTAATAAGAGTAGTTTTTAATTCTCTGCACGGTACATTAATTGCGTCGCTCGAAAAACTAAGAGACATCATTAAGAGCAATTGAACACACAGAATCCTCTTACATTTTATAATTGTGGGAAAAAGGATTGCACCACAATCACTTCATTGTTCAGAACATATGTTTACGTGAGCTTGAAAGCGGATCTACATAAAAGATTTGCATGCCCGCCATATGGAACACGCAAATTACCTCATGAGTGATAAGAAGCTTTATTCAAGAGATTTTAGTTGTTTGCGGAATCGTTAAATCAATCCATGACTTGCTTAGAGGTGTACATCATGGTCGTGTGTCTCAAGTCTCTCTGCAACTAAGCTTTAGCTTCCTAATTGAACAGATTTACCAGAATAAATAGAACTTTTTAATAAAGGTAGTTTTCAATTGCGAATCGCTTGAAATCCTCAACCAGGTACATTAATTGCGTCGTTCGAATAACTAAAGGAAATTATTAAGAACATTCACGTACATTTTGTAATCCTGGGAAGAGGATTGCACCACAACCACTTCATTGTTCAGAACATATGTTTACGTGAGCTTGAAAGCGGATCTACATAAAAGATTTGCATGCCCGCCATATGGAAAACGCAAATTACCTCATGAGTGATAAGTAGCTTTATTCAAGAGGTTTTAGTTGTTGGCGGAATCGCATCATTTGCGTGCTTAAAACGCATCAACTGTGAAAAATGGAGAGCGTGGTGTCTGTCACTAGCTTCATGGCTTACGTCGTGGACGTGTGTCCTTAATGTGTCCTACCAGTGTCCAATGTAACTACCAATTTATGGAGCATAAGCTGCTACAAAGATAAGTACTATATACAAGTATAGTATAGTGTAGTATGTACATACAACTATATGGCAACGATAAAAATTCGTTTACTTATAGGCCACAAGTTAAATAGAAATGCTGAGTGTTATCTTTCGATTGCGCTCGGTACTCAAAACTAACTGCAGCTATACATATTCATGGGGAACGTTTTGTGAATATTGTTGCATATTGGAGTACATATCTGCTCATCGAAGTGTTCGCACACAGACAGACACGTGTACATACATACTCGTATAACCGGCACATGGTATATGCCACATGCCACACGCCACACGAGCCACGTACCACATACGAATAGAATGACAAATGGCTGACAAATCCATAAAACTTTTAATTTCTATGAATTATGTATTCAAAATGCAACATGACAAAAATTTTAACTATCTGTCGGTTGCGTTGACATTTCCATTTGATATATCTAGGTCGTGTCGCCTGCCAGCCTGCTTGGCCTGCCTGCCTGCCTTCTGCCTGTCTGCCAATGCTCTGAGATGTGCAGTGCAGATTGTTGTGCAATCGTGGGAAGGTGTACGAGGCAAAAAAAAAAGTAGCGGGATATGGACAGTGGCATTTGAAGATGCAATCTACTAGCAATTGCTCTGACAGGGGCAAAGAATTGTATTAGATTGTTATATCGAATGTGGATTATGCATTGGCAAGGGTTGGGCATAGAGTGTGTTATTTATTGAATTCGCACAGATTTCCATTTCCACTTTTACTCCGAGAGTGATGGAAGAGATTATTGAGTCCATAGGCTATGCTTCAATGCATAGCCAGATATTGCGGCCCAGGTTTTTCCATTAATATACCAATAGTTTGGCGCACCTAAGCTCAGAAAATTATATGTTTTACATTTGAGAAAATTGAGCTGCAATTAAAAATCCGCTTAAATTTTGAATTTTGAACATAAATAATACTAATAGGTGTTCTTTTTGAATTAAACAAGAACATAATGCTAGAGTCGAGCTGGCTTTACTTTTAGTGCGCTTTCCAACATTCTTGCGTTCATACAATGTTTGTGACTCCCCCCCCCCCCCCAAAAAAAATAAAAATAAATAATAAAAATAAAAATAAATTAAAAATTTTTTTTTTTTTTTTAAATTCAAGCACCAAAAAGCTAATATTATTTGCCAATACCTATTAACTAATACAAATGAGTCAACTCTATTTGAGCTCCACATTTCTACTTTGCAGATCATATTTTCGGAATTAACTTCCAGAGCAAAATTACTTAATACTACAAAAAAGACTGAATTGTTTAGAGAAAAACCGTTTCTAAGATTTGTAGAATTATTTTTCACAATACATACATACGAGTATATGCTATTTATATGCTTTCATATTAAAAAAAAGTAAACTCTAAGATTCTATCTTTTCCAGTTTCTCAATTCTGCCGAACTTAATGAAAACGAACATTTCGATTTCCAGTCACCTGATTAAATATGAAAATGAAAACAAATTTAAAGAAAGGGAACAAAGTTTATAAAACTAAATAATTGAATGAGCTATAAAAAGAAATAATTGAAGGAGCTGTAGAAAGAAAGGATGCAGGTACTTTTCTTTTTCATTTTCGATTTCGCTCAAATTTTGCGGAATCGAAGGTTGCAGTTTCCAAAAAACAATCGAACTTGCTTGAGTGAACGCAAAAGTTATTTCCAATTATTTATATTTTAATATGAAATAGATGTTGATGATTCACAAATCTTCACTTATGATTAACAATTTCGACAAAGTTTCAGCTGCTTCGTTTGTTCGGGAACGAAAGCAAAACCCAGTTGTTTTCAATTCCGCTGTAATGATTTATGATGATTTGTTCCATGTGTAAAGTAAAAGTTTCACCAAATTTAAACAGCTGTAAAAGAATTGGAGTAAGAACGAACTACCTTCACAAGTAAATTCGATGGCACTTTTCTTCGGACCGAAATACACCTAATCCTGTTTTTACACGGTAGATTGGTTCAAGAAAAAGTCGACTAAAAGAACCGTGTTAAAAAAGATATTGATCATATGCTATTTTGAATAGTGCTAAATTGAATAAAGTCGAGCAACCATATATCAAATTTTTAACTTTTAAACCGTGTTAAATCAAAACCGTGTAAAAAGACCGTGTAAAAACAGAATTGGGTGTAAATGCCAGTTTTTTTATATGCACCTAATTCTGTTTTTACACGGTCGATTGATTACAGAAACAACCATTGGTTCAATTACCTATTTTTACATATGATCAATGGTTTTTTTTACACGGTTGTTTCTGGAACCAATCTACCGTGTAAAAATAGAATTAGGTGTATTAACATTTCATTTATTTACAATCTGCCTTAAGACAATAAGTAAATTTAGGTAGCTATATTGAATATTAACAGGAATAGAAAGTTTCCAGTGAAACCTACTATTAAATTACATAAATGCAAGTGAAATGTGTTCTTAAAAATGGCAACAGGCCTGATAAGTTTTCCCCTAACTGAGTGAGACAGACACTCACACACACACAGCCAGACAGACAGACTCAACTCTATAACAACAAATGAAGGCGCCATTAGTAACTTGCTTGTCCACAGCACGAACTGTTTGTCGATATACAAAAAATAATTAATCGGTAGTCTGAATGCTTGTCCTTGCACTTGAAACAGAGAGAGAGGATCATAAATGCAGCAGAAAACAGTCAAAAACTGAAATGAAATGTGCATTTTAATGAACTCCAATCTGGAATCGAATCCAATAAATGCAATTGCTATTGCATTCGTGTTGTCGTCAAAAAGAGAATCGACCTCATGTACATATATACACACACACACACACACACATAGGCATCCGGATGGGAAAGCACTTAGTTTAGCTCGACTTGCTGTTCCGCTACCAATTCTCCATCAATGCTAAGCTGTACATACATACATATATACATACTATATGTGCATGTATGTGTGTGTGTTTAAGGTGTGTGGGTGTTATGCGTTGCTAACTCGCAGAATTTGCATTTGCATTCGAAATAGAGTGTGTGTGGTGGGAGGATAGGATGTGGGTGACAAAACATCGCTGCAGGACGTGACAGTTGCATGGTTGCAGAGTTTCTGAGTTTCCCAGTTTCAGACGAAACACAATTGGACTGAGAATCAGAGCTGTATATAAAGTACTGTATGAGTATATATGTATATCATGTATATATCCCACTACCTTTGGCAAATCGGAATGCGCTAAAGCGCAGGACCAACAGAAGGCCATAAGCATGCAAATCCATGACTTTGCTTTCCTAAGGCTCTGTTTGTGGCCCTCTCTGGCCAGCACTTGAAACTGAAAGTTTTGATTTCCAAAAAGGTGTGTGGGTGTTTGTGTTTGTGTGTGTAGCTCTAACATTTGAGAAGTATGTAATGCCGAAGAGAGAATGAGAGATAGACAGTCAGGCAGGCAGGCAGGCAGGCAGGCAGGCAGGCAGACAAACAAAAGGAGAGAAAGATGGAAATTGTAATGACACGTGGCAGGCTGAAGCTATAAAGCAAACAAAAACTGAAAAAAGGATTAACTTATAAAGTTCAATTTTGATTTTCGAATCGCGTGCCAAACTCAAATCATGTTTGGATGAAATTAAAGTCTGCAAAAGAATTTGGCGAGCCCACACAGACTGGTCGATGGATGGATGGATAGATGGACAGTCGGACAGATGGATGGGTGGACAGACAGGCAGAGACGCCGACAAAAACATAAAAAAGAGCACGCACGCCAACGAACTATCAAAGAAGCCGCTTCAGCGTCCATGCGTCCTCATCGGGTCCCCTGTCGGCATCGTCGGCAAAAATTTGTGTAACGCTGTTAGCCAATATATAAATATTCGCCTTTTTATTGTTGCTGTTGTTGTTGCCGTTACTGTTTTTGTCGGCTGGTGTGGGTGTGTTTCCTAACAGGGCAGGCAAATTTTCGGGAAGCACAACATAATAAAAAGGACAATCCGATTTGGAGAGCCAAAAAGCGGGACAGTGATGGCGATAGCCTGGCAGACCAGACTGAGACTGAGACTGAGACTGAGAGACGGCGCCGTCGCAACATAAAGAGCGAACGGGAGAGCCAACGGTAAGGCATGGCCTGCAGCTGAAGCTGAAGCCGAAGCTGAGTGGATTCAAAGTACGTTGGTTATATTTGAGCGAATTGGAGAGTGTATAACGAGAGAGAGAGCCAGCGAGTGGGAGTGAGAGAGAGGCGTCACTGCCGCTCTGCTGACGCCAACGATGGCGTCGACTCAATCAGCAGAAAGCCTGCAATAGAGCCAGAAGTCAGAGTCAGAGTCAGAGTTAGAGACAGAGTCAGATTCCGATTCAGATTCAGATTCAGAGCCAAACCCCAACCTAATAAAAGTTGCGAACAAACGTTCTCTATGGCTCTGTGTGTGTGTGTGTTTGTGTAAAAACAAAAAGACATGACAATGCCATAGAATGACTATTCAAGACAACTCGCACATACATTTAGTATATACTCGTACTTATACTATATAGTATGTAGAATGTATGAATTATTCATTATTGTCAAAAAAAAAAAAAATTTTATATACAAGTATATGTAAATGATGAAGAGCCATGCAAGCAGCTGTGCTTTTGCCCGCCTGTCAATTCTAAATTGCATGTCGACTGCATATAGCCATGGGAGATCATGCCCAGAACGCCAGTTGTCGGCTGTCATCAAACGCATGCCGAGCACTAAACACACTGAATACACCGAACACCGAACACTACTGAGTAACAACACACTGAGTTGTTGTGAGCAGCGCCGGCGAGTGGCGAGCACGTTGGCAGCCCATAAGTTGAGTCAAGTCATTTAGTTGCCCACTCGCTAAATCATTGATGCGACTATATATGTATGTACATTGTATGTGCGAGTATGTCTGCATGTGTGTACGTGCCTGTGCCTTTGCCTGCGTAGCAAACCTTCAACCTACCAAAAACGATGGCGTCCCAGCCACAGCCCTAAACACATTGTCCGTCTCCGTTCGTTTGCTCACTTTCATTTATTGCCAGCCCGCCTGCTCGCCTGCCCGCCTGCCTGCCTTCAACTATTCAGCTAGTTGGTTAGTCCTTTTCGTTAGTTAGTCGTTTATTTAGTCGGTTGGTTTGTCGGTCTGGCAGTCGATTGGTTCCGTAAAGTTTTCGTTGCCGAGGACGTTGCCGTTGCCGTTACCGTTACCGTCGCTGCTGCTGCCTCTGCTACTGCCTTGCTGCGTTGCTGCTGCTGCTGCTGCTGCTTCAGCTGCCTCTGCTCGTATTGTGGTCGAGTTAATTCGAACTTGGTCGTCGTCGCCATCGTCAGTTAAGATTCAGTCTGTATTGTGTTTACACCCATGGCTGACGTAGCGAACGCAAAGCTCCAATACGCACAGCCCCTATGAACACAGGCATTACAATTTTTTTTTTCAACTCCTCTAACAACTAAAAGAAAAACACACACAAAATATAATACAACAAATTTCAAATTCAACAAAAAGTTCAAACAACAACAGCAAAAATTAAAAAAATTAAAAAAAATTCATTAAATAAAAGAAATTAACAAGAAAAAATACATCAAAAAGAAATCAAATCGCCAGTTTCCTTTCTCACCCAAAACAAAGGAAAATAACGTAAAATAAAGAATACAAATTGTTCAAATAATACAACAATAATAATACAAAAAAAAAAAAACAAAAAACAAAAATAATAGTGCTGAGTAAATGTTGCAAATGTTATGTTCGAGAATTTTTCGGCAAGAAGGCGCTTTTAAATAAAGTTGAGAACGAAATCCAAATCGAAATAATCAAAATAGTTGTTGCCGTAGCCGTACAACAAACGGACGGCCAGACAGACCGACATACATACGAGGAGTGTGTGTGTGTGTGTGTACGTTTATTTGTTTGCTTCCGTATCCGTATCCATACACACGCACATACATACACACATACGCGCACACACACATGTTTGTGAGCGTCTCTGCTGCTGCTGCTGCTGCTGCTGCTGTTGCCGCCGCTGCTGTGTGTGTGTGTGTCTCGCCTCTCTGTATGCGTGCGTGTGTGCGTGCTTTTTGAAGAACAATTAGAAAACGTAATGGAACGCAACGACGGATGAAACGCTCACCAATGTCGTAAACAACAACACGGAGAAAAAGGGCAGGAGCGACAAGGCATACACAAAATGTACGGAATCTCAATCACAACTACAACAATAAGAACAACAACAACAAGAGCAACACAGCAACAATAACAAAAAATTAGCAAGTAGATTACAATAATATACACACATCTATGCATACATATACATATATATTCTAATTTATAAGCCATCCGACACATCAATCCAAATTCAAATTTAAATTGAAAACAACAACAACAACGACAACAACAAAATGTGCATGACTCCAAAATTGTGTGCGGCCGTTCAAGGATGCTCAGCAATTCTTGTTGTTATATTTTTTTTACTGTTTTTTTGAGTCATTTTTTTTCTTGCAAGCAAAAATGTTTGTATCTGTGTGTGTGTGTGTATGTGTGTAAGAGTGTATTTGTGCGTATGTGTGTGTGTTTGTAAAATATAACGTGCCAAATGGGCATGTGAAAAATTTCAATGAAAAATGAAAGTGACAGCCGCAAAAGAATACAGAATGTTAAAAAGGAGAAGGAACAGCAGAAGCAGCAGAAACAGAAGGAGGAGAAGGAGAAGGCATGAAGCCAACATCAATGAAAACAATTTTGTTATGTGACAACACAGCAGCAACAACAACCACAATAGCAACAAAGACAGCTACGATTGTGCGGCATGGCATTTGACACTGTAAGGCGCGCGCCAATGCCAATAGTAGCCTTAGCCTGGTCCGCAGCCGAAAACACAGAGCCCAACACATGTGCGGCAATAATGTAAAGCACTCGCTTCTCTTACGTCCCTGGCCAGCGACAACGACAACGACAGCGACAACGACAATAAGAAGAATATTTATATGTCCATATATATATGTATATTCGGGGCACGGGTGTTACGAAATAAAGTGACATTTGGCATATTTCTTTTGCCGACCCCAACAACAAATCACCCACAACGTGAGCGACAAGCCCCGACCCAGACCCAGACCCCGACCTCAGTCCCTAGCTCCAGTTCCAGCCCCAGACACAGTCACAGTCAAAGTTGTCCGTCGCCAGTCGACAGTATCCAGTTGTCGCCATCGTGACCAGAGCCACAGCCACAGCCCAGTCACAGCCACAGCCCAACCCAATTCAATCCGCAGCCTAGGACATGCGTGCGTACCTGCCGAGCTGTGTAGAGCGGAACGTAACGGAGCGGAGCGAAAAATACACAACAAAAACAAAAAAGAAACAAAAAAAAAAAAAAAAAAATGAAGAAAATTCTGCCGGCAGCATCGCCGCTTCGCCACTGTTCGGCTTTGGCGGGTAGAGGGGGCGATTTTTGGCTTCTGGCACGTTCACGTTTATGTGGTTTATGGCCAGGAGGGCAGCGCAAAACATTTCCACACCCATCCCCATACCAACAACAACAATTTCAGCTTTGGTCTCAGCCAGAGCCAGAGCTACAGCCTCAGCTACAGTTACAGTTACAGTTGCTGCTTCTGTTTCAGTCTCAGCCTCAGTCTCGGGCTTCAGTTTCTTGGTTTACGTTTTTCTTCTGTTTGCCCAAAAGACGTTTATTTCACTTTTCCAGCACGCTCTGCTCACAGCTTGTCTGTGTGTGTGTGTACATTTGTGTGTGTGTGTGTGTGTGAAAAGAGTTGCTAGTCAGCTAGCCAGCTAGTTGAGTTGTTATGCGGCTTGCTGATTAATATTTTCGTTAATATTGCGGGTCTCTAAGACCAGCACGTCAATGTTTAATCCTTAAAATGTCAGGCAGTTTGATCCGCAAACAGACGCAGACGCACACACACAAAGCAACATTCGAGGAGCTTAAATGAAATTGAATTTGGCAGGCAAGTAGGCAGTCAGTCAGGCTGGCTGGCTGGCTGGCTGGCAGGATTGGAGGCTGGGAGAAGAACGCACTTATGCAATAGACTTCAAATGCATGCTCGTAAAGCAAATGTTTATCAAACAAGACTGCATAGCCACACAAGCGGATGCTTGCAAACCGACATACATACATACATGTGCACATGTATGAAAGTGTATGTGTGTGTGTGTGTGTGTATGTGTGTGTAGGATAGAAAGGAATACGCAACGTTATGTAAGCTTAGATGTAACACAACAACAGAGACGCAGATAAACATCGCAGACAGACAGTCAGTGGCACGCACACACGCACTCACACACTCACACACACACACACATTCAAATGAGCAGCGAAACGTGCAAGAAAAACAACAACAACTACTCAGTAGCAGAGAAGCAAAAAAATTGAACAAAATACGTTACAAAATACACACAAGCATACATTGCGTATACGTCATGTGGCATTGTCTTGTACAGAGCTCCTCCATTTTTATTATTCTTCCTTTCCTGTTGTTGTTTGTTTTTTATATACGAGTATATATGTATATTTATTTTTTTATTTTTTTGATAGCAGTTCATTGCTGTGGCTGCTGTCATGCAAAAAAATAAAAAGTGATGCTATAACTCTGGAAACGGGTACTCCCCTTTGTGTGTGTCTCTCGCTCTGCGTGTGTGTGTGTGTGTGTGTTTGTGTCTGTAAGAGCATGGGCGTAGCAGATAACGCTTTAAGGTTGCCCATCTATATTAATCATACGCCATGTTGGCAAGCTGATGCATTATTCAATTTTAAATTGAAAGCAAGTGTGAAATTGACGCTTTTTATGTTTCGTCAAAGAACACACACATACATACACATCAAAAGCTAAATTAGCTCACAAACTCGAGAGTGTTAAGCAATTTCAGCCAAATAGGTATGCATTTAGGAGTACTTTATCTCTCATCTTCACTCTTCAGTCTGTCAAGCAACAATTTGTAGGCAAATGCTGTTCAAGTGACAGCCAGCGAAGCAAATTCGAGCATTTAATGACTCTTTTATTTTGTTTCGTCTCTCAGAATGCGAATTATTATTCGTCTCATTTATACACATTTGCCTTTCAAATTTCTTCGCCGCAATTATGCAATTTTTGCAGCTTTGCAAGCAGAAAATTTGTTGGAAACTTAATCAAAAACAACCCAAGAAATATGGCATATTAACGAGCCAGGCAGTATGCATAATTAGTTGTGGAAGAGTAATGGCTTATATAAATACAAGTAATACGAATAATTCATTACATCTAGAAATAAAAATTCAATTTAAAGTTAGTTAATAGTTTTATTTCTAAATTTCATCTTCTGCTATAAGCTCCCGTAGCCTTTATTTGTGACTATTTTTTGTTTAAGAATGTTCATCAACAACCCAAGAAATTAGGTGTGGAAGTGTAATTTGACGAATATAAATAATAGTACATATATTGTTGTCTTTCAATTTTCCATTACAAAAAATTCATTAAAGCTAAAAGAAATAAAAATTAAAATAGGAGCTACATTTCATAGAGCTCGTTATGATTAATAGATGTCCTGCTCTAAGCTCCCGTAGACTTTTTTAGTATTAGCCATAAACATCAGATAACAATTAAGAATAGTGCCGCTTTTATGTAGAACCAACTAATAATATATGAGCTGCCATCAGGCTGCCACCGAATGGTCAATCCTGTCAGATTAGATCTGCCAGTTGTCACTTTTTTGGGCGGGCCTTAGCGAGTGCTATTGCTAGTCTGTTTGTCGATTATTTTGGACATCAATCATTTTGCTCTGGTCCTATAAATGACCTTAAATTTATTAAAAGAGTCCTTAATAGAAGTATCAAATATATATACTCGTGCATATACTTATATTGGTAGTTATTTGTAAAAAAAAAAAAAATTGTTATCTTAAAAGTAAAACATTCATTTTCCCAATTATTTACATAAAGCTTATATAATTTCTGGTATCCTGTTCTCAAGACGAATGCAAAATGGGTGCGATTTTTGCACCGATCGGTCCTAGTACAGCTATATATAATAATAAGGCTATAACTTGCTTTGCGTTCAGTTAGGACAAGTCTACTTACCAAGTTAAATTTAATTTTCCTCATTTGAGGCTCTAAATGCAGCACAAATATAATTTTTCACAGCCATAGAGTAATTTGTTGCGTCTTTAGCTCATTGGAATTATTATCTTAAACAGACAACATTATTATTTACATAAAGTTTGTATAATTTCTGGTATCCTGTTCTCAAGACGCATGCAAAATGGATGCGATTTTTGCACCGATCAATTCTAGTGCAGCTTTATATAATTATAAGGTTATAACTTGCTTTGCGTCCAGTTAGGACAAGTCTACTTACCAAGTTAAATTTAATTTTCCTCATTTGAGGCTCTAAATGCAGCACAAATATAATTTTTCACAGCCATAGAGTAATTTGTTGCGTCTTTAGCTCATTGATTATTTAGAGGGAATTGCCTGGAATCGCGAATGGAATGGAAGGTCGCCAAATTGTATCGTGTGTGTGGCAAATACTTGCCATAATTGTAGTGATAATTTAAAAGACACTCCACTTGAGTTAATAGCTTACTTAATTTAATCAAATAGGTCCAGTCGTTTGTGACTCTTCGCTGCAAGCGATGGCTCACATACACACAATTACCAGCCCCATTATCCTATTTCCCTCGCAGTCAGCTCTCTGTGCAATTCAATTTGTGTCAGGAAGAAAATTTGATATTTCACTTAAATATGCCTTGGCGCAAATTGGACTTTCCAGTCGTCGATGTTGTCGTTTGTCGTCCTCGTTGTCGTCCTCGTTGTCGTCCTCGTTGTCGTCCTCATTGGTCTGCTGAAATGAATGCCCTTTGCGCCACTTTACCTGTGCATAGTTGATGCATAGTTGGCCGGCCGGCCGGCCAGTCAGTCAGGGCCGTTGCAGGACAGGACAGTACAGGACAGGGCAGGACATTGCAGAAGCACTAGCCACGTGGCCATAACCACGCGGCCAATTTGATACAATTTTGCCATTTGGGGCTGATACTCGTATGATGTTGTTGGTCAAATGGCAGCGATTATAAAATGATTCCTAGTAGATGTATATTTCGCATTATTATGGCGGAAGCAAATCATTGTAATTGAATTGGAATTGGTTAGGATTGTGGTGGGCACACGTTCATGGCCAATTTTCAATGGCAATCAGTCGGTCGGCTAGTTTTGCTGGATAATTTGAGCGTGAGTTACAATTGTTGCGTGAATGCGTGAGCAGCACCTGCCATTTAATGATGAAGCTTACGGCAGGGCAGGAGGAGGAACAGAAGGAAGAGGATATTCGGCCATCAATGAGCAACCGACTGATTCTCTTAGTCATTCAATTTGCGTGGACAAAAGTAAAAATATGCGAGTCAAGGCCGATTTCACTATTCATAAGAAATTTATATGTATGTGCATATATAGAAGTGTTTTTATGTGTGTGTTTGTGTGCGTGCAAGTCTACTGGTCTTTGTTTATTAATTATTTTGTTTGCCTGCCCTATACGCTACACGTTGCCTGTTTGCTTTTGCCTTTTTCCAAAGTTTGCCTTGGCGTCGCTGTTAATATTGTTTTGGTTACAAATATTTGAGTTTTGCTTTCGTCCGACTGCTCTTGCTGCAATGCACATGCCGGACATGAATGTACAGGCATGAAATGCCATTCACAACAACAACAGCAACAGCAACAACAACAGCAGTCCTTGTTGAAAAGTTGTGAACAATTTTTTACATATGTATCTGGGCTATGTAAGCAAAGGAGCAAAAAAAAAAAAAAAAAACATGAACACAAGAAAAACAAAATAAACCAGAAAATGCTATTTTACGATTTATGAATAACATACGAGTACACATACACAGATGCATTCATAAATACTATATTGTATGTGTGTGTGTGTGTGTGTGTGTGCAGGCTGTGGAAACTTTGTGATTTGTTCCTGCCGTAGCTTACCTCAAGCAATATCAGAGAGTTGAAACATGTATTGCAAATACGAATACATAAAATACACCTAATTCTGTTTTTACACGGTCTTTTTCTTACACGATTTCCATATAACACGGTTCAAAAATTAAGAATCTCATATATACTTGTATTTCTTTAGAGATAAGCAACTAATCACCTATTTTTGCCTATGATCAATGTGTTTTTTACACTGCTGTTTCTTGAACCAATCTACCGTGTAAAAACAGAATTAAGAGTATAGTATTGAAGCAAAAGATTGCATTATCAGAATGCTTCAAATACATGCTATAAAATATTTAATTTCGAATTAAAACTTGATGTGTTGCGTGCTCTTTGCATTTCAAAGTCTTGTGAGAAATTCTTGTGGAACTATTAAATTTGCTACGATCCTCCTTCCATAGTTTTTCCTTTTTGTGTTTTATTAAAAGAGTTTATCGAACAGATGGCAGCTTAATCTAGTTGTGCATTAAAGGGGAATACAACAATTGCACTTAAATCTATGTAACTCCACAACATTCAAATTATTTACTTTATTTTCAAATGAACGTAGAATATAAAATATACTTAAAAATTATGATGTTATTTAAACATGGAGTCTGGTGGGGTGATCCTGTTGGTGAGACTTTTTCAATCTTCTCTTGCTTGGCCTAGAAAGCAGTTGCCTCGCTAGTGCGCTAGGGTG
Source organism: Scaptodrosophila lebanonensis (assembly GCF_003285725.1). Classification (NCBI taxonomy): domain Eukaryota; kingdom Metazoa; phylum Arthropoda; class Insecta; order Diptera; family Drosophilidae; genus Scaptodrosophila; species Scaptodrosophila lebanonensis. Next base: position 1,029,011 of record NW_022060597.1, on the reverse strand, counting down.
ACATCCAAAGCGTTTCTATAGTCCTTCTTAAACCAAAAGCGAAATGTTAGACCTAGAAGTATGCTGTTCCCAGTTTCAGTTCCACTCTACAGCCGCTTTCTTAATGGCTGTTTTGATATTACTTAAAAAACTATAAAAAACAATTCAATAATTATTTCTTTAAAAGCAAATATAGAAATATAATAATTGTTTCGGTATAAAAGAAAAAGACAAGACAACAAATTTTAAAAGCACATTTAATTTGTGAATATTATTCAAAAGAATTTTAAAAAGAAATCTACAATTTTCTAACAAAAGCTTCATCATTAAAAATCCGCAAAAGAGCGCCTTAGTTTCGTCCGTCTGTATGAACGTTGATAGTTTTTGCACCATTAACGATAGCGGCACCAAAATTAGCATGTAGACTAGTTTTGTTTATATGCAAACCAAGTCATAAGTATCCCCATTATTTTATAAAGCAGTCATTGTTTTTGTTTATTAGAATATCTCAATCCTTATTTGTATTTATTAGTCTCTTACGACACCTCATGATATTATTAGGTATTACTAAAATCGGTTTGCTCTATCATAAAGCTGTTACGATCTGTGAACAATCCCTTCTAGTACTAAGAATAGTTTTGTTTAATATCAAGCTTTCGTTAACAAATTTGGAATTTAAGGAATTTTCAAAGCATCTCACCAGATTCTATAATTTCATAGAAACTGTTGCACTTCACAGAGAAACGATATGTGTAAAAAGTGACTTTAAAAGCATCTCACCAGATTCTATAATTTCATAGAAACCGTATCACTTCAATATATAGCTGTCAGCGAAACGATATGTGCAAAAGTTCCATTTTAGTTCAAAGACTATGGGAGAGAGGGCGGCTGCAGCGTACGACCTTCCATTTCTTCTTGTTATAAGTAGTGTATTTGTAGATAATATAAAAAAAGTGTTGGGCTCATATTTCAAGCCGTACGAAATCTAATACTACATTTAAACATACATATATATAAAATTTCTTGTATGTTCTTAAAACTCTGACTTATAAGATACAAAAACAATTGAACAGCTTAGAATTCCCGCAAACAAAATCTTCTCAGAAATACATAGTGCCTTTATTTTCGGCTTAAGAAAAATGCCAGAAAATCTTGAAAATAATGAAAAAATTGCGTATACCGACGAGTATATGTATGTGCGATCAGAATATTGCGAATGTCAGCAGACTAGTTGTGAAAAGCGAGTGAGTAATACGAAAGTTCATTTTAATACCCTATACCCGTAGGGTAAAAAGGGTATATTAGGTTTGCGCAAAGTATGTAACAGGCAGAAGGAAGCATCTTCGACTCCTGAATCAGCATGACGAGAGAAATCGATGTTCGTCTGTCCGTCAGTCTGTCTGTCTGGATGAACGCAAGGATCTCAGAAACTATAAAAGCTAGAATAACCAAAGTTAGTATCCAGATTCTCCTAGGTCAGAGAAAGAACGAGTTTATTTTATTTTTTAGAATTTTCCCCCACTTCCCCCGCTACAGAATTTCGTCAATACTGTCCACATTTCAATAGCTACATTAACCAAACTTTGCATATATAGTTTTTATATAATTATTATTGAATAGATTATATATTCGCTGAAAAGGGAAGGGCTCAGTAGGAGTAAAGTAAAAGACAATAGTCGCGGACCGCCGTGCGTCTGTTCGCTTTAGAGTTTTATTGGAGACTGACACTTTTGCTATACATATTCTTTATGCTTACATTCGTATGCAACAGTGACAGATAACTTGTAGATAACATAAGATTATTATCTGCTTATATTAACATGCGTGCATTGGTACTTATGTTTGTATTGATTTTCAACACCCTTCCTCAATGCAAACATGTTTTACAAAAATTTTCAAATCAAATTTAACAGCTTTGTAAAATGAACATGCTTCGCTTTAGGGAGATTTTTCGTTAAAATATCAGCTATCATTTCATTGGTTGATGTATACTGTAAAACAATTTGTTCTTCGTTTACAACCTGTCTTGCAAAATGATATCTAATATCAATATGCTTTGTTCTTTCATGGTGTACAGGATTCTTAGCTAATTGTTGAGCACTTAAATTATCGCCATGAAGAATAGTTGGAGTACTCGAGTCACCGCAGCCAATCTCCACTATAAGACGCCGTAGGTATATGGCCTCCTTACACGCAGTTGAAAGAGCCATATACTCCGCCTCCGTGCTGCTAAGTGCCACGCTGCGTTGCTTTTCAGATCGCCAGGATATGGGTCCTCCAGCCAAGTAGTATACATAGCCAGTATACGACTTGCGATCGATGCGGTCGCCACCCCAGTCTGCATCCACATAGCCGGTAAGGGGTTGTCCACACTCTTTGTAGTGCAACTTCAGGTCCACAGTTGACGCCAGGTATCGAAGCACATGTTTTACACCCACTAGGTGCTCTGCATGCGGATCTTGATTCCGTTGAGCTAACTTGGCAACGGAATGCAATATGTCTGGCCTTGTTGTAAGCGCCAGCCACATTAACTCGCCAATTGAAGACTGGTAGGATGCAATGTCAACCTTTTGACAATGCTCGCTGGTACATATCACTTGGAAACCAGCATCCAGTGGGGTCGCTGTAGGTCTACAGGTCTCGCATCCATGTTCACGCAATATGTCTTTGATGTATTGCGAATTGCTTAGCGAAATTTCGCCAAGCTCACCGTCGCGCTGCACTTCCATGCCAAGGAACAAATGCAGCTCTCCCTTGTCAACACATTCAAACGATGTTGTAATGGCTGACTTGATGTTGGCCAAGTCCTCTTTTGATCGGCATGCTATAATTATATCATCAACATAAACAAGGATTAATGATAAGTCACCTCTTCCGTTCCTTTTGTAAAGACACGGTTCATTTTCACATGCTACAAAATCTATGCCTTGTAGTACACAATCGAGCTTGGAGTTCCACTCGCGCCCCGACTGCTTCAATCCATATATTGCCTTTTTAAGCAATAAAGCCTTACTTGGATTATTGGGATCTGTGTATCCCTGTGGCTGCTTCATATAAACAGTTTCATGCAGGTCGCTATTCAAATAGGCGGTACACACATCTATCTGGTGAAGGTACAGCTTCAATTCCGCTGCTAACGCCAAAATAAACCGCACGGTTTCCAATCTGCAAACGGGTGAGAACGTCTCTACATAGTTCACGCCATACTTCTGGGAGCACCCTTTAGCAACGAGTCGTGCCTTGAAACGTTCGACTTTTCCATCAGAGTCACGTTTCAGGCTGTATACCCACTTGCAACCAACTGCTCGCTGATCTTTTGGTAAATCAGCCATCTGCCAGGTTTCGTTTGATTGTAGTGCCTGATATTCCTTTTGCATCGCCTCTTGCCAGAATACTGCATGTGTGCTACCAACGGCCTGATCATAGGATGTCGGAACCATTACGTCACTAGCAACCAATGCTCCAAGCACATTGTATTGCTTTCTTGGACGACCAGGTTTACCATTTCGAACAATTTTAGGCCGGCCTGGCCCAATCTTCACAGTATCCTCGTCAGAGTCTTCTTTTTCGACTGCACTCTCATATGCGTTGGAGCTGCTGTCGTCAGAACTGTGCTCACTGTCATCGTCGTCGATGCTTCTGTCACCATCCGTGTGAGTGACATGCTCTTGAACCTCGCATGCAGGAAAATCTACCGTAACGGTATCTTCATTGGTATGACCACCACAACGCTCATCAAATAGAATGTCTCGTTTTTCGACAATCGTCCTCGTCTCTGGGTCGTATAACCGATAGCCTTTGGCTGCTACCGAATACCCAACCATACGGTACTCATGCCCTTTGGGTTTGAATTTGCCTTTACGGGGACCCTTTGCAAGTGCAACTGCAATGGAACCAAAAACTTTTAGATGGCTAACACAGGGTTTCTTACCTGTCCACGCTTCCATTGGAGTCAGGTTGTTCAGTGCACTGGTAGGTGATCTGTTTCTTATGTATACTGCTGTGTTGACTGCTTCGGCCCACAAAGACTCGCCTAGGCCCGACTGCACCAATAAGCATCTGGACATCTCCGTTAATGTCCGGTTTGCTCTTTCCGCCACGCCGTTCTGCTGCGGAGTATAAGCCACGGTCAATTGCCTTGCAATACCATGGTGTTTCAGGAAACCGTTGAATGTTGTGTTGACAAACTCGCCTCCATTGTCGGTTCGAATACATTTGAGCTTTTTATCTGTTTGCCGTTCAACCAAGTTTTTAAATTCGACGAACTTACTGAACACTTCATCTTTCTTCCGCAAAAAATAAACAAATATACGCCTGGACTTGTCATCGATGAAGGTCAGAAAGTATTTGGATCCAGCAAGTGACTTCGTGTCGAATGGGCCGCATACATCAGCATGAACCAGTTCCAACAGCTCTTCGGCACGGTTAGTGCTTACCTTTGGGAATGGCTGTACATGTATTTTGCTTAGCATACACGTTTTGCAATTCAAGTTGTCTGGGAAAAAAACCTTTCCAATACCACGCACTAGCTCTTTGCTGATCACTTCCTTCAGACTGGTAAAATTTAAATGGCCATAACGCTTATGCCACAATGTACCATCTGATTCAGTTGCGGAATAACACCTATTTTGTTTGCCTTGAAACATATAAAGGTTCCCAACTTTATTCGCTTTCAGTATACACTCGCCGTTTTGTATAACTTTAGCAAAATGTGGCCCAAAATGTATAACATTGTTCTTTTGCACTGACCGGCTGACGGACATAAAGTTGCCATTCATTTTCGGTACATACAGTACATCTGACAACACCAAGGTACAAAGTTCTGTCTGTAACTTCACCTCTCCTCTGCCTTCGGCCTTCAGGAAACCAGCGTCAGCTAAACCGATCATTTCAGTGTGCGCAATAAATTTTGAAAATAACGTCTTATCGCAACACATATGGCTTGTTGCTCCGCTGTCCAGACACCACATGTTGTTCTCTATCTTTCCAACGTCCAACGCATTTAACAAGCTGCTCTGCTTTTCCATCTCTTTCTTTGTCGATTGCTTTTTCCCTTCACCGCGAATTTTCTCACGCTTGCACTGTGCCTTGTAGTGCCCTTTTTCGCCGCAGTTGTAGCAAACGACGATTTTTGAATTCCTTTTTGAATTCGCTTTGGAATGCGCGACGATCTGCTGCGTAGCTATAAATGCTCTTGCATTCTCGCTCTCTCCATCTGCATTGCCTCTGCGCTCTCCCTCTTCCATCAGCTTGATACATAACACATCAAATGACGGTAAATTGTCACGCGTCTCAATGGCGACGACAAAATTTTCGTATGGTTCGGGCAAGCTTGACAACAACACGATTGTTTTTAACTCATCATTTAATTCGATGCCAACTGTACACAAACCATCCAGAATTTCGTTAAATTCGTGTATGTAACTTGAAATGCTTTGGCCTTGAAACATGCGTTTGCCTAGCAATTTCTTGTACAGCGACACTTTCCGTACAGGTCCACTCGGCTGATGAACGTCCTTTAACTTTTTCCATGCCTCGTACGAAGTGTTGCAATTTTTAATGAAGCCCAATTGTGAAGCTTTTACACTTAGCGTTATAATTGCTAATGCCTTTTCATCTTTTGGCCTTGAACTCTCAGTATTACTAGGTTCAGCACCTGATGCCACACTCCACAATTCCGCGTGCACTAAGACAGATCGCATCTGTATGCTCCATGAGTCATAGTTATGCTCTTCCAATTTGTCTATTTGATATAGCGCACTCATTTTTTAAATGTTATATTTCTTGAGTCACCAAACGATTACTATTTCACAATACTTTGAACTTCTCCTATGAGCCTATATGCCCTGGGCCCATAACCTATTGAATAGATTATATATTCGCTGAAAAGGGAAGGGCTCAGTAGGAGTAAAGTAAAAGACAATAGTCGCGGACCGCCGTGCGTCTGTTCGCTTTAGAGTTTTATTGGAGACTGACACTTTTGCTATACATATTCTTTATGCTTACATTCGTATGCAACAGTGACAGATAACTTGTAGATAACATAAGATTATTATCTGCTTATATTAACATGCGTGCATTGGTACTTATGTTTGTATTGATTTTCAACAATTATTTCAAATTTCATCTAAGTCGGTTAGTTCTAAGAAAAGTTATTAGGGAAACAATTTGACTCCAGTACAACTTCTTCTTCTTTTTGCTTCTGCTATGGGCGCATATAATTCAGTGCCGGAAATTTGTCTGGGTACAGGGTATTTCACTGTCGGGCTTGCTCGACTGTAGCGCTCTCTCTTGTTTTACACTTAATTATTGTTAATGGCGCGTGTACTCGTATATACGAGTACTTGCACTCTATGGCCCAATATTGACTATAATATATTGCAAGAAAATTAATTAACAATGAATCGGACACGACATAATGGTGAACAATGAGCAATGGCCATACCCCCTGTACCTGTACCCCTACCCCTATCCAGACCAGCAGATACCCATTATTTGTTGCGGTCGCCTGTGCCAATTGTTTATTTATTTATTTCTGGTAGCTTCAGAATTGTCGATGTTGGCATTGACATGATTCTTGATATATTTGTGTGCTGTCTGTTTGGCTTTTTGAATACCTACACACACACACACACACACACACAGAGAGAGAGAGAGAGAGAGAGAGAGAGAAAGAGACACACACACAAGAAGAGGCTTTGGCTTATAATGCAAGGAGTTCAAGGAGTTATTGCCTTTATAATAATTAACACGAATAATGTGAATTGCTTGCCAAGGCAAAAGGCAAGCAGCCCTTTGCTTAAGCTCATTACACACATACTTATATATCCATATATACTTACATGTTTGGGTATACTATAGACCTGTGTCTGTGTGTCTTGATGCACTAGACTTGGTCGAAAGGGGGCCGGCAGAGCTTTGCTGCAAGCGCCCATCCCATCCACCCATCGCCCAGGCCTTTGTGCCAAGTCGTATATATATTATATATCTACATAGACAGACATACAGTCCGTCCGCATCGAATAGGGTTAGATATTGATTTTCGATCACAACAACCTGCATGTTGTTTTAGTGTAGTTGTTCTAAGCCCTCCGCTTTCGTCTTCGTCTTGGCCTTAGACTTGGACGTTCTATTTGACTTGGCTGAAGGGTTGTATATATGTACATACTACCTAGTTTCAAAAGTCTTGTCTAATATTCTGCACAATGAATGCGCACTTTTTTCAATGGCTTGTACTCTATTTGTTTTTGTTGTTGTAAAAAGTATTTTTAGCTTATCATTGAGCAGATCGCTCAGGCTGATAAGATGTGCTTCTCATTTTCTTCCCCATTTGTTCTTTTGTTGTTGCTGCTGCTCTTGTTGTTGTTGTTATTGCTGATTGTACATCTTAATAAAAGTACGTCCTACTTATTATAGCCTGTGAGCTACCAAATTGACCGAAATGTTCACTGAGGGTGAACTAATTTACTAATTCAAAGCGGCCTTTGCATTATTCTACAATGGGTGTCACTCCAAAAATGTTATATATACTTACATACATACATACTATTTGTATATGTGTGTGTATGGATATAAACTTTATGTGTGTGCATAAGTCAGCTTGATTGGTTCATTCATTCATTCATATTCTATACAATGCTGGTGATGTGGTGGTGAAATTTTAGAAAATTCGACACGCAAGTGTAGGCAAATGCTGCTATTCATTTCAGATAATGAGCTGTTAAATGTCCTTCCTAAAACTGTTCAAGCAGCTTGATTGTTTCATTTATTCACTTCTACATTCCATAGCACTGGATATATAGAACCCTTAGTAAAACAAAATTCAACACGCAAATGTTGTATTTTAAGTATTGTCCATTGTGCAGAAACAACATTTCACAACTTTCCTCTCACAGAATGATTCTTCAAAGATATTGTAATGATTAGATATACCTCTTGAGTCTGTTAGCTGGGTCTTTTGCTGAAGATGTAGAGTTGAAATTTGAGCACATTTGTGCCACAATTCGATCCGCAAGTGGGGCAAAATATTGTATTTTGCAAACACAACATTTCCCTTCACATAGTTTCATATTTTATATATTTTAAAGTTTTATTGGTATATTAATGGAGATGTAGAGCGGAAATTTGAGCACCTTCGGGGCAAAATTTGACACGCAAGTTGGGAAAACATGTTCAGAAAACAACACTTGAAAACTTTCCTCTGACAACGTGCTTCATCTATGATATTGTGATGCTTAGAATTCCCTTTTAAATCAATTTAAAACTTTAACAGGTGTATAGTCTATTGCTGAAATTAGAGCACGTTCGTGGCAAAATTCGATCCGCAAGTGGGGCAAAATATTGTATTTTGCAAAAAGAACATTTCCCTTCACATAGTTTCTTGTATATTGTGATGCTTAGAATTCCCTTTTAAATTAATCTAAAACATTACATAGTTGTATAGGTTTATTGCTGGAGACGTGTAGCTGAAATTTGAGCACGTTCGTGGGTAAAAAAATCGACACGCAAGTGGAGGAAAAATGTGGTTGGGTGTTCTTTTTCGACACGTGCAGTGCTCTAATATGTATTCACGAAATATTTCCACTCAATGAGTCTGCAATTCCGTGTGCAGTCGGCACCTGACTCCGCAGCTGAAAGAGCCAAATGGTGACGCAGCAATGACGGAACTCAAGAGCTAATGATGACAGCTAGCGTTGGTGGTGGTGGCAAGAACGGAATAGTTATATGTTGTTTTTTATTTTTTTGAAATAAGGTCTTGGAATGCATTTTAATAAATTTGCGTAAAAATTGTGCAGAGTTCAAGTGCAAGAATTTCGCCTCGACATTTTTCAGCCGCAGCACGCAAAATGAAATGAGCTCATTGAATGCGCAACAAACATACTATAAGTATAAGTATGTATGTATAAACAAATACAATTATATGTACAATGTGGTTTTCGTTTGCATAAAGAACCCAATTAAAAATGTTTCAAGATCACACGGCGTCAGCGAAAATTCGGGCGAAAAAGCGAGCGCACAAAAAAGAGAAACAATAATAATAATAATAATACAAAATAAAAAGTGAAAATCAGAAGCAGAAGCAGAAGCTCGCCAAACGAATTGAAGTTGAACAGCAGACAGTCACGAAGCGTTGACATCGAAAAAAGCTAGAAAATAACGTCTACAGTTTCCAGCGACGATCAGCGACGTATAAAGCCAGCAACGCGTACCCAATGCCCATTCAGAGTCACAGACTCGCACAGACCCCACACACAGATCGATTGCCATGACGTTGGATAAGGATAGGCCCAGTCTCTGCTTCTACACGATAGCACTGCTGCTCGTGTGGCTGGCCGTCATTAAACTGGCCACTGGCGCGCCACTGAACGCAACCACAATTGCACCACCACTAGCAACAACAGCAACAACAGCAACAACAACGACAACAACAGAGAATACACCCTTCTCCAATCCGCTGGTGGAGCACAATCACGAAAGGAATTGCAAAGCACTGTGCGAACATTGCGGCTGCATCGGCTTCTATTGTGGTGAGGAGTGCATTTGCGAGTGCAACAATGAGAACTCAGATACCGAATGCATTCGCACAATGCAGACGAATGCCAAAGCCCTGGAGATACCCTACCAAATTCTGATCCAGGGGCCCAGCAGCAACTGCTTTGTGCGCAACGCCCTCCAGTTCGATGCCAATGCCACCGACAACAAAGCACGCAAGCGCCGCTCCACCATCACCATCTACAAGCCCTCCCTGCTGGGGCAGTCCGCCTCTAATAGCAAGCGTGCGGCATATGCGGCCAATGCCTTGGAAGCGGTTGCGTCAGCTAAGAAATCGGAGCTAGATCTGGCCCGTCACAAGCGCTCCGTGGATCATCTGGAGTGGTTCAACGATTTTGCCAGCACTCTGGTACGCCCGGCGCCTGTGGGCGCCCGAGCAGCCAAACAGCGTGAAGAGAAGGCCGCTCAAGTGAAGCGTCAGAGCAGCGCCGATATGACGTCCCATCGAGAGCCCTGGTTTCTGGAACACAGTATGCCTCGACTGACGCGTCCAGCACCGCTTCAGCGGCGCGGCCAGTCACAAGACCGCTCCAGCAAGGCAGCCAAGAAGCCGAGCACCGGACGCAGAGTTGTTGCGAAACCAAATGTGTCGGCCGAGACGCCGGAGCCGGAAACGCGTGAGATACGCCCACTGCGGGATGCTCTGCAAGTAGTGGAGAATCTACCACGCGTTTTTCAGAACACCGTCAACAGTTTGACGTCCTCGGATAGTCGGAGCGGCGACATGTTCAGTCTAAACATAATGAACGACGTTATTCCCAAGGCCATCGGACGCAACGAACGCCCCAAAAAGCCCCGCCGTCAAAGCGAAAAAGTAGCTGAGACCACACCGGCCCCGCCCATCCCCACCCAGCCGCCGCCACCGCTGCCACATCGAAACCTCTTTCTGCCTTGGCTGCGGGAACGTCGTCTGATGCGCCGTCTCCAGCACGGACTTCCAGCGGTCCACTGATAGCATCATCCACTACTAATATTTACACCTATTGTTGTATATTTTTAAGGCTTTTTCTGTATTTGTGCATAATCGTGTGTGTGTGTGTGTGCGTATGCTCAAATAAATCCATTGCATTCTCAACGCTAATCCATAACTAATAGGCACGTACTCGTACTAGCTACTAGCCATATATAGGCACTATGTACTCGTATTATTCCTAACCTCCGTCAAAAACACGAATTCGAATTTTGCAAGAATTCCAAGAAGAATTTGAGATGACTCATCAATTAAACAGTATGGCGTTGTAACGGCACTTTAACGGTAAATGTGGAGCGTGCTGATCGATCAGCTGTTTAAGGGCGACTCTTCAATTTATTGAGTGTTGAAAATTAGAACATGTGTCAATGTTTTTAATACCACTTGGGATATTAAACATATTTGATCGCTCCAGTTAGCAGTTTAGTTGGCTAATTAGCCAGCTAGTCGCCCGTTGGTCCTCTGTCTAGGAAATAAGTAAGGAAGAAGGAAAGAAGACTGGGTGTTGATAAATTAGAATATGTGTTAGTGCTTGAGGTGTTAACTGGTAATAGATTAAACATAAATTTAATCTACTAGCCAACATTTGTTTGGCGATGTTTCAGCATATTTTACCGATCCATTTACTCATTTAGTTAGCCAGCTAGTATTTCAGACTTTCTTAAAATTGCTCCATTTTGTTTTATTCAATAATAATTTTAGTTCCTGCACTACCCAAAAGTCGATTTTTCGATTGCAATCGCTGCAATTGTTGTCGATTAGCAAATCGATAAGTGGTTCGTTTCTAGCGGAAACTGGGGATTCAGATTCAAAAAACAGATTCTAATAATGTTTTTAAAATGTGACATTGTGGATCAGAGAAGAAGGTTCTTTTCTAAGAGCCTTTTAAATATTTATCAGACGAACTCCAAATTGCTATCAGAACTAAATAAAAACAAGCTTTGTATTGCTGTCGAAATACGTAGTTTATTGAAATAAAATGTAATACTTGTAAAGATATTGGTGGATTTTTAATAAGTTCACGCACTTTTTTCAGTGCGTCTTCGATAATTAACAATTTTAGATTATCGACATGTTCGTCAATATGCAAGTCATCAAGACCATTAATGAATTGCGTATACCATTCGTGGACCCTGCCACGAGATACGTATATACATACAATTTTCACCACAAACTTCTCATCAATTGAAACGTGTTGGAAAATGTTAAGCGAAATTAAAATCTGATAACACAAAAAAAACAACCAGATGCAATAACTCCGTCCAGCATATATTAGAAATTTTGAATGGAAGTCGGGTAGGGATGTACCATTCTAACCAACTTGTCGCATACTATCTAAAAATGCCTTACTTCAGAACACGTACTTCGTTCTACATTTTCTACGTCATAGACACTCGTATGTATGTTTATTTTATTCAAAACTGATTTAGTTTTTCATTTAAAAATATGCAGTAATTATTATTATATGCAAAGATATACTGCTTATATAGGTTGTACAAGTATAGGAGTTTTGTGAAAATTGTGACCGCATCAAGATTTTGTTTTAATTAATTTAATATACTTAAAGGAGAATCAGAGTTTCACACTTGATTGCGCCACCTTTTTATGCTTACACTGCGGTTATTAATTAACAGCGATAACTGTAATTTAATTGTGGGCAGCATTATTAAAGGAATCTGTGCAGTCTCCCAATGGATGGAGTGGAAACTTTCGATTGAGTGAGCAGCCTTGATTTTAATTAGTTCATTTCTGATACTCGCACTTACTATATTCTCGAGCAATGCATTTGGGGGCTCATTTAAAAGAGTCTAGTTTTAAGCAGACATTAAAAGAAAACTCCATAGACGCGTCCAACCAACCAACCAACCAACCAGCCATCCAGCTAGCAACAACAGCAAAAGCAACAATCTAAGAGAGGAAGAATGGGAGGGAAAAAACGTAAATTACGCTTAATTTATTAGGCAACAAACGAAAATGAAACCAAAAAGAAAATCATGTGCTCAACAGACTCATTTGGTTATGGGTTTTGGGGTGGGTGTGCTGGCCTCCAGATTTTGGGGTTGGGTTCATCGCTTGGTTAGCTTTTTTTGACTCACACTTCACAAACCCAAATCCTCCAATCCCCCAGAGCCAGCCCCAACACCAGCAACAGCAACAGCAACAGCAATCCCACCCTCGAACCCAACTCCAACCCCAATCCCAACCATAAACAACTCCCTCAACTATTCGAGTTCGGGAGGATGTGGGTAATGTTCACGTTGTTGGCCTAATCGTCGTCGTTAGAGAATAGGCATCAGGCTCGTTTTGCGTGTCAGACGCGTTTTGTATAGGAAACTCGATAATTTCCACCAATTTCCTTCGAGTACGTTCAAGCATGTGCTCGACACTCTCCCTCTCTCTCTCTCTATGTGTGTGTGTGTGTGTTTGTCCCGACTCCTCTGGCCAAGGTGTACGAGTATAATAATACCTGTGGTGTGCGTGCCAGTGTGCGTGTTGCCAAAATTAAGTGTATGGAGCTGCAGCTCATAGTGGACGCGGCGCAGTGGGGGGAGTGCTCTGTTGCTCGGTGCCCATGAAATGCTCGAAAACGAAACGTCTATGTTAATATTGTGCAAATGTCGGCGAGAACAAAGGAACGCCAACTACTTCAAGTATTATTCCAAAAACAAAAAGGGAGAACAAAAAATGGAGCTACAAGCGTGCCACACACACTTCACACAAATTAAGGCAACAAACTAACACGATTGGCATTTAAAAGGCCAACAGATTTCCCGTGATGGTTAAAATAATCAAAAAAAAAAAAAACCAACAAAAAAAAAACAACAACCCACCACACTTTTCGCTTCATTAAATATGCACTTCATTAAGTTGGTGCAAAGAAGAGGAGAGCCGGAAATAATGCAATAAATATTTAAAATTGCTTTGCCATCAAAGCACATCCCAATTATTTGGAGATTAAAAACTACAATTTCTATACTAGCATTTGAAAAAATTGCACCCTTTAAAGCAACATAATTAAAGTTAAAATGTTTCCCCAAATTATCCCTTTTGAAACTCCATGCATTGGCTTAGCTAATTGGCAACATTCTAAATAATTTAAACTTCTAGCTATTTATTTTTTTTATTTATTGGCTATTTCTATACTACTTGCATTTGAAAAAATTGCAGCCTTTAAAGCAACATAATTATAGTAAAGTGAAAATGTTTCCCCAAATGTTCCCTTTTGAAACTCCATGCATAGGCTTAACTTATTAGCAACATTCTAAATAACTTAAACTTCTAGCTTCAGGTTGGAATGTTCCATATCCATTTCCATAAAAAGTCTATTAAAAATTTGATCAATTAATGTCCAAAAGCGATTATTCCACATAAATTGTTGATATACTTACTAAGCCCATTTTTTTTTTTTTTTTTTTTTTTTTTACTTTACTGTTTGCATATTTTATTTTATTAGTTGGAAAATAAATTTGTTAATAAATAAACTTCATAATTAATAAGTTAAACCAAAGAACCATCATCGTTTTTTTCCCTATGTTTCATAAAATCTTCCATAAAGGTTTAGCACCTTAACAATACATGCTAACAAACATAAATAGCCTAACCTAAGTGGTGGCTTATGCTTATCTAATTGTTTTGAAAAATCTGGATCCTTTTAGCCTTTGCAAAGGTCTGCATCACTTTTTGAATATACATACAAGTAGAAACGATTACAAATTTCTATTCCGCATGAAAATGAATGCAAAATGGGAATAGACTTGAATGCAAAATTTAAACTGATTTCTACTAGAACTATCAAGTTAAGATTGAAATGAAAGTTCAGAATTTTCAGATTCTTAAAATCTTTAACTTCTAGCTTCAGATTGGAATATTCCATATCCCTTGCTATAAAAACTCTATCCAATTCGACGTTATTTCCAAATTTGAACGAATCAATCATTAATTATGTTCAATTCCCAAAAGCTAACATTTCACTTGCAAAGCCAATTAAATGAATAATTTTTTGAATATGAAATGAAATTCTCTATTCTATTTCTATTATTTTCTATTTATATTTTCTATTTTTTTTTCTATTTCTATTTTCTATTCCCCACAATTAGTTGGGAATAGCAAAATTAAGAAACAGTCTTGAATGTAAAATTTAAAGATTGAAATGAAATTTGTTGAGATTCTTAAAATCGTTCTTGTGATCTGAAATTGTTACAACTTCTTATAATTACAAATAATTGTAAGTATTTTATTGGCGGGTCAGGACTGGAATGTAAACTCTACACTGACAGCATAGGCTTGCTTTGCCTTTGCCTTTCGAATCGACAGGGCTCGATATTAATGATGTTTCTACACTGTTTCAGTGGATGGGTTGCTGTTGTTGTTGCTTTTCAACTTAATTAAGAAATCCAATTAACATCATTGACATTAGATGTCCTAGAATACGCCATTTGTTTTGTTTTATGTTAGAGGAACACACACACACGTACGTACTTATACTATATACGTGTATGTATGCAAGTACATACATATATGGAGACATGCGTGTCTGTGCTTTTTGGTAATTTTTGCGTATGTAGTGCCGCCCTTTTTTTTGTTTTTTTTTTTTGAAGGAGTAGACTCCTGTCGCCGCCGTCGACTTCGACGCCACGCGCCTTTGCGTGCGGACATGTTTATGAATGTGTGCGGGTGTACGGGTGTGTTGGTGTGTGTGTGTGTCTTAATGTACCAATTGTATGAAGGGCACGCAACGCAAAATATACAATCAACATCAACTGACAACAACAACAACAATAGCAATAGCAATAGCAATAACAACAAAACAGCGCTTGATTTGTCGACAGCCAGCGCTTTTCTTTTGACCATTTCAAGGCCTGATTTTGATGAGCGCGAGCAGCTGTTTCCACAACAAGTCCGTCGCTCCGTCGCTCCGTCTGGCGGTCCTTTGTGAATTCTAGCGCAGGCCCTTGAAAAATATGATGGGCGTTAACAAATCGCAGTCATAATATTATCTTATCTGGGCAGCTTGTACTTATATGTATACATATGTATGTATATATGTATGTATATGTATATATATATATATATATATATATGTATATATATACTTGTATGTACATATGTATAGTATATGCGTGATTTAAGATCCACACACGAGGGAGCTTACAATCAGGCAAGGTTGGTTCTTAAGGCGTCATCTGTTCTCATGTTGATCCACCATGTGCCCGAGTTATGGCATTCAAAATACAAAATACAAACAACAACAAATGCTATACTACAAACATAAATAAACACATGCATACTAAGTATATATACATACAAGTATGTATGTGTGTGTGTGTGTAGAAACAGCAATAAGACCATTAAGTGAAATCTACTTAACGTAAACAAGATTCGTACATTCTCTGAGCTTTCTAAGCGGCAAACTAAAGCCAAAAAGATTACGGCTTCAATTCAAAGACAGCATTTTCCGCGCACATGTACAGAGAGACAGAAATAGTACATACATCTATATAGATATGTATGTATATGCACTGGGGGAAATCTGCGCTACTAATTATCGTCTTTCAGATATGCATTCCCGTTTCAAATTCAGACGCTTCTGCTTATCTTAATAATTATTTTACTTCCATTACGAGTATACCAATGATCAGAGAAGAGACTTTAAACGTATACACGTTTAAAAAAAAAAAAAAAAAAAAAAAACTGTTAATTTTTTTTTCTGTGCGTGGTTTGGCTAAATTATATGAGATCTCTACAAATGCTGTTAACATGTAACGCTGTTAGTTATAGCTTTAATCGTAATTCTTATTCAATTCTCTTGGTTTTCTCCATTTGTACGATAACCAACATTAAAATCAATATATTTAGGAAAGCACCGATACATATGTAAATCATTTATTGTTGTAATGTTTTCTGAATGTCCTTTTATTGCAGTGTAGATTGCAAGCTTAAAGAGAAGATTCAGTCACAAATGTTGTTTTTGGGGAATTTGTTTTGCCAGCATTTTGACGACACTTTGCAATTAAATATCTAAGTGAAAACCCATTGAATGAAATTGAAACACAATTAAAAGTGCAGTTGAGTAAACAGGGAACATCATTAATGTCAGAAATGTTTTCATTTTGGGTGTCAATTGTCCAAAAATTTGATTACGATATTTTAAAATTATGTTACTATTTTCTTTCTAAAGCGCCCTTCTCATCATTGGAGTGTGGACGAGTCGACTCACAGTATATGTTGTAAGCCGTTTCTCAGACTTGGACCTAGTAATTGATGTTTCTTCTAATATATCCGCGGATCCGCTTGCTGGTCCATTATTATCTTTATAACCATATATTTCGCAACAATCGGTAGAGCGGTTTCCGGAAGTTTCCAGCAACAACGATTTCTTAATATACTTCTTGAAACTCAGACCATTCCTACAAATTCAAGTCAGCATAGAATTTCGACTTCAAACTCTCCATGACGTCCGAACAGATCCCAACTTTCGTTATGGAAATAGCAGTCAAATTTTGTAGTCTTCCATGACTAAATATTTAAAAATAAACCTAAACTCACAGCAAATGAAGGCTGAGAATATTTACAACAATATAATTTGTAGAACAATTATTGAATACAAATTTTTGAGGAGCTGAAAATATGAGACTATATCTAGCCATGCTTCTAAATCAAGAAAGTTCCGAACAAATTTCTCAAATATAAGGGAATCTAATGTTGTTCCAATTAGCTTAAAATATCCGATTTATTCTAGACGTGCATCGGAATTTTGAAAAATCTGTCGCATAGCATCATACAAGTATAACAAGCTTAGGAGATGCTTGGGGATTAATTACTTGTAAAGCCACTTGATTTTTCGCCAAGTGTATAAATAAATATGTTTGTGCGTATATTAAAGACGAGACTATAAAGAGCTAGATCTTGAGCACATAAGCACGTACGTGTATTCGGCGGGGTTTTCGTAAACAAATATTTGAATTTAACAAATTCGCTATTCAGGAAATGCATGCATAATTCTCGAATACCAATACATACACACACTTGAGTATATATGTACATATATTTGTAAATTATGGTAAATTTGTGGAAAATTTGTGGAACTAAGTGTGATTTTAGGCCGCCTAGCACGTCAGTATTCATTTCAGTACACAACTTGTGGGTGCCTATATATGTGAGTGTGTGTGTGTGTGTGTGTGTGTGTGTGTGTGTGTGTGTGTGTGTGTGTGTGTGTGTGTGTGTGTGTGTGTGTGTGTGTGTGTGTGTGTGTGTGCCAGTGTATGTGAGTGCGTGTGTATGTGTGGTAGAAAATCGTGCTTAAGCAAACCGCGCCCATGTAGAGATTACTTATCTTTAGTTTTCATTTAAATATGAGGAGCAAGAAGTGTAACAACACACAAGTTTATATCCTGCGGTGTATGTGGGTGTGTGGTTTAAGTATGTATAAGTATATACATATATATGTGTGTGTGTAAGTGTTTGTACACTCTCTCTTTTTCAGCTGCTTTCACTTTTTTTTTTTTGCCCGTTTCCATTAAGGCTAAGTACGCGTCTGTTTTAGTTTGGCTTTCGTCGTTTTTGTTTTTGCGTGATTTTTCTTTTAAACGAGTGCTTTTCTTATTTTCAGTGCATTTTTTTTTTTTTTTTTGAAATATTTTTTGTATATTTTCCAGCAGTGTTTCCTTCGGTGAAGTACGCAACCACTACCCACCTATGTATATACATATGAACATACATTCGAGTATTTACTTACATAAGTGCTTATGTATGTATGTATGTATGTATGTATGTACGAGTATGTTTGTCTGTTGGTTTGCTGCTGGCTTGTGCCTTAAATTCCAGTTTTTATTTTGTGTTACTTGGGCAGCCAAATAATTGGATTTCAGGGCAGAAGAAACGGCAATGACGTCACGACATCACAAAAAGGTATTTGGTCCTCTGCCAGAGCAGATGATACCACAGATTGAAATACAGACCAATCGCAAGCCAAAATATTGTGGCTGCTAAAAGGATTAGGGCTGCTGGCGCATTTCAATTGAGTCAATTATGATGGCACGAGCTGGGATCCAATCTGCTGCTGTTGTTGTTATTGTTGTTGCTAGCACGTCAATCAATTGCCTGGCTATCAAATTACAAGCCAATGCCAAAGGCAAGGGCTATGTTAAAGGCAACTCTGATTCAATTTAATATGATTTGATGTGCAGGTGTTTCGATACGCACTCGCATTAACCGAGCATAGAATTCCGATGTGTGTATACGAATGGGTTGCGTGCACTTAGCTAATGGTTTCAAATTTCTAGAGTCCGCTCAGCACAACAACACTGTAACTGTAAAAGGGGGGTAGGCTTAAAAGTGTGACTCCATTGTATAAGCAATAAGCCCATATGGCCAGCTTGACGTAACGATTTGATGGGGACATGGCCATTTGTCCGACTGTTCGTCTGTATGAACATCGATAACTTGTGATATTTAACAACTAGGAACACCAAACTTCACATCTGGACTTGTCCTACCCTTATGCATAACAAGTTTATTTCAAACAAGAGAGAAAGCTATAGACGGACAAGCCCGACATTGAACACTGAGTTATATGCACCCCTAGCAGAAGCAAAAAGAAAAGGAAAAGCAAACTTGGTGCTACATCTTGCGGGCGTTGTACTATAGTAGAGCGATCTTACAATTGACCGGTTTGGATGAAATTTAAATCAATAGTAGATATTTGCAAATAGATTACGTGTTTAGTTTATGTAGCTTTGGAAATGTGGACAGTTTTGCCGAAATTCTGCAGCGGGGAGAGGGGAGGGGAAATCAAAAAAATACAATAAACTCGTCCTTTTTCGGACCCAATGGAATATGGATACCAACTTTGTTTATTCCAGCTTTTATAGTTTTCTATATCTTTGAGTTCATCCAGATGGACAAATAGGCGAATAGACAGATGGACATGTCTAGATCGATTTCTCATGTCATGTTGATCAAGAATATACTCTATGGGGTCGGATGTACTTCCTTCTGCCCTCATATATACCCTTTTTACCCTACGGGTACAGGGTATAAAAAGATACAGCTGCATTATTTTATTCAGCTGTAATAGACATTTCATGTTTATTAAGATAACCGAATAAAATGCAATATTTATAAGATTTTAACTAAACCTCAACATAATCTGGAGTTGTATCCAAATCGTTGCACTATATCATATAGCTACCATATTCCCGATTAGTACAATAAGATCTATTTAAGTTGTAGGGCTAGTTAAAGGTAAGGGTACAGCGCATACAAGAGTCGATTATGCGCGACTCGTAAACGTCACTCGATAAAAATGCAACTGCTTGTCACCAACACGGCTTGGCTATGCTCCCACACCATTGCTAGATAAATACGAGTAGTTTATTGAAAATTGTAGTGTACTTAGTGTATGCGAATTTTATAGATTCTGTGATGAAGTTTTATCACAAGACTTATGCTTGAGCACACACACATACACACACACAGAGAGAGAGAGAGAGAGAGGAGAGAGAGAGAGAGAGAGAGAGAGAGAGAGAGAGAGAGAGAGAGAGAGACAAGTAACTTTTATGCATTCGCCTTTTATGCTGAGCCATCACTCTTTTGATTTATGTATACTTACTATATTATTGACACTTAAAAGAGCAAATGATGAACTTTATGATATTTTCTGATTTTTAGCTCCGCAAACCAGCATCCACACTTTCAATTCCTGGCTCGATGAAAACACCTTCCATTGCGAACCGGGAACAGATCTCATCTGGATGCAACGAAGAAGCGGCCGAGGCACTAGTGGGTATCCACTCAGACTACCCTAGGTATGAAATGTATGTATGCCCCAAACCAAACCCAGAGCCATCGCCTAGCGTATGTACCACCAACACAATCCAAGAGCTATCAACTCCATTCCAACTCCATTCGAAAGCAGAGAATTGATCAATCAGTGAGACAAACACACACACACGCACACTAATCTGATGAAGTGTTTTGAAATCAAGTTGAGGGATACGAGTATAAAAAGTGCCAGTACAAGTATTTGATCGATGGGCGTTGCCAAAATCCTGTTCTAATTCAGCCTTGTCGATAATTAGCTGTCAAACACAATGCCAGTGTCAGTGTCAGCGATGGAAGTGGGAGTAGGAGTGGAAGGGGGCCTGAAAATGTCAGCCAACTTGTGACATTTGTCAATGATAAACTTATATGTACATGCGTTTGCAGCCGACAGGCATACCCACACACCCCTAGTATTAACCTATTGCTTGGGTTCTTTCAAGGAAAAAAATGAAGCAAATTAATTAAAATAAGCGAGCGGGGCACTAACTGAGTGCTGCACCTAATGGTTATACTTTATACCCAAGGCTCGAAGCGTAAATAGATATGTCGGACTGTTTGTCTGTATGAACACCGAGAGCTGTCAAACCGCAATAGCTAGAGACACAAAACTTAACACGTCGATTTGTCTCATTTAAATGCATAGTAAGTGTAATACAAATAATATATAGCCTTACTATTTTAAATAGCTACCATAGGAATGATCGCTTCACTCTTTCTCAATATAACTCAGAAAAAGCTGGTCTGGTGGTTAGAAGTATTTAATAATACTCGACTATATTCCCAAGTTTCATCAGCTGCTCAGGCTTGTATATCATATAGCTACCACAGGAAGGATAGGACCAACAAATTGTATTTTAGTTGAGAGTAAAGGTTATTTAAGAGTCTGGCTATATAGTATAAGTTAAGAGCTTAGCTGTCACCTTAAATACGAGTATGACAGTTAGCACTACATGCGCATTTATTTGTCTAACCCAACATTATTTCAAGGCACCATCAGATACGAGTACAGTACAAGTAACGACCTGTGCTCAGTTTTGATGACAGTTCAGTTTTTTCTAGTACGCATTCAAAAGTGGGATTCAGCTCCAACGAATATGTTTTGCCAGATTTAGATTTCACATAAATCTCTATGAAAATGGGCGGCATTCAGCATTTTATACAGCAGCAACAACAACAACAACAACTACAACAGTTTTAGTAACAAGCAGGCATTTTTATTTTCATGTGTCAGCATTTTCCAATGCCCAAATGCTAGCCTCGTGGCTTGTATTGCCCCTTCCCTGCCTTTTTGCTCCACAGTTACATAATGTCTGCCACAACTAGCATTTACACATACATACTTAATGTATACAGCTGTACAAACAAACAAACAAACAAACAAACATACATACATAAATGAATGGCCAAGTAGCTAGAGTTTATAACCAACTCGACACATATCCGTAGACCATCATCTAGATGTGAGTGAACCAAAATAAACAAATACATTGCAAACTACCTTATGGTTGAACTTTTACGACCACTTTCTAGACACACACACACACATACGTATACATATGGCGGGGCGGGGGTAGAGTTCAGTTAAATATGTCAAACATTATATTTGGTACGTTATAATTAGTCCCAGTGGTTTAGTTTCACCTTCAAGTAACAATCCCAGCCGCATTCACAACACAACACATACTCGTTCAGTATAGTATTTGTATTTATGAACTTGAAAAAAACAAATACATACATACATATGTAAATAGTCCTAGTGAGCGTTTTCGATTACTCATCTTTTCTTTGAATGGATTCGGAATAGTGTTAGCTTTTCATTTATTAAGTGCATCGCCCATTTAACGAACGATATTGATCGGGGTCTTTCAGGTATATGGAAGAACGTGCTCTTACTGGCGGTAATACGTCCAGAAAACCCTCAACAAATTCGGCCAAACACAAACCCAATGTGGGCTATCGCCTGGGCAAAAGAAAAGCTTTATTTGAGAAGCGCAAACGCATCAGCGACTACGCGCTTGTTATGGGTATGTTCGGGATCATCGTGATGGTTATAGAAAACGAACTGAGCAGTGCCGGCGTTTACACAAAGGTAGGTGCACCATTAACTTTTCAATAATCGATTGGTCTGCAAATCAGAGTAAAAGTTAAGTTAAGACACGGTCACACATGCAAATTATTTGCATGCAAATTTATCGTACTTTCCGTGAACATACACTTTGAAAATTAAATTGCTAAGTACTGCACTGCTGTAGCAGAAAATTGCATTAATTTAACTAAAATAATGTTTATGATATATTTGTAACAGATGTGACAGATATCCGTGCAAATAATTTGCCTATCTGACCATAGGTTAGGTAAGCAAGTTGAATTCTGTCGCAGAAAATTACACTTGAGTATAAAACTTCTATTCATTTTAATTGAACTACAATATTTTGTTGATATACTATACTTATAAGAATCAACAGAATTTCGTGCAAATTATTTGCTTGTCTGACCATAGGCTGAAGAAGTACATTTGTTGTTGTATATACTATTGAATAGATTATATATTCGCTGAAAAGGGAAGGGCTCAGTAGGAGTAAAGTAAAAGACAATAGTCGCGGACCGCCGTGCGTCTGTTCGCTTTAGAGTTTTATTGGAGACTGACACTTTTGCTATACATATTCTTTATGCTTACATTCGTATGCAACAGTGACAGATAACTTGTAGATAACATAAGATTATTATCTGCTTATATTAACATGCGTGCATTGGTACTTATGTTTGTATTGATTTTCAACACCCTTCCTCAATGCAAACATGTTTTACAAAAATTTTCAAATCAAATTTAACAGCTTTGTAAAATGAACATGCTTCGCTTTAGGGAGATTTTTCGTTAAAATATCAGCTATCATTTCATTGGTTGATGTATACTGTAAAACAATTTGTTCTTCGTTTACAACCTGTCTTGCAAAATGATATCTAATATCAATATGCTTTGTTCTTTCATGGTGTACAGGATTCTTAGCTAATTGTTGAGCACTTAAATTATCGCCATGAAGAATAGTTGGAGTACTCGAGTCACCGCAGCCAATCTCCACTATAAGACGCCGTAGGTATATGGCCTCCTTACACGCAGTTGAAAGAGCCATATACTCCGCCTCCGTGCTGCTAAGTGCCACGCTGCGTTGCTTTTCAGATCGCCAGGATATGGGTCCTCCAGCCAAGTAGTATACATAGCCAGTATACGACTTGCGATCGATGCGGTCGCCACCCCAGTCTGCATCCACATAGCCGGTAAGGGGTTGTCCACACTCTTTGTAGTGCAACTTCAGGTCCACAGTTGACGCCAGGTATCGAAGCACATGTTTTACACCCACTAGGTGCTCTGCATGCGGATCTTGATTCCGTTGAGCTAACTTGGCAACGGAATGCAATATGTCTGGCCTTGTTGTAAGCGCCAGCCACATTAACTCGCCAATTGAAGACTGGTAGGATGCAATGTCAACCTTTTGACAATGCTCGCTGGTACATATCACTTGGAAACCAGCATCCAGTGGGGTCGCTGTAGGTCTACAGGTCTCGCATCCATGTTCACGCAATATGTCTTTGATGTATTGCGAATTGCTTAGCGAAATTTCGCCAAGCTCACCGTCGCGCTGCACTTCCATGCCAAGGAACAAATGCAGCTCTCCCTTGTCAACACATTCAAACGATGTTGTAATGGCTGACTTGATGTTGGCCAAGTCCTCTTTTGATCGGCATGCTATAATTATATCATCAACATAAACAAGGATTAATGATAAGTCACCTCTTCCGTTCCTTTTGTAAAGACACGGTTCATTTTCACATGCTACAAAATCTATGCCTTGTAGTACACAATCGAGCTTGGAGTTCCACTCGCGCCCCGACTGCTTCAATCCATATATTGCCTTTTTAAGCAATAAAGCCTTACTTGGATTATTGGGATCTGTGTATCCCTGTGGCTGCTTCATATAAACAGTTTCATGCAGGTCGCTATTCAAATAGGCGGTACACACATCTATCTGGTGAAGGTACAGCTTCAATTCCGCTGCTAACGCCAAAATAAACCGCACGGTTTCCAATCTGCAAACGGGTGAGAACGTCTCTACATAGTTCACGCCATACTTCTGGGAGCACCCTTTAGCAACGAGTCGTGCCTTGAAACGTTCGACTTTTCCATCAGAGTCACGTTTCAGGCTGTATACCCACTTGCAACCAACTGCTCGCTGATCTTTTGGTAAATCAGCCATCTGCCAGGTTTCGTTTGATTGTAGTGCCTGATATTCCTTTTGCATCGCCTCTTGCCAGAATACTGCATGTGTGCTACCAACGGCCTGATCATAGGATGTCGGAACCATTACGTCACTAGCAACCAATGCTCCAAGCACATTGTATTGCTTTCTTGGACGACCAGGTTTACCATTTCGAACAATTTTAGGCCGGCCTGGCCCAATCTTCACAGTATCCTCGTCAGAGTCTTCTTTTTCGACTGCACTCTCATATGCGTTGGAGCTGCTGTCGTCAGAACTGTGCTCACTGTCATCGTCGTCGATGCTTCTGTCACCATCCGTGTGAGTGACATGCTCTTGAACCTCGCATGCAGGAAAATCTACCGTAACGGTATCTTCATTGGTATGACCACCACAACGCTCATCAAATAGAATGTCTCGTTTTTCGACAATCGTCCTCGTCTCTGGGTCGTATAACCGATAGCCTTTGGCTGCTACCGAATACCCAACCATACGGTACTCATGCCCTTTGGGTTTGAATTTGCCTTTACGGGGACCCTTTGCAAGTGCAACTGCAATGGAACCAAAAACTTTTAGATGGCTAACACAGGGTTTCTTACCTGTCCACGCTTCCATTGGAGTCAGGTTGTTCAGTGCACTGGTAGGTGATCTGTTTCTTATGTATACTGCTGTGTTGACTGCTTCGGCCCACAAAGACTCGCCTAGGCCCGACTGCACCAATAAGCATCTGGACATCTCCGTTAATGTCCGGTTTGCTCTTTCCGCCACGCCGTTCTGCTGCGGAGTATAAGCCACGGTCAATTGCCTTGCAATACCATGGTGTTTCAGGAAACCGTTGAATGTTGTGTTGACAAACTCGCCTCCATTGTCGGTTCGAATACATTTGAGCTTTTTATCTGTTTGCCGTTCAACCAAGTTTTTAAATTCGACGAACTTACTGAACACTTCATCTTTCTTCCGCAAAAAATAAACAAATATACGCCTGGACTTGTCATCGATGAAGGTCAGAAAGTATTTGGATCCAGCAAGTGACTTCGTGTCGAATGGGCCGCATACATCAGCATGAACCAGTTCCAACAGCTCTTCGGCACGGTTAGTGCTTACCTTTGGGAATGGCTGTACATGTATTTTGCTTAGCATACACGTTTTGCAATTCAAATTGTCTGGGAAAAAAAACTTTTCAATACCACGCACTAGCTCTTTGCTGATCACTTCCTTCAGACTGGTAAAATTTAAATGGCCATAACGCTTATGCCACAATGTACCATCTGATTCAGTTGCGGAATAACACCTATTTTGTTTGCCTTGAAACATATAAAGGTTCCCAACTTTATTCGCTTTCAGTATACACTCGCCGTTTTGTATAACTTTAGCAAAATGTGGCCCAAAATGTATAACATTGTTCTTTTGCACTGACCGGCTGACGGACATAAAGTTGCCATTCATTTTCGGTACATACAGTACATCTGACAACACCAAGGTACAAAGTTCTGTCTGTAACTTCACCTCTCCTCTGCCTTCGGCCTTCAGGAAACCAGCGTCAGCTAAACCGATCATTTCAGTGTGCGCAATAAATTTTGAAAATAACGTCTTATCGCAACACATATGGCTTGTTGCTCCGCTGTCCAGACACCACATGTTGTTCTCTATCTTTCCAACGTCCAACGCATTTAACAAGCTGCTCTGCTTTTCCATCTCTTTCTTTGTCGATTGCTTTTTCCCTTCACCGCGAATTTTCTCACGCTTGCACTGTGCCTTGTAGTGCCCTTTTTCGCCGCAGTTGTAGCAAACGACGATTTTTGAATTCCTTTTTGAATTCGCTTTGGAATGCGCGACGATCTGCTGCGTAGCTATAAATGCTCTTGCATTCTCGCTCTCTCCATCTGCATTGCCTCTGCGCTCTCCCTCTTCCATCAGCTTGATACATAACACATCAAATGACGGTAAATTGTCACGCGTCTCAATGGCGACGACAAAATTTTCGTATGGTTCGGGCAAGCTTGACAACAACACGATTGTTTTTAACTCATCATTTAATTCGATGCCAACTGTACACAAACCATCCAGAATTTCGTTAAATTCGTGTATGTAACTTGAAATGCTTTGGCCTTGAAACATGCGTTTGCCTAGCAATTTCTTGTACAGCGACACTTTCCGTACAGGTCCACTCGGCTGATGAACGTCCTTTAACTTTTTCCATGCCTCGTACGAAGTGTTGCAATTTTTAATGAAGCCCAATTGTGAAGCTTTTACACTTAGCGTTATAATTGCTAATGCCTTTTCATCTTTTGGCCTTGAACTCTCAGTATTACTAGGTTCAGCACCTGATGCCACACTCCACAATTCCGCGTGCACTAAGACAGATCGCATCTGTATGCTCCATGAGTCATAGTTATGCTCTTCCAATTTGTCTATTTGATATAGCGCACTCATTTTTTAAATGTTATATTTCTTGAGTCACCAAACGATTACTATTTCACAATACTTTGAACTTCTCCTATGAGCCTATATGCCCTGGGCCCATAACCTATTGAATAGATTATATATTCGCTGAAAAGGGAAGGGCTCAGTAGGAGTAAAGTAAAAGACAATAGTCGCGGACCGCCGTGCGTCTGTTCGCTTTAGAGTTTTATTGGAGACTGACACTTTTGCTATACATATTCTTTATGCTTACATTCGTATGCAACAGTGACAGATAACTTGTAGATAACATAAGATTATTATCTGCTTATATTAACATGCGTGCATTGGTACTTATGTTTGTATTGATTTTCAACATATACTTGTAGTTCTTATTAGTTTATTGAAGTTTAATTGAAGTTATACTTGTTTAGTAGTATACTTACTATACTTTATTATAGAAATCTAATACTATATTTGCGTGTTTTTTTTTCTGTTTTTCAGGCATCGTTTTACTCGACAGCGTTAAAAACCTTAATATCTGTTTCGACTGTGATTCTTTTAGGACTTATAGTAGCTTACCATGCTTTGGAAGTGCAGGTGAGAGTGAGTGCAAATTGAACCTTCTTTCCAGATGTTTTGATGGTCGTCATCGTTATTGTTAACGTTGCCGTCGTCACCTTTCACCTGTCACCATCGTCTCCCTGCCCCCCCTGCCCATGTACCCTCTTCCACCTCATCGCCGTTGTTATCGTTAATGTCATCATCGTTGCTGCTCGTATCGTAGTATTCCTATTTGCATCTATTCTTCTACTTCTTCTTCTTATTTTCTTTTTGTCTGTTATCATTAATATTCATTAACATTCTTATTTAAAAAAAAAAGAAAAAAACATAAATTTATTGCAATAGGAAATCTTCAAATAGATGAACATTGTGCCAACAACTTTCATTCCGAAGACTAATTAGAAACTTCTTTAGAAGCAATGATCGTCCATTGTCCGTTAAGTCTATTTAGGCTTACAGCTGGCTTTCGATTCATTTTGTTTTTCGTTTGAATTCCAACAGTTTTAGCAGACTTTCTATTAAACAGCTAGCATTTTATTTCAATATTCTTTATGCAGAATTCTGATTTGGCTAGGAATGCACCAATCAAATGCAAATCGAATTTTCAACATACATATATATGTACTACATACATATATACTTATATGTATATGCTTTTGTTTTGGAAGCACCCATTTTTCAGAAATTCAGCATTGGCACAGACATTTTGTTGCCGGGTTCGTTGCCCAACATCCCAACTGCCCCATTCCCCATCAACGACATTGGCAAAAACCAGAAAGCGATTACATTGTACATATATGCAAGAATCATTCCATCACTTCTTTCTTCACCCACCTCTTCACACCTCTTCACCATCACTAACGGTCTGCTTTTAGCCTATTCTATGCCAACTACCAAGTAACCGAATGCTTTTGTTTTCTTCGTCGTTTTACACCTCGAGAAATAACTATTATATAATACCTGTATTCTACAGTACAGACAGCCAAAGATGTCTCCTTGCAAAAAAATTTCACTTCAACATATGTATGTACATTCTAGCTAGATCGAACTAATGAAGAGCAGAGAATACAAATAAGAAAGCGTATTAGAAAAGTTGATCAATATAGTGAGATCACTTTCTCCATTTCTTATATATATATCTATATTTATTAGTAAAATAATAATTATTTAATTCACGGATTAACTAAAAGTGCGTTTTTCCAATCCTATTCTGTTTGTCTGCGACTTATCGATGTTAAGTGCTTAATCGATAATCGAGATCGTAGCTAGACTAGTATTTAATATATACTTGTAGATAGACATAGTGCGACCAACTTATTAGAGATCCTTAAATGTTATGCTGTAGAAAAATTGATGATTAAATATTTTTAAAACTTTATAATAGTTCGGGAAGCTAAGTTATAGGAAGTTGGAAGTGTTTGTAGCATTTGTTTTAGGAACTATATAGCAGGCAGTTATATATATACATATATATATATATATATATCTAACGGCTCATCAGAAATCCTCATACTCTCCAATGTTTCTCATTCTTCAAAAGATATAAACGGCTTTCAGTACCATTTTGTATGTACAGCACGATCTATAATCTAAATAAAATATTTTGTTTTCAAATCTACTTGCATCTCTAATTGTGATTCAACTGCAATAACATTTACAAAAACTATTAGTTTATAAAAAGTGTTCGCATGAGTAAATGGTGTACTAACTTAGAATAGAGCATGACGGGTGTTTCATTTTGATTTGTTTTTTTACCATCTACTACTACTATATACTCTATATGTTGGATAATAATGGCATGTAAACATAATAATAATGATAATAATATATTTTGAAACATGAAACACAAACACATAACGAACAGTACCTCCTACTTATATACTCGTATACTACCAAATTACAAGTAGTCAGCAATTTGGCAAAAAGTGTAACGAATACAATATATATGTAATACGTATATACATATATGCTACAAGTATAGTACAACTACACAGCATGCACATATCCGAAAGGGAGCAAATACGGCTATATACATACTATATGTATATGTACATACAAGTATATATTCAGCTCAGTTCGGTTCGGTTTGCATAACTGTTTGTTAAAATTCTTGGACAATGTCGGAACAGGAATGTACATATATATGTACATACATACATACTACTTATGTATAACAGACTGATATCAATTGTTAGGTGTTTACAGCATAAGTATAAGCTTCAGTGCGTGTTTTTGTGTAATGTACATATAAATAAATAAATACATACATGCATTTATTGTACATAGAAAGGTCCCGTGTGTGCGTGTCTTTATATGTATGTGCGTGTGTGTGAGTGTGTGTATGTGAGAGAGAGAGAGAGAGAGAGAGAGAGACTCAAAATTATGTGTCACATGTTTGTATGTATTGTGCAATGGCAATGGCAGTGCACAGAATTCGAATTTGTTCATCTATTCAACTCTATTCGTATCTCTCATATGCATTCAAGCATTCATTTCGTCCATCGGATCAGTCAGTTAGGGATATCATTCAATTGAATGTTTGTTCAATCAGTCAATCAGTCAATCAGTCAGTCAGTCAGTAAGTCAGTCAGTCAATCCAGCAGCCAATCAATCGACAATCAATCGACAATCAATCAATCAATCAGAAGACTCAGACATTCCTTCGTCGCTCATTTTTCGTACTCTTCACACTTTTGTTCTCAACAATCTTATTATAATAATTATAATAATAATAATATAATTATAATTCCGACTAAATGTTCCCCTCTTAATGTTGATGTTTAAAGTAAAATTTTAATATGTAATTACCTTCCATTATGCTTTGCAGAATTCAGTAAGTAATACTTATAATATACATCATAAATATTTGTGAGTAAATCCTACATGCATAGTGTTATGTACCATATATGGAAACAACAACATTCATAGAGTAGCTTGAACAAAAAAAAAAAACCAAACAAAAATATTTTTTTATGCATACTCGTACATATTCGTATATAGAAGTTTTTTTTATCAAATCAAAAAAAAATGTACAACAATGCCTACTGAAGCCAATGTAGAAATACTACCAATAACAACAACAACAATAACAACAGCTACAAAAAACAAAAACAACAACAGCAACAACATAAACAGCAACAATAACAACCAAACGCAAAAAGTTTATGTATTTTTTTTTTTTTTTTGAAATTTTCAAATTCAAAATTGATGTATAGTTGAAGTCGCGTTTCTTGTACTTACATATGTATATACATTTTATGTATGTATGTATTTGTATAAAGAGCAAATCAAATTCAATTTGTTTTGGCTAGAAATTAACAACAAAAGCAATCCACGCATCAACTTAGCTGCAGTATTTAAACAACAACAACTACAACAACAAAATGGCAATCGCTTGCTGAAGACCATCACCAACAACAATATGCCCGTGGCTTAGTTTGCACATCAATCATAATTCACCACCGCGCGACTAACTCACCAACTCACCACCCACTGATACACTAATTCAACCACTCACTGATTCAATTACATACATATTCACTCGTTTTTTCTTTATTTTTTTCCTCCTGGTAATTTATTATTAATTTCCTTTTTCAAATCATCAGTCGTCTCTTTCAATTCATCGCTCATTCCATAATCCAGCATCTAACGAAACGAAAGCAGTTTGTCAAAAGCCTCGCGCATCTCAATCAATCAATCAGTCAGTCAATCAATCAGTTATAAAATCGTACTTCATCAACCTTTGCCATGCGTGGATAGAAACGTTGCAATGGTCTCTCAAGAACGACATTTTTCCAATCAATTCCAATTCAATACTCAAATCTGAATCAGAATCAGAATTTGCCTTATACTACCAGTTGCTATTTGAAGGCATTATTTACGGGTACTTATCCGATCATTTCGATATTGAAGACCGTTCTTGACGCCATGCGCTCTTAAAAAAGAAGAAAAACAAAACGAAACAAAAACATTCGAATTGAATCGATTAATGATTTATCAATAAATGGCTCATATGTGATAACAATTCGAGGCATAGTGTACAAAATAAATATAACATAACATAGTACTACTAGCTTGCTCAGCTTCTTGTGTATACATACCAGCATATATAATCGTACATGCATTCTAGCTTACATACTCGTACCAATACTCGCAATATACATACATATATACTCGTATATACTCTCGAACATAGTACATTTGAATACCATTTGCTGCCGCACCGACTACATTGAATCATTCACTCGTAAGTGCAATTGCCTAACTCAATGTTGTAAATACTATTACTACTACTACTACTACTACTACTACTATTTGCTAACAAACATACTCGTACATATGTTAATTAGAATTGTGCTTCTTTG
Organism: Scaptodrosophila lebanonensis; assembly: GCF_003285725.1. Classification (NCBI taxonomy): domain Eukaryota; kingdom Metazoa; phylum Arthropoda; class Insecta; order Diptera; family Drosophilidae; genus Scaptodrosophila; species Scaptodrosophila lebanonensis. The sequence goes on along the minus strand of NW_022060597.1, from coordinate 997,107 downwards.
AATTACTGTTAGTGTGTACTAAATTAGTTTGTGGTACCACGTCTAATCAAACCCATAGGAACATTCATTCATTAAATCACTCGCCAACATACCGATGCTTGCTGGAACATGCATTACATTTTAGAATAACATCTACATCTACTAGACTAGGACTAGACCATAGCGTTGGGGATATGTTACGCTTTTTCTAGCAATGTGCGCAGCGTTACGAAGAACTAAAAACTAAATCAATGTTCCCAGTTCTCAGTAACTGTTTGGTGAAAATCTACAATGCTACTAAGCCAATTACCGTTTGAATGGAGTGACCAGACACAATTAAATTTATATCAGGGGCCGCAAATACTTGTAATGATTATTGTGTTTTTTTGAAGCGAAAAAATCTTTCCCTTATAGTAGAGAATTATATGAAAATCTTTCTATCTATGCATATTCACAATAATTAAAAAATTTAAATTTTAATTCATTCTCTTATGATATGGTGATTAATTTTGAGTTAAGTCTGACAACTAAGCCAATAATCCATATTTTTCAGCAAATTTTTATTTTTTATTAAAAATAAAACATGTAATTTTTCCTTTTTTGTTGGGAACAAGGACCAAATTTATATATATCAATGGATTAATGATTTAAAAAAAAAACTTAAAATTGGTTGACTTGTAAAGTATAACTGAAAATTCATCATTATATATATATAAAAGAATGAATAAATTGTCATTGCACTGTAGTTTTTATAATTATTATATAATTACAATGATTATTATGGTTATAATTACTACAGTCCCTGATTTCTATACGCTGTAAAAGTTACAGCTCACTTTTCGATTTTGCTGGTTAACTAAAATAAATAGCAAAAGTAATCAAAAATGAATTCAAAGAACAATATACAAACATATACGAAGAGTTGGAATGGGAACAGACAAATTAAATTAAAAATAGTCTACTTTTAGGGCTTACTTTTCGATTTCGCTAGCTTAAGGACATTTTCTGTTTAAATTAATTACAAAATTTAAAAACTAACTAACTGACAACAATTAAGTGCAAGAAATGGTTGAAAATCTTACATGCTCGATATTAAACGCATTCAATTATTGTGGAACTAGAGAGAGAGAAATGAGGAAAGCTAACTAAATTATTAAAATAAAATAAATATTTATTTCATAAATATTTTGAGAAATATATTAACTTTGTGGAACAAAACTAAAGGCAGATATTATGATTTATTTGTATATTGAAGATCTCGTATTTTGCACTAAAATCTTTAAATCACAATAAAGCCAAGTCAGCAGTTTTTTGTTAGTTAGGGGTCACCATAAAAGTATAACCATGAGTCGCAGCTGTAAATAGAAATGCAAAGAATAGACTAACGGCAATAGTTGGCAAAATTGTACAAATATATAGCAATGTTTGAGTGTTGTGGGATGCATTGACCTACTAAAGAGAATACATTAATAGGCCCACTGTACTATAACTTGTATAATTGCAGGAACAATTATGCCCACTTTTAATTATTAATTTTTTAAATTAGCTTTAAATTGCGAATGCAATTATAAACAAGTAAAAAAGCTAAAGTCGGGTGTCCCGACTTTTAAATACTCTGTACATATGTTTACAATAATTATAGAAAATAAAAAAAAATTAAGAAAATAAAAAAAAAAATTTGATCGATTTTACCTCTCTCGGTATTCGAACTCACGTAAAGGGTGTATAATTGCACATTTACATAGCAATTGCGTCTGTGTGAGTGTATGTATGCCTATGCGCATCAATTCGTGTCTGTGTAAGCATTTTCGCAGTCAACCAAACAGCAACATCAACAACAGCCGCGGGCAGCGCTTGAGCAGCGCTGCAGCAGCGCTGCATCAGCAAATATATTTATGGCTATAACTTCTTGTTAAATCGGTCTATAATAATGAAATTTGGCATACGGACACATAATAACTAACTGGGGGTATTTCCAAAGTTTTAGTTCGAAATTCCAAGAATTACGGGAGTTACGATTTGCGGGGTAGAGGGGGGAGGGAGGGGAATTCCAAAATATACATTTTCTGCGTATTCACATAAGGCATCTGGGACTAAAATTTGGTGTTCCTAGGTCTTATAGTCTCCGAGATATAGGCGATTATACGAATGGAAAATCGGGAAAACCCCCATAGGGGGGAAGTGGGGGGGAAAATCAAAAAAATAAAACAAACTCGTATAGAATACACACATAACGCATCTTCGTGCAAAATTTGGTGTCTCTATCTCTTATAGTCTCTGAGATCCAGGTGTTCATACGGACGGACAGACGGACAGACGGACAGACGGACAGACAGACAGACAGGGCTAGATCGACTCGTCTCGTCATGCTGATCAAGAATATATATACTTTGTGGGGTCTGCCACGCCTCCTTCTGCCTGTTACATTTTTCAGCTCCCGCAAACCTAATATACTCTTGTACATTTCATGTACAGAGTATAATATACACAGTATAACCAATCTATGTAGTGGAATTAGTTAATGTTTTAGTGATAGCAATAGAATGTTATATGCCTATTATTTTATGCTATACTATACATATATACTATATTGTATACATATGTACTCGTATGTATGTATGTGTGTCCGAAGTTGTTATGTAAATGCAATTTACTGAACAATTCATGTAGTGGCAAAGGTCATGGGCCGCCCCCTCTTTCCCCTTGCAAGTGTTGTGGTTTTTGAACTTTAACAATTAGTTTGAATGGTAAAATAATTAAAAATTAATTTCGAGCACACCGACAAAAACAAAAACAAAAAAAAAAAACAAAAAAAAAAAACAGAAACAGAAACAAAAACAAAAAGGTAAACAAAAATTGCCAAATGAAATGAAATGTGTTAATTACACGTAAACACGCACGCCGTCTACATAGCAGTACTTACACACCTATAAACACACACACACACACAGATACAGACACGCACGCACGTGAGAGCACTAAACCCCTTAATACGAGCATAGAACAGAGAACACGCCTGCCTGTGTAGTGCCAGCAGCAAAGACGATAAACGACGACAGCGGAACAACCGACGACGACGACGACGACGACGACCACAAGCTCGACACAAAAATCGGCATGGTCATCGAAAGATGCGGGCACTGGGCAACTGGGGAACCCCCAACCAGAATTGAAAGGAAGCTAACGTAACATTTGCTGCAATCAAGCTATCAAGCAATTGAATCAAGATGACGATTACCAGCAGGGTTCACCTTTTTTTCACCTTTCCATCGCTAAATGCTTGTATGCCCAAAAAACACACACACACACACACACACGCGCGCGCACACACAGAGAACACGAAACAAATGCACTTACACATACAACACACAGATACAAACACACAGATACAGATACAGATACACACGCCTTATATACATGTGCACACCTCATTGACGTTGTACTTATCAAATACTTAACCTCATGCTCGTATTTGAGTGTATTTCATTCTGTTAGTCGCAATATATATAAATATATATATGTATATATATATATTTATATAGAAATCAATAAATTTCCAATTATATTTAATAAATCATTTTTGATTCTCTTTTCTCTCTGCTCAATATATATGTCAACGAAAACAACAACAACAACAACAACATCAACATTGAAAACAACGCCGAAAATTAAAACGAAAATGAAAAAATAAAAATAAAAACAAAAACAAACAAAAAATTGGCCAACCAATCAACAACAATAATTATTATTATCAACACTGCCAACGCCGTCGCAATGTGTGTGAAAAAAATCAAAATATTAAAATAAATAAAAAAACGCAATTACAACGCTGATTGCTTGTGTGAATCCAATGTATATATATATATATATGTATATACATTATATAGTTATTCATGATAGATAACTGCGCCGACGATTGGAGGATCGCAATGACATGGCAACGAATTAGTCAAATAGGGTTAGAACTTTTTATATGCGCTATACATCCAATTCCTGGTGAATACTATTTCCAGTGGACGACGAAATTGGCGAATAAGAACAAAACAATCGGAACCGAAATGGTTCCGTACGACGTAGCTTTATCACTACCTATGTTCCTTCGATTATATTTAATCTGCCGCGTTATGCTGCTTCATTCAAAGCTATTCACAGACGCATCATCACGGAGCATCGGCGCTCTCAATAGGATAAATTTTAATACCAGGTACGCATAAAACTCGATTATAACTCAATTTATAAATTATTCTATATACGTTTCTTATTAACCGTTCATGACCGAGTCGAACAAATCATAATGTTACTTCCCACTTACTTCTTCGTACAATTCGTTTAACTGTTTTATTTCCACGAGAACAGACCATGAAAACATTTAATCAAGTGAAAGAGTATTACTTTATTTACATACGAGTATGTCCCACAATTCCTGATTTTGAAATCAATGAACGCCTAAAAAAGGCATCTTTGACATTTTTAATTAATTTCGCAGATGTAAGATAATTTTTTTTTTAATTATTATTATTAAAGCAACAGTTTGTTTTAAAGTTATTTTTATTACGTTGTGAACTGGATTAAGATAGTTTGACATTTTTCTATATGAGACCACTCTTACAGAGTTTTAAGGCTGCAAGTAATATTTTAAATCATGCTTTATGCGATGATGGTAGCGCCGATTCGATTCGAACCCAGTCATATACTCAGAAACGAACTCACATTGTGGGATTCCTCATGAACACAACCACGAGATCTCAGCTTTGTTGTATTATGCAAAGACAAAAATATCACCGGATAAATAAATAATTTATATTACGAAACTAAGTAACGAATTATAACGTATTCATTATATCAGTTCCAAAGTAAAATAAGCTTATTACAGTAACTTATTTATTTGTATGTTCTCTCTTGTATCACAGCTACTTAACAAAACGTATTATATCCAAAATCAAGTGGTTCGATTACGACTTTAAATTAAGTAAATAACTAAATGCTTTAGTAAATTCTATTGCTTATTTCATGAAAAAAATTGACAACAATTTTTGATTTGTAGAAAATTGTTTCGTGATATTAGTATAAATATTTTTTGTTTTATCATCTGTCTTTATTATTAAAGACAATGCTTAAATTAAAGAAAGAGAAAAATATTACAAATCCAGTTTAGCTGATCAGCAGGTTAATGTATTATGTTTTAAACTTTAATTGTCAAAGTTCGATTTGAATCTGGCATTTTAAAACATTCGTAACTTTTAGCATTTTTGTTGTTTAGAGCGATTGTGAAACGTTTACAGATACAAAAACAATAACGCATTCAGTGGGAGTGGATATTTCAATGGATATTTCCATTTCTTTTATCTATTATGCCTTTTTTAAAAGCAAGTTAACACAACACTTTTTTTTTAGGAAATGATGATGATTTGTTAAGAAATGTAATTAATCATTGAAGCCATCTGAGCCGACCACTTTAAATGAAAACGAGTTGAAACATTTGACGATATATCAGGATATATTTGAAAGTTACATTTTTTGTGATTCCATTAAAAATAAGTTTAGGTTTCTAGGAAACTGGAGTGCAGCTATTCATACACAGCTGCAACAAATTTTTTTCATCTACCGAGCAATAACGATTACTTAATTCATTACGTTTTTTGTTTTTATGTTTCTTTTTTATTAAAAACTAAAACTACTACTACTAAGTACTTCCTGATGTGGCGGCTTAATCCAGTTGTGCAGCTGTTTTTATTTAAATAAACGATGTCTTTCTAAATGCTCCTAAAAACTAAGCACGTTTTCTACCCATTTAGCTAATATTTGATTTTGCAAATATTTCTAGATTCGTTTTAAAAACACTAATGACAATATGTCCGGGAACGGTTCTATTGGTCTTTATGGTCTCGCTGTGGATTATTGCCTCGTGGACGCTACGGCAGTGCGAAAGGTAATGCAATTATCCATAATATTTCTATAGTTGTATACAAATTTGATTCTTACATGGAATTATACTTTGAGTTATTTTCTTTTGGTTTTTTTTTTCCTATTTTTTCGTTCTTGATTTTTGGTTTGAAATTTGCGATTGCGTTTGGAAATGTTTTTTGAATTTGTTGTTTGTGTTTGTGTTTGTTTTCGTTTTGGTTCTCGTTTTTGGCCTTTCGTTACTTCTTACTCTGATTCAATGTATGCCACTAATACTTTGACATAACTACTATATACTAATTAATAATTTATGTACATAAATGTATGTGCTAAACATTACGTAATGTCTCAAAGTGTACGCTCAAACCTTTTCACATATGTATTTTCGTAGACGAGGCGTGAAGGATATCTGATATCTGAGCAAATGAGTAATATACATATATAAATATATCAATTATAAGTACCTACTATATCAATAAGGGGTTAGCACAGCTTGCAACCAACACACACCCACACACCCACACACCTACACACACTCACACAGAAACATATACACGCACACATGTACACCCATTTGCTTGTCCTAAAAGTTGAACTCATAATTCGAGCATTCAAACATATACATATATCTAATTTATTAATCCACCTATATATGCATAGAAAATATTACATCACCATCACAGTCCACCTACCCACCTTTTTGGCCCAATAACCAAATAACCACAACCACAACCACAGCCACAGTCCAAACAATCAAACAGCCGAATGCACACAATGTCATACTCGTACTTATATCGAACGATTATGCTGCATGCGTTTGAATTTACAATTTCTCTTTTTGTTTTTTTTTTTTTTTTTACAAATTTCAATAAGAGTTTCACATTTGAATTCGCTTGTTTTTGTCCGATTGCTCCTATTTCTTCTAACATCTACTATTACATTGCTACCTCTACCTGTGTTTTGTTTGTATGTATGTATGTGTATGTACATTATATCGTACTCGTACTTTGCCTGGTTCCGGTAAGCCTGTAAGCCGTAGCTGACAGTGTGATTGAGTTGAAAAACATGTTTTTTGAATATATATATGTATACCACTCGTATCTACGTATGTATGTATTGTATGTCTGTATGTATACGAAGATGAACAAATAAAGAAAAAAAAACCAACAATACTCTATTCAAACGATTACATCTTTTGGAACCCACTCCCGCTTCCATTCTCTCCCAACCCTTTCCCATCCCATGCCTTGAGCGGCAACTCGGGAGATGAATGCACTGCCATTACTTTTGGCTGATGGATTGCGAATATTGGCATACATAGTTGTTTGGGAACTGTTTGACTCTTAGCTTTTTGGGGTAAACTACAACAATATCTATACTTCCACACTTTTCTCACCATTAGCATTATCCGAATGATATACTTGTATTGTATGTGTGTATGTTGTTGACAATATTTACTCGTATGTGTAACTTTTCATCCTTTCTACTTTAAATGTTTTGCTTTTTTTCCCCCTCTACTTGTATGTGTGAATTTGCATCACATTTAAATTTTTGATTTTTACCTTGCCTTGTCCTTCTCATCTTTATTTTTCTGTAAAGTAGCGCTCGTTCTTGACTATAACTTTCATTTTCTATGTTTGAAGCAGCTGCTATAATTCCTTTTCGATCGATCTGCATTGTCCTTAAATTTCACTTGAAACTGTGTCAGCATTGGAGCCATCTCTCTCTCTCTCTATTTCTCCTTCTCAATATCTCGCTGTCTCCCTTATATATATTTTTAAACTGCTTCCCCTTTGACTTCCATGTGCTTGCAAGCACTCACATATTTTTTGCAATATGCAGTACGTACTGTTTTGGTTACCCCCCCACCATCCACCACCCTGTCACCCAGCCACCCCGATAAAGTCTCCTAAAAAAATATAAACTAAAGACATGCCTTCGTATATATATATACTATATAATATTGTATTTTTATTTGATTCAATTGTTAAGTTCATTTGTTGTATTTAGAGCAGCTCTAAGCTTTTTTTATTCTTTAAAAAAGAAACAATTATGTGTATATTTATTTAAATTAAGCTTAAAGTGTGGATTGAACTACGCCTGCATTGCTCGTAGATCATAAAACGTAATGTTTAATACAAATCGGTTTAGGCCTTTCTTTGCAAAGAGAATTTCAAACCAACCAATTACCAGAAATAGTAAATGACATTGCTCGCCCTTATCGTTGAGATGATGAATGAAATGAGAAGAGCTTTGACGGTGAAATGAAGATAAGAAACAGATGACGATGAAGATAAAGATTTGATGATGATGATAACGATGATGGGATGATGAGATGATGGTGTTAAATTGTTACACATTTATGCATTTCACAATGGAGTTTGGCCCCAAAACATTGTCTGTTGATCTGTAACGTACATACTTAGGTATATATAATATATATATAAGTACCTCTATTTGTAATGAGTAATATGCCGCCTATCTGTATCAGTTTTTGTATGTACGTGTGTATGTGTATGGACACACAAGCCCACATGTATGTATGTATGTTGGAGTACATATTACTTGTGCCTAAGTATAAAGACATATGAGAGCCAAACCCCAGCCGCCCACAACGAGATCTGTTAAGAGATATTTCTGCTGCGCGTGTTTCTCTACTCCGCTTCACACTCCTCTCCGCTTCTTGTTGTCTGTGCCTAGACACACAGAGCACACAAGCCCCAGTCCCAGCCGTAGCCCCACCCCGGCACCAGCCCTGTGACGCGCAGCTCTTGACAAATGTCCCTTAACGGATGCCATACTTTATAATACTCGGAATGAAAAAAAAACAAGCAAACAAAAAAAAAAAGAAAAGAAAATGGAAAAGAAACAAACAAATGCAAATACAACTAAAACTACAACAAATAAAGATAAAGCTAATGCGTATACATATAGTATTGTGTATTCGTATCCCTTCATACTATTTGTCGGTCTTCTGGTTTTGTTGTGTTATGGTTTCTCCGTTATCCGTTATCCGTTCTCCATTTCCTCATTTCAGTTGTTTATCTCTGTTCTGTAACCGGTGATTATCATCATCTCTGGCATATGCGAATATACAACCATGTATATATTGTATATGTGTGCGTACTTGGATTTGTTTTTGTGTTTAGCTAAAAAACAAAACAAAAAACCAAAATTTATTTTGTTTATGAAATCATACTATTATTGGTGTAATCTCTGTAAACGTTTTCAAGTACTTACTCATACATACTCGTATATACCTTACTTACTTACTCGTACGAACGAATTTTGTTTCTTTTCGAATATATTGATGTCCATTTATTTACTACTCAACAATTAAATAATTGTCTGTAATACTAATCTGACATACCTAATTAATTATATACCATATAACATATCTTTGATTTTTGAACAATGAAAAGAAACCTGTTTTTTTTTCTTTTGAATAAGTAATCGTATCGTTAGCTAAATTCTCGTTAATATTAACCATAACTTGCTCTTACTTTTTATCTAGATATCTTTTGTTTCTCTTCCTTTTATTTTGACTTATTGGAGTTATTAGAAAAACAGGAAAAAATAGTGGAGCCCAATGTTGGGTTGAGATCTGTTAAGATTTTCCGATTTATAAGGGGTAAATGTGTACCACAGCGATCACATGCGTCCACATATATTTTTTAGATCGCAATCGAATATTGGTCTTACTATTGGATTGATTATTAAATTAAATTATAGATAACACAAATATGGAATGTGCGAAATGGGCAGAATTATTTAGTGATAGAAATATTTCTGTTTCTTGAAATGGTTAGCCAAGAAATGCTTATAGAATGGATCCACACAGCTTTCCACATCTTCTTCCGAGTAAATCGGCTTCTGATTGTTCCAAACGAACATAAAACGATTTCATAGCACTCAGACATTGAGAGAAGCAATTCCAATTTTAAGTTGCATACTTTTAGGCATCCTTTGAATCAACTGGGAGTCTTGACAGGAATCCATTTTTTAACAACTCTAAACTCTAACGCTAAAATGGGAACTAAACTGGAAACGATAGATTTCTTTTTTTTCGCATTTCAAAAAATATAAATCTTAAATAGGACTTTATGCCAAAGGAGGGGGAAAAAAATTGAAAAGAACCAATGTTCTTGTTATCCGTTTTTTTCTTCTTTTTAAATTACATTTCTTTTTTGTCGTATTTCCTTCTATGTGTTCTCATATACCAAAACATATTTTAATCTCGTATGTGTGTATGTATTATTCGAAATCAAAACATCTTAATCTATGACATTTTAGTAAATTGAAAGCAAGTGTAATTTTGCTCTGGGATCTAACCGCATGCTCATTGTTAAATTCAAAATATAATAATAATAATAATAATAAGTGAGAACTACTCGTACTACATACTTACTCGTATATGCAACAGAAACAGCAACAGCAACAGATACAAAACCAATACGCTAATACGATTCTAAATTAAAAGACACCGCCTAGACCACACACCATAGTCCCACACAAAATACTAAGTATTTATCGAATTGAAGCGAAACACATCTATAACGAGATCGAGTGTCGTTTTCTTGCTGACCAAAATCAACATTTAAAAACGCAAATAGAGACATTTAGAAGCGCTTGTCCACAACACAACTCTGCATATTCTGTACACACCTCCTATATACAGCTTACAACAATAACAACAACACTAGTAACAACAACTATATAGCAGACTCGTAAGCTACACATACTTATGTATACATACTACCGCCTGTCTGCCGACTTACTTACTTTAACTTACTAAGTAAGCAAGACAACATAGCATTTGTTTTAGTTGCTTCCTTGCTGCTTCCACCCCCCCCCCCCCCCCCCCCCCACAAAACCCTACCAGACCCCAACCCGTCACACTACTTCCTCCTCTACCTTAATAACATCCAGCTCCTTGTGCTCCTTTATCACGCAGCTCGCTTACATGTGCCATGCTTTTAAACTGCAATCCCCCGCTCCTCCGCTCGGGCATCAAAGTGACACGAGTGCCTCCGGGCGAGGCACAACGTCAACAACAATAACCCCTTCACCTTCAATTGAGCCTTTTAAGTCTGCCACTTGTGCAATGCTTTGTGCAGCATTTTGTTTCGCGATTGCGCTTTCCTGTTGCAGCTCCTTCCTTCCTTGCTTCCTCACTCTAAGCACCTGTAAACTGTGTAAACTCGATCGAAAGAGAGAGGGAGAGAGAGGGGAATTCAGAGAGTGGGAGGAAGAGTTGCAAGCAACTGGAGCCCACCCCTATAGTATATATAGGCTATAGAACCACCCCACCCCACCCACACTTCGTCACACACCCACTTACGTTCTTTATGCCGTAGACAGCCAGGCAATTCAATTCAATCCAATCCAATCTATTCAGTCATGCCTTTCAAAGCTGCTTTCACATTTCGATCCCAATTAACAGACTATTAACAGAGAAAAGAAAAAAAATACCAACAACTAGCAACTTCATGTCATTGTATATACATATATATATCCCTATATATATATATCTATATATCTATATATTTATATATTCGAAATATTCGTACCCAGTATTCTATCCAGGACTTTAATTCGTTTCTACTGCTTTTCAGTTTGGTATTGTATTTGATTTGTTGTATATTTTTACTTATGTTTTACTTGTAATTTTTCGTAATTCTTTTATACATACAAAATTTTCTAAATATTTAACCAAAAAAAAAAACAAAAAAAAACCGAAAAAAAACATACAATTGTACTATTTATTTAAACAAAAAAAAAACCAAAAAGAAAGAATGAAAAAATGTTCACATAATTTCACATTTGTTTATTTGTTTACTCCACTTCTCACCCTACTTCTGTATCCACAAATTGCAAATGAAATTCTGAATACGCATACGAAACCGAACCCGAAACCGAAACCGAAATTCGAAACCAATAACTGATAAACCGATATACAATATACTACATGTGTATGTATGTATGTATCCGAAATGCAAAATGTAAATGCGAATGCAAAAATGCAAATATGCAATGCAACATATCAAAAATGTTGTCCATCGTGATGAACAAACGAAACGAAAAACCAATTTAAATTCAAATTGGAAAAAAAATAATAACAACAAATGCATATGTAAATTAAAAATTAAAAATTAAAAAAAAAAAACAATATAAAATTACGTACGTACGAACGATAATGAGAAAGGTTCCACGATGAGGAGCACGCGAATTTGCTTAACTCCATGTGGCTAACAGCCATCACATTTCTCTGTGTCGGCTATGGTGACATAGTGCCAAACACGTACTGTGGACGCGGTATAACGCTCACCTGCGGCATGGTGGTAAGTATATATACCAGAAATAATACCAGAATACCAGTATACCAGTATACCAGAATACCAGAACAGTAAACAGACGGAGAACAACAACTGTACTTACTTAACAATCGTTATCTGATCTATACTCTAAACCAATGTACATGCTCGTATATGTATGTATATGGATGTACTTACTATGTATAAGCATTATATGCCTATGTACATGTACTATACTATGTATGGGGAATCGTCGATGTAACGACATTGCACAAATGCAAAGGCACACTCACACACACACACACACACAGGCAACGCTATCAGCACGTTCTTGCTCGTTCGCTCGCTCGCTCGCTTGCTTGCTGGGCTCACATGGCGTATGCGTATTGCGTATTGCATATTACGTATACGCACCGCACGCACATGACTAAGCTGGCGTGTTGGCGGTTTGGCGTGCGTGAGCGTGTGCGTGTGCGTGTGCTTTTGTTGAGTGCGGTAAGTGGTGGTTGGTTTGAGTTCTTCGCGCAAAAAAGACAACAAAACGAAACAAAACAAAACAAAATAAAACAAAAAGAAGCGAACCAAGTAAGAAGGAATGGAATATTGGCGTTAAAATGTTAATGCCATGGTCATGGTTTGGCATTTGTTTTGATTAGCATTTTAGGGCATTGCGCGCGTTAGTTCATTCCATATATGAATTTTACACACATTGCCAATCTGTTGTAACTGTAACTCATCACTCACACACACACACCCACACACACCCACACACAACCACACCCAAACACGCATATGCCACAATAATAATAACAACAGTAACAGCATTTTTTTGTTGAATATAAGTATATACATACATTTGTCTCTCGCTGTAATATATATATTTGAACATAAACATACACATACATACATTATATATAGTTACATACATGTATATTATATATAGGTATATACACACACACACACATCACTTACACACCCACACCAGCGCGTCATCATGTATGTATACGTATATGTATGTATGTATTTATTACTATTCTCGTCTCTAAGTATCGGGGGGTATGGGTGTTTCTTCTTTTTTTTTTTTTTTTGGCAAACGTTTTAAGCTGCCAACAACTTTTGTTTTCCGATAACAATTGTGTGTGTGCCAGTGTATGTGCCAGTGTGTGCGTGTGTGTGTGAGAGAATCCTCTTTAGAATCGGAATCAGAATCAGAGCAGCAGCTACAAATCCTTGCTGACAGCTCTGATGGCAGTTGGCGAAAATGCCAAATATCTCTAACAAATTAACAATAGCATGTTTTGGGTGCGTGTGTGTGTGTGTGTGCGTGGGTGTTTGCACCAACAGCAACAACAACAACAACAACAGCAGGAGCTGGAGCAGGAGAAATAGCAAAAAGAAGAAGCTAAACTTGTTTCTGATTTTATCAAATGATTTCGCTCCGTTCCGTTGTTGTGCGTCCTCTCTTACCAACAATGTTTTTAAATCTCAATGCCACAGTGTTGTTGTGTTCTCACCTCGTTTGTTTGTTTGTTTGATTTTGTTTACCGTTATATACAATATAGTATATACACACCTCTGTATGTATAACCTGATTTTGTGCCATGCCCGTCATATGTTGACTAATTTTTTTGTATATTTTATCAGATGTATCTCATATACACACATACATATCTATCAATCTGTATCTATATATAATGAGTTATTTGTTATTATTACTTTCCATTGTTCCTATATATACTTATATATATACATATATATATATATACATACTACATATGGGCTGCTGCTTATATTTGTTGCAATTGACTCCCTTCTGTTCAGTTCAGTTCAGTTCTATTCTATTCTGTTCAGTTCTATATAGTTCAATATTTTTTATCTTTTTGCATTTCACACACACACACACCCACATATTTTTATATGTATGTGTGTGTGTGTGTGTGTGTGCGTTTTAAGTTCAATTTACTGATTATTTACATTTTCAATTAATTGTTTCTGTTTTCGTTTCTTTTCAATACTTATACGATTTCTTTTATGTTCGTTACTTTCTTTCGTACATTAAGCGAATCATACGATATTTTTCTCTATCTCTCTTTCCCTTTCATTTAACTAAAACAAAAAAAAAAAAAACAAAAAAAAAAAACAAAAATTTATAATAATAATGAAAAATAAAAACGAAAACGCTCTTCGATTCGTGTGTATTATTTCCCCCCTGAATAATCGCTATATTATCAACTATATCGACAACAACTACAACAAAACCGCCTTGAAAAATAACCAAACTCTAAACAATATGACAATATATTGAACACTAATCATAAATGAATAAACAACAGATTTCATGACGAAGAACATGCGAATCTTTTGAATGCAATGTGGCTGATAGCGATTACATTTTTGAGTGTTGGTTTCGGTGATATTGTTCCGAATACGTACTGTGGACGTGGTATCGCTGTCAGTACAGGAATAATGGTGAGTCTTTACAGTCTATAACAAAGATGAAAAAAAAAACAAAACCAAATCCAAATCCAAAAAAAAACCAAAAATAAATTAAACAAACCAAATATATGTTATGTATTTGAATTGCACACACATCCAAATCGATTTACTCGTACCTAACCATTCTCTACGAATCTCTACAATCTACAGCTTTTACCAACTCATAAGAATCAACCAAAACCGCAACGAATATTACAAATTCATGTGTAAATATTAACATACTCGTAACTTTAAACTCGTATGTCCTCCCTAACTACTCGTATGCGAAACTCGCAATTTAATAATCCTAAAGAATAATGCGAAAAAGGCAAATTGACAAAAACATATTTCACTACTTTTTTTTTGCTTTACTTCATCAAATGGCTTCTCTTCAACCGTACTTTCCAAATAATGCTGCGAGTCAGGCCGCAAAAAACCCAATTTCAAAAATCTTTCATAACTATAAGCTTTTAAAAGAACCATCAAAAGCTGTGTTTTTGATTCGGGAATGGAATATTATTATAGAGTCTTTTGCCAAATTGTAGCGAAAGCAGAGTTTTGAGTTCGGAAATAGAATATTTAAATTGAATATTTTGCCAGACTATAGTTTTAATGAGTTGTAGTTACTATCTACAAATAATCTCAAAAGTTTTGGACAATACTTGTATTGTCTATGAATATTAATTTTCAATCCATCTCAGAAAGAAATGCAGAGTTTTTGGTTTGGGCTTATTATCTTCAACAATGCAGAAACAGTTTGTGGGATATTTGTAAATAGAATGTTGTAAAATTAAATTACACTGCAAAGAAATGGAAAACTCTGAGCTAACGTTTCAAAGCGATTGAGGTTTCACTTATTAACGAAAAAATAAATAAATAAATAAATAAAGACGAATGCCATATCACAAAGCTCACACTCTTCCAGTAAAAGCATCGCAGTAAGGGAGAAACGTTATGGCATTGAAGGGGTCACCAAATCTTTAGAGGTCACATAGCATAGTTTCTCTATAGTTCAAAAGATACCAAAATAGATGAGAAGACATAAATAAAAATGGAAAATATTGAACTTTTCTGCAATTGTGTAGACTTTTCCGTTTTCTCTCACTTCTAATTTCTCTTGCTCTGCCTCCACTTTGTTTTTTTTTGTTTAACTCTCTCTGATTCTTCTCTATGCCTGCGCTTTCTCTATTTCTAATGGCTAAATCTAATATCCTTAGAGCCGATTCTCTTGAAATATATTTTAAAAACAAATATCTTTATAATTTGTAACTCGTAGCGCCGTTCTATATAATTGGGACTGTCATACAAAATCAACGTCAGATCTGAATTGTGTTTATGATTTCGAACATTCGTTTTTTTTATTTAATCGTTATGTATGTGTGTATGTATCTGCCAGACACCTCTTACTGTTGTAATACATAGACATGTACATCGCAAAACGCATAAATTCCCCCAACTCTAGTACTCTAATATATGAATATTAATAATCTAAAAAAAATTGATAAACATATTTACATTACTTACTCTATTAAAATATCAAAATACATATATACATACTACTAAATCATTCTAATCTCTAATGCTACTGCTACTCATTAAATCAATCATGCATATATACTTATATAGTCTATATAGTGTCAGTCCCATCGATTAATACATCAAAAAAAGAGGCAAACAGATTGAAAAAATGATAAATAACATTGATAATGTGTTAATGTTAATGTGTTAATGTTAATGCTACCAATGCACAATATATACTTGGATATATATATATGCATATATATATACTCGTATTAAGGGCAACAACCTGTTCTGGACAATAACAACAACAACAAAAACAACGAACTGTCATTTCTAAGCATATATTCCAACAACAATACTTAACTGGCATTATTCAACGATCGAATAAGTTGCCGAGCTGCTGCTTCGGCCGCTTGGGCTGTTGCTCCCACCCGAGGCTCTATATATAACATACTTATGTATATTATATATGTATGTATATATATATATATATATATATATATATATATATATATATATATATATATATACATACATACATGGGTGTTGGGGGCGAGCAATCGATGGCTATGGCGGCTGTGGCAGCAGCTGGGACAGACGATGCCGATCCCATTCTACACTGATTGGTTAACACAACTCTCTTGCATCGTTTACAGGGAGCCGGCTGCACGGCGCTACTTGTGGCTGTCGTTTCGCGCAAACTGGAGCTGACGCGGGCTGAGAAACATGTGCACAACTTTATGATGGACACGCAGTTAACCAAAAGGGTATAGAACGTCTCCAAACCCCGATAAACACACACACACTCGCACACACATCACATCCATACACCCACACATTTATTTCACATTTATTTCTTCTTTTTCAACTCTCAGACTAGCTTGCAGAGTAAATTATATTTTAAATATATTTAAGTATTATTTTAAAAGTATTTGCTTAACAAAAAAAAAAAAAAAAGAATTGACTTTCCCCTACAACTTTTGTTTGTTTGTCAAGTGAGTTTAAAAAGCTTAAGGGAGACAGACTATATGCGCCTTTTATTGAAGGCACAACAAGTTAAACAACAGCAGGCATCTTATTTTATATGTACATATACATATATACACAATCACACGCACACACACACACACACATATATATATATATACACACAGACTCATCCACATGCCACAAATGCATTCTAATAACTTTGTATTCATTTCTTCTTACAAATAATTTAGCTGAAAAATGCTGCGGCGAATGTTCTTCGTGAAACTTGGCTCATTTACAAACATACAAGACTAGTAAAACGGGTTAATCCCGGCCGTGTAAGAACCCACCAAAGAAAGTTCCTTCTAGCTATATATGCGTGAGTATTTTTAGAGATCTATCATCAACTAACTGTCAGACCAATCAACAAAGTAACGTGCCCAATTGAAAATCGATTCAATATAATCCGACAAATAAAATATAAATTAATAGAAATCATTTAACAGCAAATCAATCAAAAATAAAACCAAAATACAGTTCCAATTGGATCTGAAACTTGCAACTCAATGCCAAACAGCATCATAGTTGAATGCACTTCATTGCAGCATATCCAGTTCCTTTTGTCTGGGGAACCTACAGCTTACTATCTTTCTGAACAAACAAAGCTATAGAGTATTGCTCTGCGCACTAAAAATAATAACATAATGACAATATATATCGAGGAATGTCCACACCAAGTCCGATGCTTTTAGCTCGATTCGTTTCCGAGCACAAGATGTTCAGACCCTCAAACATTGAGGGAGAAAGAGAAAGGGAGAGACAGACAGAGACAGATAAATCAATAATGGGTGCTGCACAAATAATCTTGCTTCTACACATGTATGCCATCAATATATATGTACAATAGTTGTTTCTCATATGCATAATTTGTTGTGTGTCAACGTCCATAATTCTGTGTAATGTCCCAGTAACCAGTAATTAGTAATGTTTCTCGTAACTACTTAGTATCCAATAAAAAAAAAAAAAAAAAAAAAAAAAAAAAAAAAAAACCACACCAAACTAACCTCAATATTGTGGTGCGAGTGCCAGTCTCATATAAGTACACTCCTATTTGTATTATTCCATTCAAACAGCAACAATAACAATAAGCTTCTATCTCAAGCTTCTGGACTCATTTACTATATATCTTTACTACAGACATGCAAGAAGAGATTGTGTATAATATGAAATGTATATAGTTGTATGTTCAATACTAACAACCGAAGAGCGAATACTATATACTATATACATATAAAATGACAAATAAACGATAATTACTGCAAATCGAATGATAACAAAAAAAAAAAAAAAAAAAAAAAAACAAGAAAGAAAGACAAATTTTTAATGATTGAACTCGTTTTACTAGCCTGTAAATAGGTTGTAAAGCCCTGTTTTTACGTTATGCAAAAACCGAAAATAGCCACTTAATTAGCATGCGGCGTTAAAATTTTAGAATTTCGTATCTAAAAAATGCCACAATCTACATAATTAGCCAACAACTACGGATACTACACTTCAAACTCAGCTTCACCTCCAACACTAGGATAGTATATAGGCATAAGTATTAACACACCTACCTCCACAACACAAACACCACATCATCTATCTACATACTTGTATGTACTATATACCCCATCTGTGCCACACTATCTGTACCCCTCACCCCATTGGCATTGCGCTCTCTTATAGTACATGTTCCGTGTGTCGCCGCCGAAAGCATTGCTCCGATTCGATCGTGATTGAGTGGCGATTATGTATGTTGGTGATATTTTTTAGATACGATTTTCTGCAATTTTAGCGCATACTAAAGAATAATACCTCGGACCACCGATGCTTAAACACACACTTAAACACACACTCTGCAGACACAATTGTTTCATTTCCATACCATAACATAACTGATTCTTTTTCCACTCAGAGAGAACCTTCTTACCACCATTATGTATCCGAACGGAAGCCCGGAACATCTGCATACATATGTACATATGTCTAACTGTCTCATGGTCCGCTTCCAGTATTGCTAAAGTATTACTAAACTCGCATCCCCTAGGCCCTAGGCCCTAGGCAAGGGGTAGTAGTTCAGAGGTCCAAGTTCTTACTACTCTCTCCACACTCTTCTCTCTAACTTGCCCAAAGTACTCGTAATGAATTGATTCCTTGGCATGCTTACTAATGTGTCGATCCAATCAAAGCAAGAGAAATAAATAATATTTAATTTGTGCCACATCATCAATAATTTCTATATAACATTGACAATTCTTCCACTGCACCAGGTTGCGAAAAGTTAAAATGGATCAACGCAAACTTATGGATAACGCAAACACAATAACTGATATGGCCAAGGTAGCTAAAGTCCTCCATCCCCAACCCAACCCCCCCCCCCCCCCACTTATAGAGAAATGAAAAATCACATCCATTCTCCATTCGCAGACACAAAACACAGTATATGAAATAATATCGGATATGTCTAGCCGTCAAGATGCCATTGAGGAGCGCCTAACAAATCTAGAGGACAAAATGCAGAGCATACAAGTAAGTATATACATACATATCTAGATCCGATCTACTTGTAGTTCCTAATCTGAAACTTACACATTTTTGTGCTATTTGTGCAGGAACACATGGAAAGCCTTCCAGACTTATTATCTCGATGTCTGACCCAACATCAGGAGCGCATTGAACAACGACGGAATTTTCTGCATCCAGACACAGCTGCTGCTCCCATCCAGCAGCCAACGCCCCAGTCCATGTTCAACGCAGCGCCCATGCTGTTCCCCCATTCTAGGTAAGTCCCCTTCTCCCAAACATATATGCACTATATACATATACATACATATACATCTATACATATACTACTTGTATGTATGCACTTTCGCCAGCATCATGTCGTTCATCGGTCATACGCTTGAGTACCATTTCAGCTTCGATACATGGGTTTTTGGTCCTCATCAACTATTAATTATTCTCCATATATACATACATACACTATACATCCAGCAAAACGGCTATACGGGAGTCGGGTGATAAATATTTGTTGACCTCCCAGCCACATACAAATCAATAGTTCTTATCGAAAAAAGCCAACATTTCAACCAAACACTATTCGCGGCCAGCCTCTCTCCGATTTAGTCTGATTTACAATCGTATAGGAATTAGCGGGAAGTATTATTTACTTATTAATTTTTTGATTTATTTGAAAATCAATGGGCCATTATTTAAAACAAACAAAGATCTTGAAACTTATTCAAGCTCTCCGCTTTAGCCTGATTATAAATTGAAAGTAATATTTATTTTTTTAATTATTTGAAAATCAAACCAAATTGCAGCAAATCATACTGCCATTATTTACAACAAAGACAAATCTTAAAAACATTATAAAGCTCTACGATTTAGTCTGATTATAAATTGAAAATATTTTATATTTATTTGAAAATCAATAGCAAATCATACTGCCATTATTTCAAACAAAGAAAAATCTTCAAACATTATAAACCTCTCCGATTTCGTCTGATTATAAAGGCCTCGTGCAGTAAGGGATTAAAAATATTTTTTATTTTTCTATTTATTTGAAAATCTACAGCAAATTTTACTGCCATTTTTTTCAAAAAAAAAAAAAAAAAAAAAAAAAAAGACCTAAAACAGAATTACTAATCTTAAAGGCGTATTTCAGTAGCCGAAATAGGCCACTGTGCCCCGACTCAGGGCGAGTGATTAGTACAGCAGTCTTGTTTCAAGTACTAAGAGATTAATTAGATGAGATTATATGGTAGAGTTCCTTATAATTAGAGCACATAACAAGAAGAGTAAAGTGCGCTCCAGATGCAGAGGATTTACGAAGTTTATACGGTGCCTAAGGTTGCCTTTGAAGTAATTTCTCCCGTCAGTAGCTTGTAAATAAAATGTAAATGTAAAAATTCAAACAATAAGGTGGCGATCGTCGATCGGGATCCCATGGAAGGCCTCGACCCAATCGTATCCATTTATTTATTTTAATACTGGGTAGACCAAAGGCATGAGCAATATTCCTTAATGGGACAAACGGGAGATGTACACTGAACAGAATAATAGGTGTGAGCATATTTTAAAAAAAATTTAAAAAAAATAAAAAGAAATAAACTTTGTTTATATATTTTAGTTTCGATCAAAGAAATTGTTAGTTTTCAATATAAGCATGCTTCAAACCACAGAAAGCTTAAAAAACTTTAAAAAAGAACTTAGTTTTTCGTTAGTTCATAAAATATAAGCGTTTTCAGTTCGTCAGAATAATAGTGTGTCGAACCAACTCTCCTAGTAATAAATCTGGAAATTTTCCTCTTTATGGTATGGTCCAGTATTTTAATGAACGCACTTACTAGTATAATACCCTGAATATTCACGATTCTGCGATTCTTCTCTATAAAGTATCTTAGTTGTGTTCATATTTGTTGTAGAAAAAGTTAGGCAGGTATTTTGTTACCCATAACTGTTTTAATATATTAATGAGAAAAATGTTACTTTATTATGATTCTCATAGCTTTAGCACAAATATTAATGTCGTTAAATAAAATATAGAATGCATCAAACATTTATCACCCGAGCCGACTGAAAAACACTAAAAACTCTACGGGCTGAATGCTAAAATAAATTAAGTTCGGAATTCGCAACACTATATCCATGTCCAGCATTTCTTTTTGTACAGTCACTTCATAATACTATATACATCAATATGAGAACTAAGTACTTACAGACATTGCCTGATGCGTACGTTATGCGTAATCTATTATTCATACAAGTAATTATTATTTTGGCGGCCATATTTGAGGATGAGTTGGGGAGGGGTGGTGGTTCGCTCATGGCTACAACTTTCACTTCATTGCCATTAATTGAGCATTCATACACGTACTATATACTCGTATATAGCGTTATCTTTGATATGATTAATGACGATTAACATACTGCTTTTTGCATAGAAGTGTTCCCTCATCCAATAACGCCGCTGCTACTTACCATTGGCCAACAAGCCCTATTTTGCCACCTATATCTAGTAGAACACCACATTTAGTGCCTGATACTCACATGCCATCAAATGGATCTGCAGTTAATAGCTACGCATCTTCCAACAAATACGGCAGCTGAATATCAGAAAAAGAGCGCTTCAACTCCGTGATTAACATCGAGATGCTTACAATAATGCCAGCTACGTCTAAAACCAAATCGCCGTCGCCGTCGCCATCGCCATCGAAATCCCCATCAACAATGATGGCCGAGACCGCACTGAGGCAACGCTTTCATTCGCCGTCGACGGCAACATCGCTGGTTGTGTCCCCATCCCCACAATGGGAGCAACATCACCATCAACCGCATTCGCATCCGCATCCGCATCGTATTATCGAGACAGCCATACCCGAGGATCCTGAGATCCAAACGAACACAAACACAAACAGCACACCCGACCAACACCCGATCATGCCAATGATGTCGTCCTCAATGCCGGCATCGATCTCCACACCGGCCCTTAACTATACCAGCACCAGTACCAATACCAATACCGATAATGCCAACAGATCCAATTCCAAATTGAAAACAAAGACCAACACCAACACCAACATAAATACGAATAATATCAATACCAGCTTGAACTCGAATTCCAATACGACTGCGGCGACACCACCGGCGACCGAAACGAATGCCCCGACGACGACGATGATTGCTACATCGATTGCCTCAAAGATCACTGAAAATAAGTTTACTAGAAAACGAGAACGTGTATGCAATAATAGTAGTAATAGTACTAGTAATAGTAATAATACAAGTAATAGTAATATTAGTAATTCTACAAATCTAATTTCGAAATCGGCCTTTTGTAAATAAGCCTCTTCGAAATGAGAAAAAAGTCAAATGTTAGCATATATATGTGTATATATACATACATACTATATATACATATGCATATATATCTATATATATATATACATATATACATATACAAAGGTTTATTTTTTTCTAAGCCTAGGGTATTGATAATTTTCATCTCATACAAGAACATGGTCTCTACGATACGAACTCGTACCAAACACTATCTAGTCACGAATTACAACCTAGTCTGAGAGTCTGTGTCTGCTTTTGTGTGTGTGTGTGCCTGTGTGCGTGTGTTTGTGTAAATATCGTGTGAAGAAGAAGAGTAGCTCATTAACCACATTATATAGATATACCTACCTACCTATTGATGGAATACTAAAACATCTGCGTGTTGTACTATATGTTGAAAATTATGATTTGAAGAATGCGTTTTGTTTAAATCCGCCAGCTGGGGGGGTGCACGACAAGATCGAAATACAAGTATGAATAGACGCAGAGCTGAGTTGGGGACTGTCGATCGATAACTGGGCAGCTGTAGCCAAACTTTTGATATCAGTATTGTCTCATCTCATTCTTTCCCATTAGTGCGAATAAATGTGTGCATGAGTGTGGTATGAGTGTTGGGTTGTATTTTGATGCACACGGTATCATCATAAAATGAAAAGAGAAAAACAAAACAATATTCTTATTATATATGTATACATATATATATATATATCTATATATATATAAATATATAGAAGGCAGTAAAACCAACTAAACTGTTGTTTATTGAAAACTGTACTACTAGATCTGGCTTTAACTACCAAACCAAAGTTGAACAGCAAGTTTTATAACAAACGAGAACTACAAGAATTATTATTCAATTAAAAACCTGACTAGCTTTTGAGAGAGGTATGACATATTGGTAAAAAAAACATTTAACAAAAAAAATATAAATAAGTTCTAGTACTTACCGCAACAAAAATGAACAATTTTAATTGAGATTTTGTAACATTTAAAAATAACTTCACGTTAATATACAAATTAGTTGTAACCAAGATAGAAATTAAATAGTAAACAAATAAAGAGCGATCGAATGGCGAAGCAAAGAAAGCAACAAAATATAGAAGTTACATATATAGCTGAGTGGCCGAGCTACATACATACCTTTTCTAAAAGGATATAGATATGTGTATATACATACATACATACATACATACATACATACATACATACATACATACATACATACAACCATACGAGTACATACATGCATACACGTTATACTCCTTAAGTATTAACAGAGAGCATTGCAGTTCTTTTAAACCAAAAAAAGAAAAAAAGAAGAAGAAAAAACAACACAAAACCAAAATAATGACAACAACAACTTAGGCATAAACGAAAAACATTTTAAGTGCATTTTAATGAATCAAACAATATACTATATACATATATATGTATATATATATATGTACTGTATATGTATAAACTCTACAACAGAAGCTCTCAAGCTGAACATCAAAATCAGGTTCGGAAAGGATCAAAAATACAATTAAATGCAGATACAAATCCATTTACCAACAACATCTAGTAGCTTTGTGAAAGAAGCAATCAAAATACATACAACATGTACATACATGCTCGTATATGGCTTTTTTGGCACCCCTCTTTATCTCTATCAGTAACTCTGTCTCTGTCTCTGTCTCTAATATCTATTCATTTGAAATATCGCTTGGACCCCATAAGTTCCGTAACGGTTCGAGGAAATAAATTCATTCTGTTGGCTCCCAAGTCGTCATGCGCAGATGTTCCACAATCGGTTATTGAATCTATATATGAATATGGATCATCCGATACTAAAGTTTATGCCAGACTTCGATGAATTCGATCATAAATACGTGTACGAATAAGCTATTTGATCTAATCATGTCCCAATACTCGTACTTACTTTGCTAAGCTCTCCCCCCTTATAACCATATAAATACTATACACGGAATAACTTCCCGATGCCACATTGAATTGAAATTCTAAACTACGAATTCTCCATTGCAGTAAGTCCACAGTTTAATGCATCGCTGATTCGGAACCGTAGCGAATACCAACCAACCAACCTAGAACTACTAGAACAGAGCATAACAAAAATGCGAACCTTAAGAATATGTATACACGTTTATAATATTGAATATTTAAATTGAAATTGAAATTAAAATGAACGTTCAAGACTGCTGTCAAAATAGCTTTATCACAATAATGAAAAAAAAAAAAAACGAAACAAAAAACAAAAACGTACACTGAGGACACGATACACGAAAACGAAATCAAGACGACACATGTGGAATACCTACACCCAGCTTTAATCTTATGTATATTTAAATGCATATTTGGGTTTCAACTCTAAACGACGACAACAACAACAACAACAACAAAAAGAACTATAAGGATATAAAAGAAATTCCCGTTTGAACTGGTTTCCTACACACAATACCTTGATACTCGTAATCTTTGATATGAGGGACCGAAATTTAATGACAGGTCTTTATTATACAAAACCCTAAAAAGAATTCCTTAAACTGAAGCTGAAAACAACAAACAAAAAAAAAAAAAAAAAAACATCAAACAACACAAATGCCGCGGATTTTTAAACATACTCGTACTACTTCTATGTTCGTTTTTGGAAAGCTGCACAATTTAATTTCTTTTTTTAATATATTTTTTTTTCTGGGCCCACCACACAGTGTCCAGGGAGAAGCGCGTTTGTTACTTCCTTCATTTACAGTTCGAGTGCAAGTTGAAATCAAAATGGAATTTTATAGTTTTGGTTTTTTTTTTTAGGATTATGTTTTGTTTTCTTGCGTTCACGGCCCACTGTGCACTCAGTCTTACTAGGTTCGTAATAGGTGTGCATGCGTGTGTGTGTGTGTGTGTGTGTGTGAGGGTGTGGGTGTGCGGGTGTACTGCATTATTGTATTGTACGTGTACGTATATGTATTGTATTATATGTATGTATATTTTTTTCTTCAGCGAATCGTAAAGCACATGGGGTACTTCGAAAATCACAAAGTGTTGCACAGCTTGATTTATACTCGTAATTCCGACATTCGAAATAGGCTACAATGGATTTGAAATCATCTATGAAAACAACAACAACTACTACAACAGCAACAACAAGAACAACAACAACACAGCAAAAAAAAACAGCCAACAACAACTAAAACAAATTTTGGTATATTTAC
This sequence comes from Scaptodrosophila lebanonensis, assembly GCF_003285725.1. Lineage (NCBI taxonomy): Eukaryota > Metazoa > Arthropoda > Insecta > Diptera > Drosophilidae > Scaptodrosophila > Scaptodrosophila lebanonensis. Next base: position 970,853 of record NW_022060597.1, on the reverse strand, counting down.
ACATACTACTATATAAAAATACTTACATAAGCATTATAGGGCCAAGAGAACCGACCGACCCTAACTCTACCTACAAAATCGCATGAAGCAGAAGTAAGGTCTAAAACAAAAAAACAAAAAAACAAAAACGAATACAAAAAAACAAAAAAGGATTGGCATACATATACTTAGTATGTATGTGCAGGCAGTCCAGAAATATATATACACACATACATATAAACTCTAAAAAGATCATATTTGACTTGATATGTATTATAGAAATGTATTCTGTAGTTACGAGTAAACCAAATGAAAAATAAACAACAAACAAAAAAGAGACAAAAAACCAAAAAAGAAAGCCGAAGCAAAGACCAATTTATTAAGAAGAACAACAAAATATTACGTTAAACTAAACAATAAATAGAGAGAAGAGGAAAACAAGCGAAACAATTTTTTATTAAAGTAAAACGAAAAAAAAAAAACCAAAAAACAAAAAGCAACAACAATTAAACTAGAGTGCATTGCATAAACTAAACGAAGAAAAAATTTAAAACAAAGAACAAAAAAAAAAAACAAAACCAAAACCTAAATGGAAAACTAAACTAATGAGAAAGGTAAAGGAAAGGAAATTTCTATAAGAAATGAAAGCTAAAACGATGTAATTTACAACAATTCAGTGGCTAAACAAATAGATTATTTTGAATTTATTGTATATTTAAATTAATATTGTTATCTTAACGAGGAACCGTGTTTTGCAAAAAGCTTTAATATTTAGGGTGCCTACATTTGCTAAATTAGTATTTTACTATTAAAAGAAAACCACACACACACACACACACACAGTCACTGCAACACAAACACACACACATACATACACACAAACACACACACACACACACACACATGACAATTACAACTAAATTTTAAATGTAGTAATTAAACGCATAAAAAAAAACAATGTTAAAATGTCAAAAAGATAAAATCCATTTGCGATTATTTCAAATGTACACAAAAAACAAAACAAAAAAAAAACAATTACAACAACAACATGAAGAACAACCAATTAACAAACAAAATATTTGAGATATGAATTTTAAGAATGTTTACTAGATTTACGATTTGTTATTTTGTATACATATGGTAGTATAACTGATCTGATTTTTGTTGAATATTTTTTTTTTGTTTTTTTTTGCTCATTAAGCATTTACCTCATAAGAATTCCCACTATTTATAGCAAATTTACCATTTAAAAAAAACAACAACAAAAACAAAAAAAAAAACAAATTAAAATTTAAAATAAAATCAATTGTGTACTGTTATAATGTACTGTAATGATGATGATGATGATGACGATGATGAGCAGAGAACCATTTCATTTCATTGGCGAAATGAAAGCAAAATTGTAAATTATTAATTAATGAGAAAACAAACAAACAACAACAACAAGAAAACAATTGAAATTTTAACAATAATAAAGATGATGAAAAACCAAACCAAACCAAATTAAACAAAAACAAAATTTAAATGTTGTATTCTCAACTCAAACAAAGATACAAAGAAAGAAACAAACATCTTGATCATCATTGAACGAAATTCGAATGCAAATGCAAATAAATGCAACAAGTTCATTAAATAAACGACATTTAATAGAATTCGTTAAATTACTTTTAAAAACAAAAACAAGCAAACAAACATATATACAATTAGTTCCAGTAAAGCAAGACAAAGAAACCAAAATTAAAAAGCCAACAATAAACCTTCTTCTTTTGATTTCCTCCGAAGTCCGCCTCCCCAAACCTCTGAAGAAAAACAACTGTGTTGCGTAGTATTCTATAAATTAACTCTATTTGATTGACAGATAGATAAAAAAAAAAAAAAAACACACACACACACACATTCGTATATAAGTTGACTTATAGGGAGGGAGCTGGCTCGACCCTGAAAAATTCCCGGCGCTCACTTCAAAGCACAGCTCCGACAATAGACACACACTGATGGTTCCAGCACATCTGGGCCGGCTCTGTATAAATATTTGGCCCGATCTTAATTACGAGCAGACTGATGGTAAATACTACAAGTATACTAGAAGTATATACTCGTATATGGGTATTACAGTCTCTCTGAAGTAGAGTAGAGCGGGGCTATTGTGTGTGTGTTGTGCTTCTTAGAACTTAGAACACTTACAACTAGGAGTGCGGTATAGTAAGTATTTAAAACATACAGAGTCTTAGTCACAACAGCAGAGTCTCTAGTTTCTACACGATATAGTTAGTTTCTGCCAAAAGGCACCCATCTTGCTTGAGCTCGCAGCGGAGGCCCGCTTGGCCGCCATATCCGCCTTGAATATCAGCCACTCCCGCTTGGTCTCGGCCTTAGCCGGCCCCCACTTCTCGGACGGCTTCAGCGATTCCGTAAAGGTCTGGCAAAAAGTCAAAAGTATTCAATAAATAGCTGTGCATCTATAGAGCGGTTAGAACTTACCGTCCACCAACCTCCCTGCTTATGGTGGCTCATATACCAGATGCCCCAGAGTGGAAATTGTGCAGCTCCAATGGCAAAGAGCAGCCAGCCCGCAACTAGAGGGGGGAAACGAAACGTGCAATTCCCATAATTGGCTTTAATCAGACAACTACATACCGTCTCCTGCCGGGGGATAGAACAAGTCGCTGTACTTGAGGGGTTCAGTGGTGGCCATTGAGTAAATGAAGATCACAATCATGAGCACGGGGGTGAGGAAGCCCCAACAGATACGCCAGTATAGGGAAACCGATCTGTTGCTCATGAATCGAATGTCGTCGCAAATATTGTCTACGCCTATGGATAGATAGCAGAGGGTAAGTAGCGGCTTGCTAGCTCTATGGGTAAGTATTTACCATATATCCAGCAAATGCCAACAACTTCGAAAATGGCCAATAGGAATACCACATAAGTGCCGCCATAATAGTCAACCAGATTCAAAATCCATTGTCCCCCCTAATGGGAAACAAAAATTGAAGATGGGCATAAAGAGAGAGAGAGAGAAAGAGATCCCATATGGTACTTACTGGTGTCACATAGACCAAGCTGCAGAGAAAGCCCATGATGGTCGAGGCCAGGGCTACCTTCCAGAACTTCCAGTTCTTGAACTGATCACAAACTATGGTCACCAAGGCACTCTGAAGCGCCACAATCGAACCGATTCCCAGCACGAACAGCATGAAGAAGAAGAGCACAGCAAAGAGCTGCGGCACCGCCTCGAACTTGGCTATAGCATCGGGATACGATATGAATGCCAATCCAGTGCCACTACGCACCACATCCTGAATGTTATCTATTTTCAGATTATACGCCAAATTGCCGAGAATCGCGAAAATCGTCACACCACCCAATAGACTTGTCAGCGTGTCCAACGTTGTCACAATCATGGCATCTCTGAAAGATACGATTGATTTTGATTGATTGATTGATTGATTGATTGATTGAGCAATCGTACACACCTGTAAATCTTGTGATTGAACTGATTGTAGGAGGAGAACATGATGATGGGTCCGGTGCCGACAGCCAACGAGAAGAAACACTGCACCACAGCCTCCTTCCAAACCTGAATGAGAACGCATCGAATGCATCGATGATTGATTTGGGGACTCTGGCTGCCTAATGAAGAAAATAACTTACCTTGGGGCTGAGCAGCTCGCCCCATTGTGGTTTCAGGAAGAAAATAATGCCATCGCTGGCACCCTCCAAGGTAACAGCACGGCCCAGCAGAGTGAAGAGGATGACGTATGGGAAGAGGGCCAAGAAGTACGATGCCTTGCCCGAGCTCTTCACGCCGCGCATTATCACCAGAAAGATGACCACCCAAGAGATGAAAATAGCGAGGGTTAGCTTCCAGTCGGGTGCGCCAATGCCGTCGGATATATCCAGTTTCTCCTTAATAACAATCTCGCTGGAAAACAAGCCGAACAATGTATTAAGGATCCCTAATGATTCCTCTTGGTTAGGAAATGGAATTCGGAACAGTCTCTCCACTTACAGAAAATATAACTCCGAGCTGCTCTGCTGCTGCGTAGCATTGCGTAGCGTCAACAGATTGGCGGCCACTTCCTGGGGTCGTGAGTCCACACAATTCGACCATATATCTCTGCAATAGGACCAGGGCAGTTCCGATTGGAAGGACACGAAGAAGTAGTACAAGGTTAGCGCCAGCAAGGACGAATAGTACGTGACGATGCATATAGTGGCGAATGCCTGACCATATCCGACGCCTGCAATCGAGCCCCATTAGATATATAGCTGCATAGACAAATAAATATACGCTACCCAAGAAGGATGGGCATATGGACCAGATCTTAACCATGCCTTTGCTCGTGAATTGTCCAATAACCATTTCCAGATAATACATGGGCTTGCCTGTACGGGGGAATAACAAGCTATAGTGTCTGCTTACCGCTCAAGTAAGCAAGTATTTACCAATCACAAAGAGCACTATGATGTAGGGTATTAGGAAAGCGCCGCCGCCATTTTCGTAGGCCGTGAATGGAAATCTCCAAATGTTTCCCAATCCCACAGATACGGCAATGCATGACATGAGAAACTCCAGACCATTCGACCAATTACTGCGCTCATTTTCAGCTTCCTGGGCCTCCACGTTCTCCACCTTCTCAGCGTTTTCAGCCTTCTCAGCATTTACACTCTTTTCATGTTTTTCATCTTTTTCAGCGATCTATAAAGCAATAAATATAAACCTCATTTATTTGTATACGAACTCTAGAAGTACGAGCAATGACAATGTACAGACAATATAGTATAATCTGGTGTCATTAATTGTTAAGCAATGGGCGGGCGCACGCAATGCTTGATAACTGATTTATTACTTGTATTTTATTTCATTTATCTGGCTGTGTGCCGCGGCGTTGATTCATAAATTCCTCAGAGCGGTGAACCCACATAAAAGACAAATATTTAAGATGTCTGCCTAAATGACGGGTTTTCGAAAACAATCTCGCAATTCGCAGCGTTTACTTATTTGTTCAGCAAACATTTCAAAGGTGCTTCGCATGAATATATTGCAAGTATGGCCCAATTGTAGGCCAATAACGAGCTTGCCAGTTTTCTGTATACCCTTTAGTTTGGCTTAAAACGCCATTATTCGTTGATGGTTCGAGGAAGCGAGCTATATATATAGTAAGTATATACTTGTAGGTATCTGGGTGTAGCCTAGGATGGGGGCAAGACGAGCAGAGTGCCATTATTATTTGGGTAGTCTTTATTTTTACTCTTACATATCACTTTACGAAATAGTTGTTTACATAACTCTTCTGCTTATTGAGATCATTTTATTTTTCATTTTTATTTCAATACTTTATTTCATCGACAAACAAATCTTTCTTTTATGTAAAAAGAAGTCAATACAATAGTGAACTCTTACTATAAAGGCACTAAAGAATAAAAAAGCCTATAGAAATGACAAAAATGTCTAATAACGAATCCAAATCGTTGGAGGAATTTAATTTGTCAAACGGCCAGCTATGCCCCGATTCACAGCAGATAGTAGTCAGAGACAAAAAAGAAATGGAGTTGAAGAAATAGCAATACAAAAAAAGAACAAGAAGTATGATTAGATTAAAATAATAAATTAAAATTGAATTACTTAAATAATAAAAGATAAAATATAATTAAAAGGATCTCCACCTTTCACTGACCCGGTGGTGCATAGTTTTTTAGCAAGCCATGAGTCATGATTATTCTACTAATTTAAGATATGAATTTCGGGATATGAAGAAATAGCATTAAAAAAAGAACAATGATTAGATTAAAATAATAAATTAAAATTAAATTACTTAAATAATAAAGGATAACATATAATTAAAGGCTAAAAGATTATCCACCTTTCACTGACCCGGTGGTGCAAAGTTTATTAGCAAGCTATGAATCATGATTATTCTACTAATTTCAGATATAAGATTGAGACATAATTTGAAACTTTGTATTCCTAAAATCATTGTAGTTGGCACAAATCTTATCGCCGCGTTATTACGAGTCCATTGCTGTTGCAATATATCGTATGTTGCATCGAAATTGTTTGCCGAGGCACGAAGTAGAAGTCTTCTTTAACTAAAAAAGTTGTAAATTTTAAATATTTGTCCAACCTAGGACAGATATTAAATAAATGATAAGATTTGAAAAATATATAAATTTTTATTAAGGCTAGTTATTGTATTTCTAGTAGTAGTTATAGCACTTATAGTAGTAATAGTGCTAGTAGAACTTGTAGTGTTCTGTTTGGTTTCCCATATGTCATTATACAACTATTTGAAATATAATGATTAATCTATGTAATCTCTAACCATCCAGATTTCTAAGATAGCCTGAGGAGTCCAAGCACTCCACAGATCAGTTGAACTCTAACTATATAAAGAGATGTGCTCTTCGATGTATGATGCAATGGAATGTTCCGAAGTCTGTCTCACTGGCCAGTATGTTGCCTTTAGAAGTATTTTCAGAACGATGTTCTAAGTCTTAAGACAGTTTCGGGCACTTCGAAGCATACTGATCTGACACGGTCGGTCTCGAAAGAACGTGAAATTTATGTAAGTGATTTAGCCTTCTTCGTAAACTTCCAGCGGAAAACCAGTAAGCCCTCAAACTTTTCGCGGAAGGGTGTCACAAAAATGATAAAACATTTATATACGTGTGTATGCATGTATGTGGTTCAAGGCCTACTACTTATAAATGTATGTACAGGAAAGTTGTAAGTTATTTTTATCTTATTTCGCAATACAAGTAGGCATTTATAATGCAGAGTCGTCAATTGGCAATTAAGGTGATTTCCCTTGTATGGGGATTTCTCTGCGCCGCACGCGATTAATATTCAATCGGCGTGAAGCTATAACTCGCAAGCGTCTTTCGGGGCTTCGCCAAAGCAGACATCTCCAACGATTCCGTCAATTCCGCCAATTCATTGTTCCCTTTGAACTCGCATAATTATTGCGTCAGTGACGAGTTAAGTGAACGTGACGGGCACTAACTACACTATACAATAATATATACTTGTAGTATGTAGCTATCAACAATTGGCTATCATCTTATTCAAAAATACAAAATATTAGAACGTAAATGTTCTTTATCAAAAGTACATATGTACGATTACTACAGGTAGGTGCATGTCCCAATCAGCGATCTGCAAATTAATTTTATAACCCATTGGCTCCAATTCCGAAATGCGTACGACAAACGTTTCTCCTTTCTGGCATTTCGTCTTCGATAAGATAATGGATTTTATGCGCGTGACAATCGGCCCTGCTCGTGTATGCTCCCATAAAGATATAAATCATCATTCATCATCGTGAATTTATCTCGGAAATGTAGCTGACCTAGGCAAATGGAAAACTCGTAATACTCGTAATGTGCTGTCATGTGTTGTGTAGACCAGAACTTTAATTTCAATAGGAACATGATTTGAAAAGTTGAACAACTTGAGAAATTTCTGCAGCTTTTTGAAGCGGAGGAGGCTGCATCCTGTAGTGGTAACAGCTTCAGTCCAGTCCTCAGCGTTCACATCCAGAGCAGGCTGCCCAGGCCTAGTGGCGGCATCTCCGGCTCAGCCCCCTTCAGGAAACCCATCAGTAGCACCAGCGGCACGAAGCCCAAGTTGAAGATCTTAACCGTATACTGGTTGATGATGGCCAAGCGATGCCACATCTCGGCATTCATTCCAAAATTGGTTGCCATTGCTTTGTTGCTCTTTTTTTTTTGCGTAGTATTTTTAGCTTTTTCGAGAGAGAGAAAAATTCGAGACGAAAATTCGACAATGTGTTCCGTACGAGTTTCTGAACACACTGAAAATTATTCTCCTCACGTAAGTATACTTCAACGGCAACTCGATTGATTTGAAATGCAGATCTGTAGTGTGCTTAAGGACTCTATTTTGTTTCTTTCTTTCCTTCACTTACCTACAGTTTCCAATGCCTAATGACGTCACTTCAAATCAGGGTATGCTTTATTTGATTTAAAAGAAGGGCCGAGTCTTCAAAGCTGACAAGAAAGGAATGCTAGAGTCGAGCGGGCTGCTTGTAATTACCAAATTTGATTTTTCGAAAATCGACTCAGAAAAAACACTAACTTGTCTCGGGCTTAGGAGAATCTGAATACCAAGTTTTGTTATTCTAGCTCCTATATTTTCTGAGATCCTTGCGATCATACAGACAGACGGACATTTTCTTCTGGGTGTTACAATGAATATACACTTTTACTCTTTGGGTGCGGGGTATAAAAACTATGTTCGTTGCAATTTACGGATCATATCGAGTGGTAGTTTTATTATCGGCGACTCATATAGCTCTTGCGAAATGTTTGCGAGACTAATTGTTTTAAAATGTCTCGCACGCGATAAGAGACTTGCGAAAAGTATCGATAAGAAGTATGACACAGCCTTTAAGTTCGATTTCGCTTGACATTTATGTTTGCAAGTATTATGCAAGATGTCTGACGAACAAAGCCATATGCGAACCAAATTGAATATTGAGGATGTTGGGTCGCAAAGGTATCCTAAATAAGGACCATGAGAACAGATAAGATAGTGCGGACACAATAGGGGGATTCTAAATGTTACTGGATTGCAGTAGAATGAAATTCTCTATGATCGGCCGCTGTTAATGACATGCAGTTAATTTTAATATTAGATATGTGTACATACGAGTAAGCACTTATACGAGCATTATTGAAAACCATTTACTCTCAACAAGTCACTTGGTAAAACCAGATTGCCTTTTCAAGTTATTATGAAAGAAAACTAGTGGCAAGTACATTGGGTTCGTCATAGCGTTTGCCCCGTATGGGGAAGGGCGGGAAAATTCCCAACTAAATACAAATTTTTATAGGTAATTATACAACATTTTGGAATTGGCTTTTATACAAATAAACTGAAAGAGCTGCCTGTAAACTTAAATGTTTCAGAAAGTCGATGAGCTCCGAGTTTTTAGGTTTGGTTCTTCATTCAAACTCCAACTCAAAACTCAAACTGATTTCTTACATTTGGACTTGAAGTAAACTTAGCTAAGGCCGTAGTATATATTAGCTTATATAGTCAGCGCTGTTAGCAACGTGATTATGATAAACACGCCGATGCTGCACTTCCGTTGTGACTCTCCAGCTCAACGGAAACACAGGTCGAACGCACAGACGTTTGCTTGTATGAACCTAATGATTTCTCAACCTGCTGATCTGTGGGGTTATTTCAAGCTACTTAGTAAACCTAGTTTCGGACCTGTACATATTTGACATATTTACTTTAAAAAGCAGCAATAAACTTTCGTTAGTTTTCCTAAAAACAAATATACTCTAAAAGTTCAATCACAATCCATATAAGAATCATGTTAACAGTGACATCCATTATCGAGTTCCTATCCTCATAGTTTTATCTGATGACTCAACTAATATTAGGAATGTAGCTCACATGCAGAGTGTTTCCTTCGATCTATTTACGAACTACTTAGAATGGTCGATGTCCGTCAAGGAGGGCTTGTTTTCGGCACCAAAGATGTCGACCTAATCGGGTAGACGTAAACGTCTGTTTGTATGAACGCAATGATCTGCAAAACTGCAAGAACTAGAGGCACAATATTTAAGGTGAGCTTTCTTCAAACAACTAAGCACGTCAAGTTATAAAATATTTTAAAATATTCGCACAAAATTTTATTGAAAATGTAAATATGCCTGAATCAGCCACAATCCATATGGATTAACCCAGAATTATAGTTACAGTGACATCCAACTTCATAGGCTCATACAAGTATATACTTCGTTCGTACTGGTCTGATGACTCAACATGCAAGTATGGCTTGTGTTAGTGTCTATGTTTTCTAACTACTATACTCCATATCATTGCTTAGGTAAATCTATTTAAGGCCCACTATTTGAACAGCGCAGCAGCTGACAGAATTTTTATCATAGAGAGTATGCTCGGAAAGGCTGTTCAAACATGACCAATGACATGCTGGTGAGTGCTATTTTACTGCGGCTTTTTAAATACCTACAGTTTGCTTAAATTTTATGCCTCATGCATTCCGTGGGCGGGCAACAATGTCGCCTTATATCTAGTTCGTGCATGCCCTATAATTGAGTTAGTTATAAAATTCCACAGCTGCACGACTGCTGCAGACCATTCAGAATCTGAATCTTGCCTAAGCTCAAGTTTGTCGATGTTTGAATGCCCTTTCATTGGTACTTATAACCCAATCAAATTTGTTGAGAGATATATTTGTTCTTAGCGATTAGGGAGCCATCATTTAATGTAAAAGAAGCGACTTAGTTAATAGATATTCATATTAAAATAATTCCTATAATATTATTATAGCTTATTATGCGGAAATGAAATGGCTTTCGGACTCAAATGTTCTGAATAATCAACAGGAGAAGACATCAGTACCTTATAACATTTAATTGTTTAACTCTACTCTTTAATAATATTGCTCCTGTTATCAATCATTGATTCATTAAACATTCATTCAAGGGCGCTTAAATCACAGATCAGCATTTCACTCTTTCCCTTTCAAGTGATACTTGACGTTAAGCTACGATAACGATAACGATACCTGTGTAGTAGCTCAGCAATCGACATTGGCAGATAACAAGCCTGGGTGATCAATAAATATCACAAGAATAAAGTTTTATTGATCGTTAACGAGTAGTTATACATTTTTAATTAACATTATCAATAAAGTAATCACCATTTAATCTGCTCATGTGAGAATCAGCCATAATTGACATGTGCCCCAAAATTGTATAGACATTTTTTTGTTTTATGATTTCTATTTGCAAACGTTTGAAAAGGCTGTTGAACTTTTTTTTCGTTTTTCTTTTTGTTTTATCACCAACAAGTATCGCCTAGCTTCGAATGATAAGACATTTTTATGGTCTTGCCAGAGATCTCGATATTGTGCAGATTTTGTAATTTATGATTGTTGCTATTCGTGGAACAATGTCAGTACAAATGTATTTACTTAGCTAATTACCGCCATTATAATTGCGTGTTGGGCACCATAAAGTATACATTGTATGCCTTCTATACCCTGTACCCGAAGGGTGAACAGGTATACGGGGAAGTCCTCCGACCAAATGTGGGTAACAGGGAGAAGAAGAAGGTGTGGCAGACCCCCGGTTAAAGGTACATTCATATATGATCGGCCGGGCGAGAGCCTTTGAACCATAATACTTGGCTAGGCACAAGAAAGTTGGTATGGGAACTTGACTTATCTATACGCAGAACAAGTTTATTACAAGCGCAATATAGCCCAATTATTTGATACCGATCTTGGCACGAACAATTTATTCGTTAAATTAAATAAATTTGGTTTTTATGAGGTTTCTATAGTGGCTCGTGATAGTTAAACGTTTTATCCCAGAACCGATTGGTCTAAAAATCACTCCTCCATGAAGTATGAGTTCTGGATCGGTACAACAAAGTTTCTTTTAGGTCAAATGGAAATTGCAGATACATAGTTGGTTTTTCAATGACAAACTGATGTTTGTAATGGAAATGCCTCGGAAACTCTCTCTCGCGACTCATTTGCATATTTCAACTTTGCACCTTCCAAGCGCGCTCATTGAACAAATACGGATGATTCGACTTACGAGTAGCGGTTCTTAAGGCAACACTCTGATTCGCATTTCACACCTACACCTACACCTACACACACTATAGCTACGAAAATGTGACTGACGAAAAGTCATCTTTTATAGTATGTGGTTCGTAATTGTGTTTTATAAGTGCATCAATTGTTTGCGCATGCGACGTCGTTTGATTATTTCCCAAGCAACATTTCAGAAAGATAAGTGTTTTTATTTTTGCGATTTATCTGGGTTTTCTGGAAATACGTTATGTCGCTATACCATAGCATACCATAAACCATATAAGATATACTACAGAGTATTTGTTGGGGCCAACTACGAGTATAGAGCTCGTTTGTGCAGACGGCACTAACTAAATGGCACACTTCAATTGTCGGCCTCAGGTCCGAACAGAACAATCCAACAAACTCACTATATAGTCATAATACAAGTACTATAAACCAATAAAATCGCATTGCTTTTGGCAATGAATAGAAAAAAGAAAACCATGGCCATTCATATCGTACGCATTGGCCCAGTACGGAGTAAGGTCATAAATTGGTATCTAACTATGCGCCTTAGTACATGGGAAATAACGTCAGAGCTTATCACAAACTTTAGATTACCGGATGTCCAAGGACACGCGCACCGAAGCTGTGCACCAACAGGACCCTCAAAAAAGAAAAATAGACAAGCAGCGGCAGTCCCAACACCTTTATTCTCACTCTCCTTGGATTTTTATAAAATCTATTCTTAAGACTTTGGAAAAAATGAACTATGAACTTATTTTTAACAAAAATTTAACAGTTTATGGTTCATATAGAAAATATGAAGCCCATTTAAAGTTTATAGATATCTATGCTATATTATCAGCAAATTTTGGGGACTCTTGCTGTGATAGTCTGCTAATTGGAAAAGTTTATACAGTCGAACTTTTAGCAAGTGTTTTAAAGCATGAATTATCTACTCAAAGACTAGACGATGCTTCCTTTTATGTGTGACATAAATTGTCAAGAAACCAAGTCATAGAAAAGTCATTTAGTAAACCTATTACTGACCGTTTGCAGTCTTCGGGGCCCCCAACTGACCCAACTGGTCATACAAAATTGATCAGCAAATGCATTTATTCGTTTGCCCTTTGTGTTTATACGCTTAATACCGATATGTTATTTTAAAAGATCGGTTTACTTTTGGAACCGGCCATATTTTTTATGAGACAAGGTACTCGTCCGACACCTTTGACTCACTTGTAGAAAACAAAGAACTTTAAATTAAAAAATTACAAGTGGCTTAGCGAGAGCATCTAATTGTTAAAACCAAACCAAAAACCTGATCTGCTGTGGGAGCGACTGGCGAAATATCTTGTCCGGCCTGCCCATAATTTGCAAATAAAAATATTAAGCTTCGTTTTATTTTCAGCTCAAGCACTTCGGGTTAAGGAAATAAAACGATTCGGAGTCCCACTTACTGTGTCGCCATTGACCGTGGCCGGAGGTCCGTCCTGATCCACATTTTTCAGCTCCATTGTGCGATTCTGAATGCCACTGCCGACGCGCTCCAAAATGCCAAATGAGCTATCGAGATTATTCGAATTGTTTGAAGGCAGCCCGCGCAAGTTCAATAACGTTCGAGGGTTTGTTTTATGTACTTTTTAGTGCGCAGTTTAGTGCCACATTCGAAAACCAAAACAAAAAAACATAGGAAAAATAATAGCAATAATTAATTGTGTGCAGCGGTGGTAATTGTTATTTGGTTTCAATTTGTAATTATATTTGTTTTAATTTTTTTTATTGTTATTTCTGTTCGTTTGCCTTCGAATCGCGTTTTGAGTTGTGTTACCGTGAAAGCCACGGCTGGAACTGACAGGCCGCTGAGCGCAATGCGCTTTAAGAACCGGCAAGTAGCGTTTTACAAACTCACAACTTTTCAGGTAACAGCGTAAAACAATTCTATCGCAAGCAAGCGCGCACACACCAATACACACATACACATACAGTGGAATAGACGGCCAAATTTGTGGTTAAAAAATACGGCTTTTGAATCCTACACTTTTGTATTTTTATTTCCTTTCATTTTGTTAAGTTCTCCGTTCACCCCTCTTGGCGGCTTAGATGAGGTACAGTGGAATGGGCAGCTAAATTTGTGGTAAAAAAATTATACTGCTTTAGAATACAGAGCTTTACACTTTTGTATTTCCTTTCATTTTGTTAAATTTCTGCCTCACCCTTTTTATACTTTTGGTAGCTTAGTGACATACAGTGGAATGCGCTGCCAAATTTGTGGTAAAAAATATCTCGCACTAGAAATGCCTGGTATTGTCCATTAATTTCTAAGTTGATCCCTTAAGCATTTCGTTGACTTTGTCATCATATCGGTATTGCTTATGAGCACACTATAGGATAATAATTAATATTTCTATCCATATAGAAGTTATTGTCCCAAAAACGCAAATTATAATTCATTTGGGTAAGTAAAAAAAATAATATTCCCCTTCTGACCACCATTTAAGTGATAGGGCTATCATGCAAATATTGCAGACTTTTCTTATTTAAAAGGCAATTTCAGGAAAAATTAGGTCTAAATTTGTAAGAAAATAATAAGCTATGTATTACAACATGTCTTAACCCAACTTCGGGCTCTTTTTTGACACCAAATTTAGAAGCATTAAACGGGTTTCTTAAAAATAATACCCCAATTAAAAAGGATAACATTCAAAATGAATGTTAATTATTGTAAACAAGGAGTAAGGCTAACAGTTTTTGGTTTTTAAGCAGGAATCTAATATTTTGCGCAACGGTAGAAAAGGTTAGAAAACGTAATCAATTTTTCAAAAATTTCGTAAGCCTATGTATTGTGTTAATTAAAGAGATAAATCCAGTGCCTAAAATTAGCTAAGAAACATATATATATATATACATTTGGGATTACTAATTGCTAAAAATGACTATGTATTTTACACATGAAACTAGTTTCAAATGAATAGATTTTAAATGTCACTTGGCACATAGCTTTAAGTATTTATTAATGCTAATTGCTATTAATTAAAGCTATTTTTGAAGATCATATCAGAAGTTCAGAACTCAATTGTAAAAGACTTGTTGGGCAGACAGCAAAGCACAATTATGAATCGTTAGAAAGATAATTGCAATTGGTTTGATATTTAAACCGGGACTTTACTGTCAAATAGAATGTACCTGAAAACCAATATTACGTATTACTAGTATTTGTATTATGCATTTTTCGGAAGCATGGATTCGAAATTAGTTCACTAAAATTAAAGATTCAAAGTGAAATAAAACATAAGTTCTGGTCCGACAGAATTTTTTCATAAAACAAAAACATACTAATGCTATGAGTCTGTTTAAGATTGAACAATTTAATGAATTTGTTTACAAATGTTATGCCTGGCTGATCAACACTGAAGTTATGAGAACGCCATTTCGAGGTCGAAATGAGAAATTTCAATATTTATTAAGTCTCGAATCGCAGCTCACAAAAAAATGTTATCATTAAACAAATAGTCTTTCGATAAATTCTATAAGAAATTGAATTAAAAATATGTGTTAGACTCCAATGAAAACTTTGTAATGAGTATATATTGTAAACTTTTAACAGTTTGAGAAGTAACGCGTAAAATGTCAGAATAATTTGGTACCCAACGTATGTTTTTTAGTTGAATTAAACTCTTCGGGTATGCTCAATGATTTGTACTGATCGAACAGAAATCTATCTTCAAATACGTTCCTCTATCCCACTGTAATACGGTTCAAATGATATTGGCAGTGACTTAGGCGGGTTTCGTAAAAACTTGGGGTTATTTCTCGCACACACCTCCACACACATATGCGGCCGTAGGTTGCGCATAAAATGCTTAATAATAGCGCCACCGATTAGGATCATTATTGACATATGTAGACCTAGAACAGTGGTGGAGCGGTTTTATGATCCCCTAACCTACAATCATCACAATATTACTGATTGCCATAAACTATGTCTGCAAATTCCAAATATAAAACGCCAATTGCAGATACCAAGAATTAGTACGTGCAGATACAGTGGTCTATTGCTATTGCCAGAAGATACTTACTACATACTTACATATATATAGTTGTAGTTGGTACGTATGTTGCTAGAGAAGATGGTGATATTTTTACTTACTCCATTCGTTTTTCAATTGGCATTTGTGGGGCGTGAGTGAAGAGCGACGAGTTGAGCTTAGTTAAGGGCCACTGTACCGGCTGAATTGTGTTTCGATAGAGTTTACCGAAATTTGTACCCAGATGCTATAAAAATGCCTAGACACTTCCTGCATGCGATGATTGTCCAGTTTTGTTTATTTTGCGTTCTTTTTTTCTCTCGTTCAATCAGCGATAATCATGGCGATACCTATATATAGCCAAGTACGTGTATATCGGAATAGCTGGCAGTAAAATGTAATATAGGGCCCCACTGACCAAGAAATTCTATATGCTCCAAATATCGCTCCCCATCAATACGCATTAATCCCCTTAGATTGGAAACATGCTGTCGTCATTGTCATTTGTCGACTTTCTACAGAAACCCCAAATGAATGATTGAGCGAAACGATTGAAGTCTAATAATACAAGTATAATGATTGCCATCGATGCTGAATTTAAAAAACTACCCCGAAAAAAATCGCAAACAGGGAATGATTGCGAAGAGCTTGGAAGCGCGTTTGTTGACGGAAATGCCACGTCAGTCTCACTTCATTGATTTATGTACCATCGGTGCTTGAAGTAACTTCTAGGACTGTTCAACGTATAAAATATCCCAAACAGAAACGGATTGTGAAGAGCTTGAAGCGCGTTTGATGACGAAAATGCCGCGTCAGATAAGACCTGGAATATGAATCGGATGTATATAGAATAGATGATAAACTGCCATCGAGGATGAATCCATCACACATCTTAAACTTGATGACAATTCAAATAGCAATTGATTGTCAAATTGATGACGAAAATGTCACCTCATTGAGCTGTTAAATAGATAAGGCCTGCTATTTGGACTGGAGGTTGAATTAGTAGCACTTGATTGATTTATCGATTCGTGTGGTTGTCTGGCCACTTAAAGTCTTCAAAAATGAATATCACGATCATGACATGATGATTGCATATACATACATATGTATATGATGATTTAGAAGAACGAAATAACGGCGCGGATTAGTGTCGATTTCTTGCAATCGTTTTATTTATATGCATTTATTTGCTTTATTTTATGTTTATCGTTAAGAACTAGGATTTGTAAATTATTTTCACTTGAATGCGTCTATAAATTAAATCTTAATTTAGTTATTTATCGTCTCTGTTTTACTACAAATACAAAAAAAAAGAATTAATATTTATATATATATATATATATATAGTATATGTATGTATGTATGTATATAGATAACTATAGGCATAATGTTTCCTTAGCACGTAGTACATCGCACATCAAAATGTATGTGTCTCTCTGTGTCTCAGTGTGTGTTGGTGTGTAAGTCAATTATCAACAATTGTACAAGTGAAAAATGTACATTGAAATCGCTAAAAAAAAAAATTTAAACAGAAAATAAAGTACAGAAATCAGAAACCAAACAGCTGGAGTGCCGACTCTGCCGAATCAATTGTTAATTGTTGCTATTTCTATTTCTTTTGTGTAGATTTTGATTCGACATTAATACAATTCCACAAATTTGCACTTTGCCTATTTGTTGTTGTTGTTGTTGCTGCTGCTGCCCCTCCCCCGCATAGTTGCAATGACTTTTCTATGCGTTGTCGCTAAAGGTATTGTGTTAAAACTAAATGTAATGTAATAACAATAATAGAAATGAATATAATTAAACTAGCATTAATTAATTAATTACACGTAGAGGCAATAATTAAACAAATAATATTAAGTTTAATTGTAATTTAGGAAAAAAATCCTTTTTAGATATTAAAAATAATAGTCAGGAAGCAAACTAAAAACGCCAAGTCTCCAAGTTAACAATATTCATCACTTGTACGTTAAATTAACTAAACATATACATATATCGTATATATATATCAAATATTAGCCTTTTCACGTCGACATTCGCAAAAATTGTCAATTAAGATTTGAATAAAAATAAATATACACACATATATCTATATAGCATATAGTTTTTGCATTTTCATTTCATTTGTTAATGAGTTGTGTTTTTTTTTTTTTGTTGTTTTTTTCTTTTGTTTGTTTGTGTTTTTGTTTTTCTAGTTTTTTGGGTGCGTGGCTTTTCATTATATTCATGTGCAACAGAATCGACCTAAACTTGTTCCACCATTGTAGTTTGATTAGAAAGAACATTTGAAAGAAGACACACACATATAAGTATAAGTAGTAGACAGTGGTGGAAAGTGCTTAAACGCTGCTTAACATTTCGCTGCGATTTGAAATACATTTACAATTGTGTTATAATATATTGTAGTTTTGTGTTTATGATGAGTGAATAGTTCACCGATCGGTCAGTTAATTTGTCATTCATTGTCTGTTCTGTCCCATTTTATAGTTGTTAGCACACACAACATACTAACTATAGTACTATAGAGACCGGCTTCGATCGTACAGTTCCAATTACATATACATCCTTTGTTTCTATGAATGTAGTAATCATATTGCTTAACATTAAATCATTTAATATACTCTATATATGCATACATAGATGATTTGCCTTTCAAAATTGCTTTTAACGTATTTACATGGTCTGTTATTATGTAGTTAGCTTTGAGTTGTGGTTTAACGAATATATAGAGCATTGGCAGCTGCACAAAATGCCGAGTAAATCTGTAAATTAGTTTTGAAATGCTAGACGACTTCAAGCGATTGAGAAACTGAGAAATTGTGACAATACACACATATATAAAAGGTATGTTCGTTGAAAGGTCTTGAACGCTGACTAAGAGTGCAATTGATATTATTGTTTTAGTTTTTATACTCTGTACATGAAATATACGAAACTATATTAGACCCCACAAAATATATATATTCTTGATCAGCATGGCAACACGAATCGATCTAGCCCTGTCTGTCTGTCCGACCGCCCGTCCGTATGAACACCTGGATCTCAGAGACTATAAGAGCTAGAGACACCAAACTTTGCATAAAGATGCCTGATGTGTGTACGCTGTGCAAGTTTGTGTTAATTTTTTTAATCCCACCCCCCACTTCCCCCTATGGGGGTTTTCCCGATTTTCCGTTCGTATAATCACCTATATCTCGGAGATTTTGAGACCTAGGGACACCAAAATCAAAACCGTGTAAAGACGGCCGTGTAAAAACAGAATTAGGTGTACTTCCATTTAGTGATTATGAGCCCGTATGCCAAGTTTTATCATGATAGGCCGATTTCAGATGAAGTTATAGCCATACAGTGAAAACTCTCCTGGCCGGACACTCACGGTAAGCCAATTTTTGGCCGCCGAAGGGAGTTTTTACTGTATGGGTTCTCTCTGCTCCTAATTTTTTTCATTTCTATAATTATTCTACATATATGTACAGAGTATTTCAAAGTCGGGACATCCGACTTTACGTTCTCCAATTGTTTTTAAAGATGGCACAACACACATGTGTATCTGAAACTATTTTGTAATTTATATAAACTGTAATTAATTAGCTGATCAGTCGCTGCATTACAAATGCCACATATTTACTCGAACACTTATAAATTCATGAATTTTATGTTATTTGTTGTGTGTTTGCCTGCTCTATTTGTTGTCGTAGTTATTGAAGTTTGTTTTTGTTGTCCGGTTCTATATCTTGTTTGTTGTTCTTTCGCTTCTTTGCACATTTGAAGTGCAAAAGAAACTTGCTTGTACTTTTTATGGTCTGAGTAAAAACGAAATGAATTCATTTGAGAAATAAAAACTTACAACAAAAAAATAGGACACAATATATATAATAAGAAATACAAATTTTGCATAGCATAGTTACTTATACATTTATATAAAAGCCTATATTTATGTACACATATGAAACAATCTCTCAAAATTCACAATTGATGTTGCTTTTGTCTGTGTGTGGGTGTAGGTGTGTGTAGGTGTGTGTAGATGTGTTTGCGTGTGTAATTATGCATGAGCTAGCTATGTGTGTAGCACAACAATGCATTTGCTTTGACTCTTGTTTATCTTTGTTAATTATTTGATAAAATTATAGTTTGTTGGTTTTGTAGTTGGTGCTGTTGCTATATAACCCCGTTAATTTTATAAAAGGAAATTATTTACACTTCTAACTCTACTTATAAACTGAGTATGGTAATATCTTAAGCGGTTCGTTGGTTCCTCAACCTTGGGTGGGGGGGTGCAACCAAAACCAAAACAAAAAATAAAGGTCACCCATCAATTTAGTTGCCGAGTAAAAGTCAAAGCCTAATTACAGCTGGTTAGTTAGCAGCCTATATCTGGATTTAAAGCCATCGCCGATTCTCATGCAATTCACATCTCTTTGTTGGCATTTGTTGTTGTTATGGCCACACACACAATATATATACAGATACATAGTCTATATATGTATGCATGAATCTAAATGTGCGGGTTAGTGTAGGCGTGAGTGTGTGTATGCGTATGAGTGTTAGTAAGTGTATGTATATACCTATATATGCATGTAACTATTGGCTTTCTCAGCGCAGCCATATTCCACAATCTTTCATAATTTTGTGACCGGTCATTTGTGATCATCAGATTGATCGAATCGGTCATATTTTCATGTGCAAAATGGCCTCTGACCGACCCCCTTAGGACTCAAGTTTATTGTTGCTGTTTTGGTTGGTTTGTTTAGGGTGTTGCAGTTGTTGTTGCTGTTGTTGGTTTTGCTGCCACAAATTTAGTTTTACTTGCTACTAGTTGTTGTTCACGAATGCTGTTAGTCACGCATCTCCACCCATCGTGCGAGATTTCTGGCGACAAGCTCCTTATTGATAAATATGACATTCTGAAAAATATGCGTGGAAAGTATGTAGTAAAATATTTTAGAATTAAATTTTGTGGTAAAAGTTGCTATTTACGAAACTTTTTAGAGCATTCAAATGATCTTTCAATTCTTAGAGCTCATCAGTTTCTGATCGGAACAATCTCTCCTTTCTTCTGCTCACTTAAAATTGTAACAAAAGGTATTAATTGAAAATTTGCAATCAATTATCTAAAATCTAAAATTCCTAATCCAAATTGAAGTTTTACTTCAAAAATTTACTTTAAATGAGCAAAAGTTATCTATCTATATATTGTATTACATAATTTTAAATGAACCAATAAGCTAAATTTCTTCACGTAGGTATGTAAAATAAAGAACTGAACTTGTACTTGTATCTATAACTAAAGATCTTTCAATAGAGGAAAGCTAAAACTAAAAACTATAAGCTTTACTTTCTATAAATACTGAACGAGATGTGACAAAATTCAAACTAATGAAACTCTGGTATTGTTGGTTGGTTGATAAGTTATAACTGTCTACAGATTATATATGTAGGTATTACTCACATTTGGACCTAAAGTAGCAAATAAATATATTTCTGGTATATTATGGCTATTGTAGCCGGCGACTTGTGCTTGCAAGACAATGCCTTTGGTAAGTTGATTGAGGATATCAGCCGCCTCGACCGACCAGGTTTTGTCTGCAATAAAAACGGGACACAATTAGCAATCATCAGTTGAGTGTAAAGATTGTTATTAAATGCAGAATTAAGATGCTATCTCTCTCTCCTCTCTCTCTCTTTCTCTCTTGGTCTTTCTTACCGACAGGCTCTATGTTGGACAATATACATTCTGTTGCCTGGAATGGAATTGTCATAAAGTCCGTGCGGATTTGTCGCAGCTCGCTGAAATTGACGTTCATATAGCCGCCGAAGTCCAGGAATTTGACGACGCAGCGCTCCTCATCCTCAGAATCAATATCGACGATTTGCACGCGATACCATACCCCATTAACGGGCATGACACAAACGGCACTGATCTCAATGCTCGGCAACACGGGTGCTTCCATGTTAAAGTAGCTGTCGTAGAGGCTCTTCTGTAGCACGGGCAGCGTTGGGTGTGAAGGATGCAGGGGGTGGTGCACAAATAAGTGCGAGCCCGAAAGCACCGTAGTCACAGCCACATCATTATTGATGCCCTCGATCAGTTTAAGCTAAAATGGCAAATGCAAATGCCAAGATGGAATTATTAATATTAGTAATACCATTAACAGCGATTCTTGATTTTAACTCACTTGCATATTGATGAGGCTCTCTGGCGACAGAGGAACTATGGTTTGAGGAAGCGCATAGTGGATTCTTTGCATTGTGAAATTTGGATAGCGTCCGGCTGGCAAACGTTGGCGTATTAACTCCAAGGCAGCATCAATTTCATTCTCAGTGCCCTCAATGGTGCAGATGCGCACCTTGCCTGAGTAACGAGTCTTGCTGAGCACCACATTCGCCGAAGTCTTAACCTTGATTTTATTGATGAACGCACGTTTGCGTCCATAAAGCTGGCCGATCAGACTGTTGGGAAAGAAGAACTCGTACGAGGTCTTGGCACGGGTCGCCTCCGATCGTGGGAGACTGGATCCTTTACCCGAATCTCCAGACTGTACACTGCAAATGCTCAGTGAGGGACTGGCCGAGTCCACAGTGCGCTTCTGATTGCCATTGGCATCGGAGTCTGTGTCTTTGACAACCGTTTGTGACTCCACAGCATGCTCTACAGCGTTGGCAATCATATGTTGTTGTTGTAACTCTTCCTCCATGGGTTTTTCGAACTTAAGCGACTTCTCTACGGTTTGTTGTGTCTCCTCAGAGGAATTCACTTTGGGGTCATCCACATTTCCATTGCTTATGTTGCTGCTGCTGTTCTCGCAATTATTGTTCTGCTCACACTCCTTGGTGTACATGCTCTCGAAGAAGGAGTTCTCGGGAGAGATTTTGGGTGTGCGTGTCGCCTTGATAACCACCGGTTCCTCGGTCTTACTTATTGCCTTACGATTGTGTATCGAAATACGATTGTTAACCGAATCGGGCAAATCTCTGGGCGATGACAAATTCTCAAAGTCCTCATCAATTGAGCAAAGTATCTTGTTTTCGGCATCTTGTATCTTTGATTTAAGCATTTCCGAATCAATTTGTTGCTGATGTTTGCCCGATGAAGCGCGCCCATTGCTTTGTATCTTAATCGGTGCCGACTTGCCAAATAACATCGCATTGGGACTCTCATTGCCATCGCCATTTGGTACATTGCCATTGATGTTCATCGATTTGCTTGCCTGTCCAGTCGGTAATTTGCCATTCTGTTGCTGTTGTGGTTGTTTTTGTTGCTGTTGCACTCCATTGGTTTTGCACTTCTGTATGGCCGGCTCTTCAACTTCCTTGCTGCCGCTGCTGCCGGCTATTTTGGCAGTGGCCGCCTCATCATCATTGCGATTTTTATTTCTACGCCGAAACCAAAACAAGCCAAGTATAACTGCTACACTAGGCAGTGACAGATAAAGTAGAGGACGACCGGATACCATTTTCGCTGAATATTGAAGAATCTGCAAATACGAGCACACAGAGTTAGAGAGTTGTGATTTTGTGGGGGGTGATGGGGTGGCGGGCATTTGAAATAAGAAGGATAGGTCAACATATATTCAAAGCAGCTATCACGAGACCGCGCATGGCAACATTTCTCGTTTATATAAATAGGTATGTACATACATACATATATACATATGTGCGTATTTATAGCAACAAAAACATACATAATTATAGAAGAAAACGTACGAATTGGCATTAAAAAGCACATGAACGACTACGTCGGCGATGGCAATGGCGGCGGCGACGAGCAAATAAGGTGCAAAGCAAATTGAACGCCACGCTGCAGACCGCACCGATCAGCGGACCCAAAACAAAAGTGTGAGCGAGCGATTAGAGAGCGAACGGCGGTCGCCCATCGGAGGTGAGAGCGAGTGCCACCCAAGAGTGAAGAAGAAGAGTTGTCAACGCTCGCAAACCACTCACGCACACTACAATTAGACAATCTAGTTCACTTCGAAGATCGGACTTGGTTTAGTACATAGAATGTACTAATAGTTTTTTCTTTCTTTTTTTAAAAAGGATATAACTCAGCAATTAGATGTAGGGGAGAAAATTATATTTAATAACCATTAACATCGACATTATTCATGGTATATAGTACTTGCGAAATGCAACAAATTGATATGCAAATTATTTGCATCAATAAGAGTGCCACCAAACAGTGGGAATCTGCATTCTTTCCCATTACTCTTGATGGAGATATTCATCAATTTGGGGAATTTATGGCTTAAGCCCAAAAACACGGCTTAGTTGTTTCTTTTGAAGGCCCGCCCATTGGAACCAGTTCGAACTGTACCGACCCATCTTTACGCACACGGAAGCACGCGTACCACACTTCTTGTGGTTCGTTAAGAGTCGTTGAGATGCCCCCAAGAGAGAGAGAGCGAGTGAGTGAGAGACTGAGAGAGAGTTGCTAACAAGAACAATACGGCCAACTGCTTAAAACAGCAAGCATGAGCATTTTATTGTTGGGCATTGGCATTAAGAACCGCAATAAGAACAACAAACACACTAGAGCGACAATGATGTTATGAAATCGTTACAAAACGAATTATGAAAACAAGTAGAAAAGCTAAAGTCGGGTGTCCCGACATTGAAATACTCTGTACATATGTTTACAATAATTATAGAAAATAAAAAAAATTAAGAAAATAAAAAAAAATTTTGATCGATTTTACCTCTCTCGGTATTCGAACTCACGTAAAGGGTGTATAATTGCACATTTACATAGCAATTGCGTCTGTGTGAGTGTATGTATGCCTATGCGCATCTATTCGTGTCTGTGTAAGCATTTTCGCAGTCAACCAAACAGCAACATCAACAACAGCCGCGGGCAGCGCTGCATCAGCAAATATATTTATGGCTATAACTTCTTGTTAAATCGGTCTATCATAATGAAATTTGGCATACGGACACATAATAACCAACTGGGGGTATTTCCAAAATTTTAGTTCGAAATTCCAAGAATTACGGGAGTTACGATTTGCGGGGTAGAGGGGGGAGGGAGGGGAATTCCAAAATATACATTTTCTGCGTATTCACATAAGGCATCTGGGACTAAAATTTGGTGTTCCTAGGTCTTATAGTCTCCGAGATATAGGCGATTATACGAATGGAAAATCGGGAAAACCCCCATAGGGGGGAAGTGGGGGGGAAAATCAAAAAAATAAAACAAACTCGTATAGAATACACACATAACGCATCTTCGTGCAAAATTTGGTGTCTCTATCTCTTATAGTCTCTGAGATCCAGGTGTTCATACGGACGGACAGACGGACAGACGGACAGACAGACAGACAGGGCTAGATCGACTCGTCTCGTCATGCTGATCAAGAATATATATACTTTGTGGGGTCTGCCACGCCTCCTTCTGCCTGTTACATTTTTCAGCTCCCGCAAACCTAATATACTCTTGTACATTTCATGTACAGAGTATAATTAACGCAAGCAGCTACTAAAAAGAAAAAGTCCGAGTTGGCAAAAAAGAAATCCAAAGAATTCAAGTCACATACGCACACACATATATACATACACACACTAACATTTAGAGACAAACACAGCACATCCAGTTGGCACAACAAATTTTGAATGGAAATCAGACGTCATGCTCCCCACCTTTCACTCGATTATGTGAAACAAATGCTTCAGGCGCGCCCGATATAAGTTGACTTTTGACTCGAAATTGAAGTCTCTCTGAAGAAGAAATTTTTTTTTATTCTGAAAACGCGCACTTGGAGAAATGTATAATTTGTATATTTTGCAATTGAAAAAGTAGAATAATCAATGAAGGGGGAATTCGTTTTCGTTTCGAGCCGTTGATAAAAGTAATCATTCACATTTAAAATATATTCATATGTATACGCCTAAATATGTTCGTATTTGAAACGCGCGCCGGTCAGTAGCCACAAGATTGGGGGCTTCGTTTCGTGCGTGTATCTCGTCGTTCGATGGTAGCGCCTCGGTATGCAAAAGGAAACTAGCATTGTAGGTGTGGGCGGCAAGATGCTGCAGCATAAGCAGATCGTAGAACGCTCCTGACTGCGCGTGCTACTTCAGAGAAGATACGAGGAGATGCGTCTGCGTCTTTGCCTTCGTCTATATGTTCGTATTGTGGTCGTTTCTTCTAGCGCCTCTTCGTTTTCCTACTGTCGATTGTCACAAACAAACACCCACCCACGATCTCACACCAACCGACCCACCCACCCACACAACACTTTGTCTGCTCGCATCCAAGAATCATTACGTATACGCCCCGCATGCGCCCATCTACATATGTACATACATACATAGGTATCGCTTTGTGTCAAAATATTTTTAAAGGTGGATCGCCAGCGTAATAGATTTATCAATTTTCCTTACACAGAGGAAACACAAATAACCAATCGTGAATGAGTAAATACAATCAAGATAACAATATTTAATAGAATTGATTTTCTGCCTTTCACCTTCGCTTCCTTGCTTAACATTTCGAATAGAATGTCCATTATTATACAAATGTTGTGTCAAACAAATCTTCATCTAAAATAATTATTGGGCCGCACTGATCCGATCAATGTGACAAAAGGCACATTCTGCAATCACCTTTATTGTGAGAGCTCTGCTTAAAGTGAGAGGGTATTTGTAGGAAGCAGAGTACATTACTTTATAAACGTTTGATATTACATACATATATTGTTAAGGAACACTGTGGAATGTAAAATCAATATACTCGTATGCATATGTAGGAGTATGTACATATAAGCGTTAAACATTTTTTGAAATGTGGTAAATTCGCTTAATAGGCGTTTAATTCTGAATACAAACATATACATATATCAGTGCATTCCGTGCGTAGAGATTATTTTGGGGTCATACCGTCGCGATAGCTCACAAATATAAAGTGTAATGAGTGGAATTGAAGAGCCCAGTGGGATGCCAAAATATGGTGAGTTGCAGAAGAAGACGACTCTAGTTAACCTTGACAGATCATCCAGTACGACCGAACATTATTTTCTCTGTTCAAGAACCAATATCGGTCCCCAAAAATGTTAAATAGATTACATATCCCAAGTCATGAGCCAGCTTTTTTGTCCAATTTCATTTTGTATAACGGAATCGGGAAGGGGGTTAGTGGGGTCGAATATTGGAAAAAGAAAACAATTCTGTTTATTCCGAAACATAAATACTCGTTTTATTTTGCTTTCCAACGAACTGCACGTTCACGTCTACTAATTTTGTCGGCTAGACGTTACTTAAGTAATAGATATTCATAAGATTATATATACTCATAAATGGTGCTTGGGTTTTTCAAGTTTTTTCCGTATGCATAGCTGATATTAAATTCCAAAAAAATAATAAAATTAGCATTTACTTGGGTGATAAACTGCATAAAATTACTAAGAAATAATAAACGTACATATAGTATATACACACATAAGTACGCATTAATGTGGGTCATAATACATCAGCCTTATTACTGATCAATAATTGGTATCTAGCATTAACTCAAATTTGAGTTGGCCGTTAACAATTTTGTGTCAATTGTAACGAACTTTAGTCCAGCAATTTCATGATATTTCTCGCCATAAGCTGCTTATAGAGTACCATTGTTATTTGTATCGTACGCCCAAACATTCAACATAAATACAAACATTTCTACATACATATCTACATATGTAGGTACATACATACATAGATACGCACGCGCTGTGGCCAACAATGTGGCGAACAATGAAAAAATTGTTTAGGCTATCATCTGTGCTTGAAAAACCTGTTGCGTCTTAAATTGTTTTGCTGTTGTTTCAATTTTCAATTACAAGAGTGCTTTTCGTCCACATTAAACAACACACAACTAAGTTTCAAGGCAATTATCAGCAGGACGGGCGGCAGTGATAAGGCTAATCAGAAAAGCGCCAAACGTCACAACAAAAGGTCGAAATCAGCGACAAAAATGAAAATAAAAACTTCAAAAATGTGTCAATTAAAAGCCTTTGTTCGGTTTTGCATTTGCTTGAATTTTAGAGGAGAATGGGGGGGGGGATGATTGTGAAAGCCTGCGTCAAATATTTAGTGTGTATATTATGTAAAACACATATATGCATAGGCGTCTGTGAGTGTTTAGGCAAACATGTTTGCTACTTTCAATGCTAAGCCAAAAGGCCCCCATCAGCATATTTGTCAACTTTAAAAACTCAACAGGCGCGTCACATACAATGGTAATTTCCATAAAAAAAAAAACAAAAACACCAAATAGTACATATTGCCAATAAAACAAAACCAGCATGAAAAGTTTAACCCGACCATGGCGAACGAACGAGTCGCAAAGCGGTTCGTTATCAAACCAATCTCGCGACATTCTAATCACACACAACAACAACACAACAAGACAGGGAGAGAGAGCGACAAGGCAGCAGGAGAGCGGACCGAAATATGCGCTCATTTGGCCAAATGTTCGACGTGCTCTCTGTCTCGCTATTTATATACACACGCACGCACCAAAACAACAGACATGCCAGCCTGCCTGCCAGCCAGCAGCCAGGTGCAACATTCTGCCCGCCTCACTATCCCTCACCAACAAAAACCAAACATTGTGATAATCTTGGCAGCGTGGTCTCAATCATATGGCTGGCCGAGGGCGGCGAAAAGGGGAAATAAATTCTCCGTTGGCATTCTATTGTATAATCAAAAGGCAATGTTGTTATTCGTTTCGGAATGGGTTTGCCAACATATTTGAATTAAACGTACAATATTTGTATTTGTTAATGTGTTTCTTATCAATGGCCATTTAGTGGTGCGATTGATTTATAGACACGGGAGTTCGGAATAGTGTTTGCCAAACCATTTAAACCGAATGACACTTCAAAAAATAACCCACCAATGTGACAAAGGGCTACATGTAGTATACATTCATATATAGTTTTTATTAATGTGTTAAGAGTGGAAAATCATTTTACAACCACAAGTATCTACACATGTTCATATATTTACATACATATGTATACGAATATGTGATGGCTATGACTCAGGCACGGCCAGTCTTATGCACATACAAATGGGCACAAATTTCGATACATGGTTATGTAGAGCTGACTGCGGCGGGTCAATGCATATAGTATATGCATCTGTATGATATATCCACAATATCAATTGTGTAACCATAACCATATCCCCTCAAATGTTTAACAAGCAAATAAAATCTTGGAGCTGAGTAATAAATAGCAAATACATACATCGTGTGCATATTAAATATACATCTGTACATAGACAACAAACCCACAGCTGGCGTAGAATTAAAAACAGTAAAATTGTTTTTTTTTTCACCGCATCTCATAAGGGCACTCAATTTGCAAATGCAGGAGCGGCATTTCTTACGGTAAATGGTGCCGCCGCATGTGACGGCGCAACACAACAACAATAGCCGAACCAAGTGTTGCCACCTATTGATTAGGTTGCACATTTTTTGCATTAAGGACCATCAGCACTCACGCACACACATACAATTTGGGCTGTGTCCCACACAACATTCAATAAAAAACAGCAATCAAAATGAATGAATAACAAATCGGACGGATGACCAACAAAATTCTCGCCCATTTACTACGCAACACTCTATAACAAACTGCGTGGAACGCAACATGACACCATTTTCGTTGCTTCGCTTGTACGTCGCCGTCTACGCGACGTTGACGGTGAATGCGACTGTTTTGGCAACACTTTGTAGTAGGTTATGTTCCGCGTAAGTAATTTAGCGCTTACCTTTATGAACGATTGGGAGAATTAACTGTTTTTGAATTGCTTTTGATTTGTGCACACTTGAATTACGATTTTATATAATTTCCACTATTTTTCCGCTAATGTTGACACAATTTTCTATAAGAGTGTAGCAGCACAAATTAAACACGTGTCTACGCAAGTAGTAGTCTTCTTTTTCTTTGCATATCATAACATGGCCGGCGAATACAGTGTTGCCATCCCAGCCAACACGAACTTATTAATAATTTAAAAGGCGCGTGGCACCTGTAGACACGATATTTAGCTGATCAACCACAAATAGACTAAGTGATTCAAAGGAATTTACAAATTACACTTCCAAAATGTTATTTTATGTGTAACACTTCTGTCAACTTCACACAGCAATCGAATGGCAACACACACGTTATGAGAGGTGTATATTATTTACCGACTTATCGATAACAAAGTTTAGGTGTCAATGGAAAAACACCAGTGTGCTGCCAAATTTTACAAACGCTTACATGTAATCACTGCCACACAGTTATAGAATGTTATCGGCAGGTTTCAAGGGGAATAATATTTTAATGAAGCTTTATCGAATTAATTATTACTGAAGTTTTGCGTTGAACTAGCTAACTGTTGTTACAATAAAATCATTAGGAATAAAATAAAGTTAGGTACAGATAGTAATCTAAAAATCTGTTAAAATACTAATTAATTAAATTAGTTTCTATTAATCTCTGATGAGTTGGAGTTAAATGCCTTTGAAATGCAGATATAACAAAAATAATATCTCATATAGGCATCTGAAACAAGATATATATTTTGAAATTTAAGAATCATCAGGTTGTTTGCCTTGCCTTTACGTTTGATCTGACAAGCCTGCCCCAGTCTCAATCCAACATTATAAGCTTTTTACCGGCATTTCTTTTTAGAAGCAACTAGTTGGGTTGACTATTTTCCATATCCTTAATTTACCAACATGCTATATTTTTTTTTTTTTTTTTTTTTTTTTTTTTTTTTTTTTTTTTTTTTTTGGGTTTAAGTTACCACGATGCCCTTGGGTATTGTGGAATTATTTGGCCGCCCACTTATTGGTGAAGTGGAAATTGCCACACTAGATAAATGTAGGATGTTGCTTGAAATTACAGTTTGACTTTTGTGTCATTTATGAAGTTTACTATTGCGTTATATTCTTGAACCGCCTCATGCTTAAAGAAAGAGTGCAGATTGTTATATTTGGTTAGCGATGGGACGCGTTGTCGATTTGTATTATGTTTTGGACATTCAAATATGATGTGTGATGCGCTATCGGGAACGCCGCAGCTGTTACATTTGTTATCGTCGATAACATGCATTTTTGAAAGAGTGACTTTATCGAATGTGTATCCACTAAGCAGTCTATTAATTAGTTTTGTATTGTTTGCGTTAAAATTGCAGCTCTTATTTTGGAACCACGGTTTTCCAAGCGTGGTCGGAAAAAGTGCGCAGTATGCTCTGTTTTTCTCTGCCACGAATCTGGCGTACTCTAGTTCCCATTCGTCATGGATTAGACTGTACATGGTACGCACTGCATCCTTTAAGCTCCATTTTAGCACCATGAAGGTGCCGTCTGTTGTTGCTCTTTTGGCTGCCGTGTCCACCGCGGAATTTTGGGGAATACCCACATGTCCCGGTATGAAATGTAACTCTACAGCTAAAACACTGGAACAGTTATTAATTTTTCTTTTAATGTTGTTTGCTATGGAATTGTTAAGCGAATGATTTATTAGTGTTTGCACGCTGCCTCGGCTGTCCGTTAAAATTGCCACATGGGAAATTCTCAACCAGATTGCATGATCAACTGCCTTTTCAATTGCAATAAGCTCTGAGGAGAGAGACGAGAGGATTTTGTTTGTATAGAAACTATCTACAAACCCTGATTCTTCCTGCAAAAAAGCAGAGCTTGAGTGGCTGGAGGTGACCGATCCGTCGGTAAAATATAGCTTAAAGCCTCTGCTTCTCAGACTGGAGGCTTTCTCATTAAAAATCAGGCGCATGGTTGAATTATCCATGGACTGCTTGTTTCTTGCTGAGCCCTTCAAAAAATCCGTGTCTCCTTTCATTTTTGCGCATTTGAGAGGTATTAGAGGAATCTCTTCAATGTGGTCTAGTATGTTAGCAAACCTCCTGTAAACCCTCGCATAACTAGTGTTTATCGTGCTGGTGGATGACAGCAAATCGCAGACTGGTAAATTGAAAGCAAATGCTTTTGCCAATTCTTTGGCTGTGAGGAATAAAATCCTGAAATCCGGTGGCATCTCTGCTGCCATGTGGTAGATGATTTGAATGGGGGTACATTTTATTAGTCCTAACGCTTTTCTCAGGTGCATATTGGTATGGCTTTTGACCTTAGCTAGGGCTGTCTTGGATAGGCTGCTAAAAGAGGAGCACGCGTATTCCAGCCTGCTCCTGACGAAAGCCTTGTGCAACAAGATTCCTTGCCTAGGACTGACACCGTATTGACAGCCGCTAAAGAGCCTGATGAACGCACATGATTTATTGGCCTCTGAGATAGCCTGACTAATATGGGTGCATGCCGAGTTATTTGCTGTTATGTTCCTGCCTAAATAGCTGATTTGTGCAACTTCCTTAATGTGGAAACCTTGGCTTACCAAATTTAGTTGTCTTC
This sequence comes from Scaptodrosophila lebanonensis, assembly GCF_003285725.1. Lineage (NCBI taxonomy): Eukaryota > Metazoa > Arthropoda > Insecta > Diptera > Drosophilidae > Scaptodrosophila > Scaptodrosophila lebanonensis. Next base: position 938,847 of record NW_022060597.1, on the reverse strand, counting down.
TGCGTGAGCTGAAGTGAATGACTTTGGATTTGGCTGGATTAAAAGATAAGTTGAGCCTGCTGCATTCTCTTTCAAATTTTTCTATTCTTTCACTTAGCGTTAAAACGGCTAAATCAAACTTCTTGTGAAAACAGATCAGAAAGAAATCATCTGCATATTGAAAAAGCAGACAGTTCGAATTGTTTATGGTGTGTAACTTGGCTGTGTAAATGTTGAAAAGAGTGGGACTTAAGCAGCTACCTTGGCAAACTCCTCTATTTATTTCAGCTTTGCTCGACCCCTTTACCAGATATCTGCGTCGGAGGAAATCAGTTATCCACCTTACCTGGTGTGGATCAAACTCCACGGCACGAAGCTGGTGGTCTAAGGTTTCAATATCCACACAGTCAAAAGCCTTTTTTAGATCTAGACATGCTGCCACAACTTGGAAACCCTCAGTCTTAAGGTATTGGATCTTGTTAATTAGATCGTTTATGCATAGAGCTGTCGATCTTCCTTTCCTGAAAGCATATGATCTTTCCGGTAGCAGGTCGCGACTGGCAATATGTTCGTCGAATTTCATTTTGATTAGACCCTCTACTGTTTTTAACAGAACACTAAGCAGGCAGATTGGTCTGTGGTTACAAACGAGGTCAGAGTTTGAGCCCTTTTTTGGTACCGGCACCAGCCTGATCTGTCTCCAGGATTCTGGGAAGACTCCAGCCCGCCAAATGTCGTTTATCATATTAAAAAGTTGATTCTTCTTAGGGTTCGGTAATGTCTGCAGCATCCTATACGAGATGCCATCGAGCCCACATGCCGAATCTGGATTTCTCGCATTCAACACTGACATAAAATCCTCAAAGTTAAACAAAATGGGGACCCCTTCCTGGACCAATGATGTCGCCATACGTGGACAACTGAATGTTGTGGTTGGCGTGTTCTTTACTATCATAAGGAACTCCTCGTCCTCTGCTTTTGACCAGGTGTTAGCTGTCCTTTTCATTCTTTTATAAAGTTTTAAATGTCTTGTTCCATTCCACAGTGTGGGAGCTGTCGTCATTTCGTCAATATACTGCCTAAAATTAGCTCTGCGACAGTTTTTTATTTGGTTTTGCAGCTTTGCTTCTGCTACCATGAGTAGCTCCGCATCTTCCAGCTTTTTGGTGAAATAGAACTTTTTCCTGCAGGCATTTCTAAGGCGAAACAGCTTGTCAACTTCCTCGTTCCACCATCTCTTGGGTACATATTTGTTTTTGCTTGATACCGTAATTGTATTGGTTTTTGTGATAAGGCGAACATTGCCATTGAGTGAATCCAGGTTTGAAAAGTCACTATTAGCGAAAACTCTCGCAATCCTATTATGAAGTACCTTTTTGTGACTTGTATTCGCGCAGAATTGGACCAAGTCTATTAAGACTGGAAAATGGTTGCTGTTTGTTAGTTTGCTGCTTTGAGCCTGCCATCTATATTGAATACTACTCGTATTGCAGAAAGTCAGATCCAGCACCGAGCTTTGACCTGGGCAACGAGAAAACGTAGGGGAGCTGTCGTTCATACATACAAAGCCCGAGTTAGCTGCCGCCCGTTCCAAGCCATGTCCTTTGCCGTCGCTACTGGAGCTGCCCCATGTTGTGGATTTGGCATTAAAATCCCCACATATTAGTGAAGCAATGCTCAATGATGCCGCATACTCGAAAATTTCTTTTGCCCCCTTTTTCAGGATAGACACTGATAATGAGGGGGCCGCATAGATACCGTAAAGGCACAAATTTCTCTTTAGATTTAGGGTCTGAATGCCCATACATTCCATGTCGTTTTTAATCTTTAGGATTTTGAATTTGATTCCCCTTCTTATGTACATCCCTACTCCACCGTATCCGTCTTCCCTTGGCTTTCCATAAAAGTTAAAGTCAGGAATTCCACACTCTGAATTGTCTTTCACCCATATTTCCGACAGAATGGCGATGTCTATGTTGTTGTTTAGGAGGAACATGTGAAGAATTTGTTTGTTGTTGTTGAAAGTCAGGCTTTGGATGTTGAATTGGAGGATTCTCATATTGTTGCTGTGCTTGTCAAGGCCGAGGCGATGCAAATTTGATTTGCATCTAGCTCCGCATTAGCAGCATTTATGAGATCCCTGATTTCCTCCCAGAACTGTAGAGATGGGCCCGCTCCGCTATTTGGGTCCGTTATGAAGTTAGATATTTTCTTTTCCACTATATTAAGTTTTTCTTGGGCTAAAGACACTTTGGTGGTACCAACTTCAAGCACCTCCGCTCTGTGAGCGGTATCTGCCAAGTTATGACTAGTTGTATTGCCGTATCTGGACGGCTTGGGCTTGGATGTTTCCCCGAGAGCTCTGCCTGGAAGCCTAGCTACCCTGGCATATGGTGCAATGGGATGCACCTCCTTCGCCACTTCGTGGCTGCTGTACTCGCGCTTTCCTGAGCTATTATTTAGCCTTCTTAAAAAAGGGAATTCTGACTGATCTCTTAGATCAGGCACCGTCCTCTTAAAGAGAGACGGATGAGTCTTCTTAATTTCTGCTCGGGACATATTCTCCAAGGCCATACACTTTTGAATAGCGAATTCCTTTTGTCTGGCTGCACAATGGGGTGATGTTGCCATATGGCCTTCTTTGCAATTGGCACAAGCAATATCAGTGCAAATGTCCTTTCTCTCATGTTCTTTTCCGCACTTATAGCACCGTGCACTCCCCTTGCAGTGCTTGGCCATATGGCCAAAACGTAAGCAACGGAAGCATTGTTTGAAGTGTATAAACGGTTGTACCGCCACCTTTGTATATAGAAATTTTATTTCTTTTGGCACCTGGTGTCCCTTAAACCAGATCTTTACTCTGGAGGTAGGGACCAAGTCCCCTGTGTCCCTTGATTTTTTGAAAATTCTCTCCACCTGCATTATGGGAATGTCCGCCGACAGGAGTTCCATCATGTGGTCGGTTGACATATACGTGGGAATGTTAAAAATAATCCCAGCCTTTCTAGTGAAATGCTTAAAAATGTTGGCCTCGAAGCCGTGAACAGCGAGAGCTTCCAATGAGGCCAGGTCATTGGCGCTTTGCGCCGACACACAAGTGACCTTACACCTGCCATGCCCTATCCTGCTTACTTCTTCTATGCCACTGATTTTTAGCGAAGAGAGCAGCTCGATTAACTCGAATTGGTTAATCGCTTTGCGTACTCCCATTTCGCTAGCCTTGTCCACATAAACAATAAAAGGACCCTTGTGGTCCCCGTCATACTGCATGGCAACCACAATTTCCTTGTCGACCACACTTTTGCTTCCCGCATTTATTTCATCAGAAGTGGTAGAAATCTTGGAATTTTTCGACTTACATGAAAGTCCGTCCTTGTCAACTTTTACGTCATTTACCGCAGTTGCCTGTTTACCAACACTTGTATTTGGCGCGCTTTTGGTTGGGCCGCATTTGGCTGGCGCGTCGTTCTTTCCCTCTTTAGTTCTGCGAACTGATGGTGCTTCTTCCTTTTTGGGCACCTCGTTAGGGTTGGCGCGGCGACTGGTGGTCCCAAAAGCCCCGGTGGTGCATACTTGTCCTATCGGACGACCAGCTTTACTCCTGCCTGCCATAAAGCCTCGAAGTGCACGTTTCTGCACGAATGCTGCGTTTCTGTTGAAATCGAATCCTTTAATTAGTTTAAAAGTTGCAAATCAATAAGTAATGTGCTGTAGCACATTAAAACCGAAAAAAGTTGCTGATAAATTCAAATTCCACGAACTGCCCGTTAGCAGAAAAACGAAAAAACTTGAACACTGATACCCGACCGCGATGTTGTCTCCTCAGAAACCTAAAAGCAACTGATGCTATATTTTTAAAAAGAAACTACAATAACAGCAACATACTTGAAGTGTACACAATCGTATAGTTTACCTGACCCTTCATTTGCGAATGATCTGGCATCACCGCTCAAGTGTCAGTCCAATATTATTTCCTGTTTGGCTGCCCTGAAAGCGCTCTTTCCACCTTTTAGCAGCAACTGAGGTAGGTCGGACTACAGAAAATTCCGCAATTATTGCAAACATCTTAAATTCGTATGTAATTTTTCGCTTCACAACGCTGAGTTGACATTGGAAGCTAGTAAATACCGTAATAATATCGGGAAATTGTGCATTGATATTAATCCAAAATTGTGTTTACATCGTTTAATATAATTATTGTTGTTTTCTTCCGTTGACAGGTACGATGGCAGTGCGTTACGAGCTGTGCGTTGGTCTCAACCGAGGCCATAAGACTACAAAAGTCAAGAATGTGAAATACACTGGCGTCAAGAAAGTCAAGGGACTACGTGGTTCCCGTTTGAAGAATGTGAGTATTGCTAAATCTGTTTGTGCCGGCGCCTCAATTGTGTCCGCACTTGTTTACATTGAGTACGCCTGTCTATATACATATCAATATTTTTCATTACAGATTCAAACCCGTCACACCAAGTTCATGCGCGATTTGGTGCGTGAGGTGGTTGGCCATGCCCCCTACGAGAAGCGTACCATGGAATTGCTGAAGGTGTCCAAGGATAAGCGCGCCTTGAAATTCCTGAAGCGCCGTTTGGGCACACACATCCGTGCCAAGAGGAAGCGTGAGGAGCTGTCCAACATTCTCACCCAGCTCAGGAAGGCTCAGACCCACGCCAAGTAAACAAGAACAACTACAGCAGCAACGGCATGAACAACAACAAAAGCATAGCCGGCGCATGTTTGTTATTCTTTAATGTGTGTATCCGTATTCCGCTGGCGCGATTTTTTTTTGAGCACCACTCGCAAGAAGTGTTAACTGAAAAATGAAATTCAATTCTACCCGAATTAAAAGAAACTTAAAATTTACCTACAACTATATAGTGCATTATTTTTTGTTGTATATGTAAGTGCGTGCCCTTTTTTTTTTGCAAATCGAAATGGTTTGATGTTAATGCCATTTCATTAGAAAGGAAACGGTTATGTTTCCATGTTATTTGGCTTGAGTGCGGATGATTAGTCATACGGCAGGAGAATGCAACTGACCCATTTATTGGAAGGATAGAGGAACAGGAAAAACTCTATATTAAAAAAGCTACAGCTGCTCATTTATGTACAATTTCCACATCGCCATTTATTGCCACTAATTGGAGCTAAAACAATGAACCTCTTTAGAAAAGCACGTGCCAGTGAATTCATTTACGAAACTAGTTATAACTTTATTGAAGTTATATGTACATATGCGGATTGTAAAACATAACCTTCACAAAATTTCGGGTTACTTCATTGGGAAACTAGATTCACAGAAATGTGTGTTTTTTTTTGTCCATGAGAAATACATTGCAAACCGATCTTTTCCATGCCACTTAATTTGAATTTAAGTGAAGTACAAATGGATATGATTTGAGTAGGAGCTTTGGTTCTATCCAACGTCAATATCGGCATCGTTCCATCTAAGTAATTGTTTTAAACCTCTTATTAAAACACTTCATTACGAATTGTATATTTTCAAATATTTATTAAAATGTTTGTAGTATTTACAGGGCATAGCATATCAATGATGATGGAAATGTTTTTGTAAATAGTTCCTTGCTATACAGCTAGAAACTATTTACTACCAGAGGCTACACTTAACTTCTGTGTAAACGCATCTCTGGGAGAACAAAAAGGAAACAAACCAATGCTTAAATTTCAAATTTCATTCTAATTTATTTCTGAAATTCCTTCAGTATTTATACAATTTTTGTCTTATTTACTAGGTTTTTCTTATGTACTGTTACAATTTTAATTTGCCTTTAAAGAACGATCGATCTTTTGGAAACACAGTTGTGATTTTGGTTCAAGCTTAAACACTAACAGTTGGATGAATGGGTTGAAATGAACGTAACAGTAATGGGTTAAAATGTACAGTACGTTAAATGCGAGGCTACGAAAATAAACTCGATGGATACCTGGACAAAGGACGATACACATATTTATACTTAATACTCTACATAAAAACATATTCAAAACTGATTCGGGCGGTTTCTTCTCAACTAGCAGATGGAAATCACAGACAGGCTAGTTAGAGATTGGAGTTAATGGCTCGTAAAACAAACCCACGTCATTTAAATCAAAATATACATGCCTACATATGTACGAGCAAATGCTGCTAGGCGGTAAATTAATTATTAAATAAAAGTATCTATGGCACTGTAAGGCGGTTGTGAAAGCAGACGGACTTAAATTTTCTAACTCTCATTTAAAAGTCATGACTAAAACTATTAGTATGTACTTTGGCGCATAATAGCACCTTCAACAGCCTTAGTATGTCGCATGATGAATCCTTAATGGATTCATGTAATAATGGGACCTATTCCTGAGTTATTCTTCTTCCTCCAGGCTGGGCAGTGAGATGACTACCTCGCCCAAATACTCCGCCTCATTGGCATCATTTGAGACAATCACACGCTCGTGCTCAACGTTGGTTGGATTGACGATCTCATAACAACTGCCCATAGGTGGCTGGGCGTCAATCTCATCTGGTGGCTTGAGCTGAGGTGCGAGAATCTGTTGCGTTACCTCCAGACTCTCGATGCGCATGGTCTCCAGACGATAGAAGCCCTTGTCGTCGATGCGATAGGTGAAGCGTTTGTGTCCCGAGGGCAGTTGGAAGCCGTGCTTGCTGATCAGGTGCATGGAAAGTGATTTTCCAACCTTAAAGTACCGCTCACAACAGTGACAGGCGTAGAAAATTGGATTCTGGCCATGCACCTCAAGAATGTGCTGCACAAGTAAAGCATAAGATAATGAGTAAAATGGCTCGAGTATGACACAAAGAGATTCGAAACTTACGCGACGCATCTGGTTGTAGGTGCGTACGGAATATTGGCAGCCGGGCTGAACGCAATTGTGTCCAGTCTTGGCATGCACGATCTGCTCGTGCTTGGCGAGATCCGATTGGCGTACGCAGCGAGTGTCGCAGAGGCCGCACTTGAAAGGCTTGTCCTTCAGATGCCGATAGCGTATGTGGGTGGTAAGGGCACTGGAGGAGCTGCAGGTCATGTCGCACATCGTGCACTTGTGGCAGTTCACGTGGCGCAGGACATGGCTGCGTAGCAGCTTCTCCGTGGCAAAGAATTTGAAGCACTGGCCGCATTGATATTTGTGTGCTAGAAAGAGACACGCGATAAGACAGGACTCATAGAACAGACATGATTTGTATGTGTGGATGGTACTCACTGTTGTTGTCCGGCTGGCGCCGCAGGTGGTCGAAGAGCGTTGTCTTGGTACGAAAGAGCTCGCCACAATGATAGCAGGCCATTTGCTTTTTATTTGAATGTGTGCTGATGTGCTCGATGAGCCGATATTTATTGTCCAGCTTCTTGTGGCACATGCTCCAGTTGCATTGCGTCTTGGGGCGTTGGTCGTCGGGCGACTTCTGAATCTCGTACTCGAATGACGCGTGCTGCTCGATATGGTCCTGAAACTCCACAACCGACACAAACGATCGATTGCAGTCCGTCCAGCCGCAATGGAAATTGCCATTCAGCTCCGGTAGTTTCTCACCGTTGCGTGCCGGCGCACAGCAGGTGGGGATTTCAGGACTCATTTCGCACTCCCATTTGCCACGCAACAGCAGATTCGAGTAATATCCATGGTAGTAGATATGGCGTGCAATTTCTTCGTCGCAGACTGTTTTAAAGTCGCATCCTCTCCAGATGCAAATCAGCTTGGAGTCATCCTCCTCGTCCACGTCCCACTTTCTCTGAGGCAACCCATTAATATGCTCGGTTAGGTGGTCGTTCAATTTCAACTCGTTCTCAAATGATTCCTGACATGATCCCCAACCGCAGGGCAGCAGTATATATGAGGACTTCCGTTTTTTCGCCGATTCCGGTCCCATTGTGCTTGCGTATGCTCTTTTTTGGTTTGTACTGCCGCAGCTACGACTGACTGTTCCAAAAAAAACACTCAAAATCTTGCGCGAATTCAACGCCGACGGAAAGTGCAGAGTCGATAAAGAAGTGCTTTGCATCCCATGTATCGATAACTTTCCCTTTGATAGTGCATCGATATACACATGCAAGTCATACAGAAAATACATAAATGTTTGCATTTATTTGACGCTCTTTTAGTACTCTCTTCGCCTCACGATATGTAGATCATAATATGCACAAAAAACAACCAACGTAGACAAATCATTTGCGCACAAATCCTACCAAATATCGTATTATGCCATGAAAAGTAAATCATGAACGGATTTGCTGTAGCAGACAAATTTTTGTTGGTATAATTATTACAGTAACAACTTCATGACATATTTGTAAGACGATTTGCAATAGTTATTAAAAATTGTATTTTTATAATTTTAGTTCATTAGTTTTCTTTTTAAAGTCTTTGTTACATCGGCATCAGTGTCGATAAATAAATAAATAATTTAAACAGATTGGCGAAATTTTCATGCAAATTGTTCGCCTGTCTGAACATGCTGTACGGAATGAAAATGCAATTAAAATTGTATACCTTATTTGTGTATTGGGTATGCATATAGATAGGGCTTATCACTTATTTATAATTGTACAATGAGTTCTAATTTTGCTTTATACAGAAGGGGGGAAATAACAAGCGCAACACCATCATGAGAATTGGCCGCAAAATACAATCCCCTTGCACATTATTTGCACTGCTAGGAGGCTTCCATTTGCATCATCCATTCACTAAATACATTCATATTCACATCCTGCTTGGGTATGAAAGGATTGGCTGGCTGCCTCCACAACAGAGCGTCGGAGCATTGAAGCCTCGGAGCTGCCAAGCATCTTCTTCTCATTTCGTTTTGCTTTGTGAAAGTCGTTGAACTTTCGCCCGTCATTACAGTCCAGGCATTACATAGGCAATATTATCGAGGGTTGTCGCCAGATTTTTGCACAGCTGTGTCTTATTCTCTAGGCCGGGTATTTGTGTGGTCATGCAGAGTAAGGGTCCCATGGAGCAGAGCAGGCTGTCAAGCAGCACGGATAGGCTGCCCGAGAGCGCAACATGGCCGTTATGCTCCTTCAGACGCTCCCCAATCACCGTCAAACTCTCGCCAAGCAGCTTCAAATGCGCCGCCGCATCAATAGCCTCTATGCTGGATACATGAGTGCCTTTGGCCGTTGTAGCAATGTCCACCTCCATGCCTGTTGATATACTCGTTCCTTGTTTGCTGCCACCTGCAGATGTGTAAGGTTGGCCGCCGCCAACAGCAGCGGCGTTGGCCCTTCCACGATTCGTGGTGTTGCGTCTACTGTTCGGTGGCTTACTGTTGGTGCTGTCGTTGGTGTCAGGTGGCTGCCGACGCTCGGCTGCCAGTTTCTTGGTGCGGCTCGTTGTGGCCCGATTCATGAATAGCGAGTCCGGGACATTGCCATTGCTGGGTATTACTGGGGCTGCGTTGTTTGCATTTCCCGGTGGTGTAGCCTTTTCACGAGATCGAGCCTTTGTCGCCTGAATTTTGGCTTTTCGTCGCCAGGCGTTCTTGTCTTTATTGGATACGTTCGCCCAGAGTTCGCTCAAACGGCGCGCAGCATTGGCAAAGTCTGAAGACAAATAGATTTTGGATTTTAATTGGGAATCAACTCGATGGCATTGGACTGACTGTACTTACCCAAATCCTGAAAGTCCCGTTTTCGCACGTCCCGTGCCCATAGACTATATGCTGTGTACCGTGACTTGCCTTTGTCTTTCCTCTGCATTTTGCCCGTAACGAGTTTGCCATCTTTTAAGATTTTGCGTTTGTTTGTCTTCTCGCGCATATATAGGCTTTGACGAACCCTCGACTGGTTGGTGGCCTCCGCCTCGACGCCATCGACCAAGTCCTGGACAAGTGTGTCTAACTCATCATCGGAATTCATCAGGATACCACGCACATCGCCTGGCATAGGTGACTGTGATTCCGTTTCCGAGACAGGTTCCTCAAAATTTGGCTCATGTTCCCGTTCTCGTAAAGCATTTGGCGGCCTGCCGCGACCATGATAACGGGGGGGTTGACGCACTTGTCGCTTTGTTTTCTTTTCGATTTCCTCTGGCGATTCAAAATCCAACAGTTTGGACGACTTCTTCCGAACGCGTCCGCTGCGCGATACGCCAGCAACCTGGAAATCTAAGGAGTTCCCAAGTCACACATTGCTTCGATAGGAGGAAAAATGAATTTCCGGATGCCAACTTACCCTTACCAGCCGTATTTAATATTGGCGTCTCCATAATTTCCACAATTCGTAATAAATCAAAATGAATATTTGCACACAGAGGGCCACATAGTTATTCGTGTTATCGAATGTAACACACACAGTGTGGAAGAGAAGCGATAACACTGCTTCATCGTGCCATCGATAGATGATTTTTTGCAACTCTGCGCTTGTTGTTTGTTAATACGAAATGCAACGGCAATGTGAGTAATGCAGAATGAGGCGCCGGCCCCCAATCCAAGGACAACAACGCCCAACAGCAAGTTAGGCAGCCCATCGTATATGGTGAAACGACATTAATATTAAGGCGTTTAGCAATTCAAGACCACGCGCTCAACTCGTCGAAATTTCTCAGCTTGGACGGGCATTCGCATTTAATTCGCGTTGTTTGTTTGTTGCGACAGTTTGTTGTGTGGCGTTATTTTAAATACTCGACTATTCGAAATTCAAATTTAAACTTGCAACCATGGCTGCTGCACTTAATGGGGATCAGCGCAATGGCGAAACCGACAATATATCCGCCCTTGAATTGCAATCCAACCGGCGAGTTCTTTACTGCAGCGACGGCACCATGGAGGAGTCCAGCGATAGCGAACCGGAGGCTGATGTACCCGACAAAAGCTATAATGTACATATCGACGAGGTACGTACTAGATATGTATAGTATACAGCTACATATGTATATACATATTGCATGCACACTAAATGGCAATGGCCTGCTAATGACCGTGACTCATATTTGCAGCGTGAGTTACCGCTCGGGCCACGCTTGCGTTACAAGGCCTGCAGGATGGGGAACAACATATTGGCCGGCATCGATTATGTGGGTGGTGGCTTAGCCTCCTTCCTGGGCATAACAAACTCGAAATACGCCAGCGAGTTGGATCATTATAAACGAGCCAAAGAACACGGCGATGCCAATGAGACCGACGAGGACCTTGATAATTGGCAAACAGGGAGAGGCGGTGGCCGTGTTGGCAACAACAACATTCACAGCACTGACCGTAATGAGGCCCCCATTGTGGTTTGTGAACCGGCACGCAGTCGCGAGGAAGGCCTCGGCCTGACCCGACCCCCTAGTAGGCAATAAGCAAGGCCGGCAATGCGAGCTAATCGACCGAACCGCCCGACCACACCACACCAGGCCGGCCGGCAAGTGGAAAGCAATCAACAACCCATATACGAGTACATACATACATAAATTAGGTATGAACTTATACTTACATACATACGTATTATTACTATTGTTTAGAAGTCCATGTAAATGCTCATCAGGTGAATCGAAACGTCTTGAGACTTTTTTTACATATATATTTGTATGTATTACAAAAAATACAAACTTTTCGAAAATTTATTCACTATAAATAAGTTAAAAATACAAAATACATATACACACATACGACTCTGATTTCCACTGTTATCGTATTATTTACTCACGTACAACTCTTTTGTTAGGTACACCCACATATATATATACTTATAGTATGTATTTGACCGGACATGGGCATCAGAAGTAGGCAGTGTTGCCAATTTAGCGATTTTCCCGCCAGTTTTCGAATGGCATTTGCGAAAGAAGGAATTGTTAAAATGCGCCTATCGGAATTAATTATTTTTGCGAAGTAATGGAAGGTTCGTAGAATAAAAAGTAGTTTGGGCTGAACTTTTTATATATTATTTATAGTAAGTAATATTCAGGTCTATTCCCTTTCTCGAATTTGATCAAAATTATTGAGTTCGATTTGCCTCAAATTTAGGTAAATTTATCTCTTCTTCATACAATAGTAAAGAAATTAGGAACGTGTTTTTGTGTGAAGGATTTGTCGTTTACATTTATAAATTTTCTGTTTTAATATTAAGAACTAAGAAACATGGTAAGAAAACACTGATGACCCAGCAAGACCGACCCGATTAGACAATATCATGACTATTAGACAATATAATGTAGCAGTCATTGAAATTACAAGATAATTGTGTGAAGATATTGGATTCAAATAGTGTATCGGAACAGTTAAATTTTTACCAGGATTATAACTCTTTTAGCTATTTCTAACGTTTGTTAGCGCTCTAGAACTGGCAACACTGTAAGTGGTAGTATAACGACGAAGCCACCCACCCTCATATTCCTTCGTACTACCCCATGCCAATGTCAATGTCCGGATATGTTATGTATTAATGATACACACGTACACATACTCTAGGATTAATAAGTACTGGAAGTTTTGTAAGTTCTTAAGCTAATGGCACATTGAATACAATTGCGATTTCATTAAGTACACTTGTTGGGGTTTTCAGAGCGGAACTGTTTACAAATAGTGCTCTCATTTGTTGGTTTCTTTTTTTTTTTGAACATGGACACGTATCACAGTATTTGTCGCTGCGTTTATCAAAATAGTTTATATACTAAAAAAAAAAAAAGAAGTAAAAACTCGTTTGGGGCAAGCAATGACATTATTGTACTTTGGTAGCCGGCAGCAGTTTTGGGGCGAAATTATTGCAATTTAGAGTGGGAATTTTAATTAAGTACAAACAAGTATTATGTAAAAGCATACATTAACCTACACTGATGTATGCTTAAAAGCAAAACGCACGCAATACTCTTAAATTTGTAAATCTTTTTTGAAGGTAATTTCTCAATGGAGCAATATTTATATCGATTACTTATTTAAAAACTACAAGTATATAGTTCAAGAAATGCGTATAAAAATTATTCAATTCCGTTATTAAATTGTAATTAGGCACGTAAAAAAAGAGTTTCTAGCGTCTAGTGGTCTGTTCCGTTTCAGAATTCGGTCATATTTTTTTTTTAGTAACTATCAAATTAATCTGAGGCATACAATTTGGTCTTAAAACTTGTGCAAAAAACATTTCATATTGTACAATTTTGAATCGCTTTGAATAAATTTGAACGAAATCGAAAACGGAAACAGACCTGATAATCTTTTTGAAACTTTCATAATTGATTATCAATTTATCGCTGGAAAAGAATTTGAATTCAAGTTCACGTAACTGAAGAGGAAGTAGAAAAGCTGTTGAGCCTTATTCAAAAATATATTGTTCAATTGAGCTAAATACTATATATGAAGGCAATGCAATCTTAACACTCCAAATAAATCAGAAGAGGTCAGACGTGAGAAAATAGAAAAAAAGAGTACTCGAAAAATGTTCAGCTATGTAATTTTAGTTAGTCTCGTTCCGATTATCTGCATAAAGAGAGGGTATTAGATTTAATCAAAATTGAAAAGCTATTTATATATGTTTCTTATTCCGATCATATTTCAAAGGTGGAAGAGCAGTATCATAGTGGGTATTGGAGTTAATTGATGGTATTTGAAAGTTGGAAAGCAGAACCTCAGTGTGCAGTGGACTTTAGTTGAAATTGGAGAACCATTGAACTATATTCTCGATAGAATAAGGTAAGGTGTATTTTATAGAACATAGCTGCTTTAAACCATCAATTGTTATTGATGTTTTTTGTTTGTTAAGTTGTCTGTATGTACAGGGGGCCAAAAAGCCTATCTGAAGACAAGTCTATAGTAAATATTTAGTTTATCCGTTCAAGATATGTACTTATTAATATTTTAAATACAAAGTCAGTTCTCTGTTAATTTTTATTATCCTCATTCTTTTCCTGCGCTATTATCTAGGACTTTAATATTTGTCGGATTATACGAAAACTGCCTAAATTTGGTTCAAATAGGGTTAAGAAAAAACACACTTAGTAATGCTGGCAAGAACCATTAACTAAACAGCGACAATGAACTGCGGACGATTAATAGTAAATAATACATTTGAGCTATCTTTATATTGTACAGTTCATTTCTCTATATAGGGATATTATTGTTCTGTTAACGGTGAGCTCATGGGAAACCTAAAAAGTCTGAATGTACATTTCTCTAAAACAAAATTCAGCAAATTGGTCCGATTTATCATGGATTTGTTATGTGGCTTTACCATTTCAATAACACAATTCAGCCTATAATGCGCTATTGTTTGCTCTTTTTGGGACCCTTGGAACTGGTTATGAATGATTAGTTACCTGACCTCGACTCTTTTAGCCTCACAATAGAGTCTCGTTGCCATATCTCGTCATTTGTGGATAGTAGTTGGCATGCTTTTGGGCGACATATCCGCCGGGTGGGTAATACAGACGATGGGACGAGGAGGCTGCGTTGCCACCGCGATGATTGCTGGCTGTGGCATTCGTGCTCCGTCCCAGCGAATAGTTGGACATCTGATTTAGGGAAATCGAACCAGCACCCTTGTGCTTATAAGGACTGGGTAGAGGCATACCCAATGACTGATGGGACGGCCGCATTGTCTGGTAGGAGACGACAGTGCTGTTGCAGGCCGCATGGGAGCTGCGCGAGCTGCTCTGCGCATCGTGTGGCTGAGGCTGATGATGGTGCAGGTGATGATGGTGTTGGTGCAAGGCACGCTCCACAGCAGCACTCGAGTCCTTGATTGGACGTGTCGAAACCTGTCGCTTGTACATTGTCGATATGCTGGGGCCCAGCACCCACGCAAAGCAGCAAATGCCCAGCATTAGCTCCATGAATGCCCGCAAAAGGAAGGGCCACATCGGAGTGCTGATCTCGCCGGCAGCCAACCACACATCGATGTTCGCGAACTCATAAATAACGCCGAGCAGCAGCAAAGCTGTTGCAGCGCCATAAATGAAAAGAAATATGCCAATGCCGGAGCTATTGTTGGTGCTCATCTGCAGCTGCTGTTGTAGACTAAGCGAGTTGGTGGTGCGCATAATTTCCTTATTACGGCAGTGTACCAGATAGCCGGATATCAGATTCATTGATCCAAAGATCCAATAGCAGAAAACGGGCGTAGCCACCAAAATCTGCAGTGCCTTGTCCGACTGATTGCCCACAAAGCAAGCTCCTGCGAGAGAGAGATAGAGAGAGAGAAAGGGAAAGAGAGAATAGGAGTGACTGCGATGGCAATTCTGCTGCTGTTGGGAAGCTTACCCAGCAATTCATCAGCATCTACCAGACGCGCCACAATGACGGCAGCCGTTTGGAAGGCCGGCAAGCCCCACGCCACAAAGCAGACGAAATTGTTGCGCGTCAATTCCTGCTGAGCGCTCTTCACATGTCGCTTGCCAGCCAGACCTCCACCCGCCTGGGAGTGTGCATAGTTGCCAGCCAGAGCCATATGCCCCTTGTTGTCGGGACTGCTGCGGCGTATCTCACGGTGCCAGCCCAGGCAGAGTATGGCCCACCTATGAAGCCATAATTAATATTAAATGATGTCCTTAATTTTCCTAATATTGCAGCTTACCAGGCGCAGGCAGCCATGCCGAAGTAGTAGCGAAGCAGAAAGACGCTCACACAGGCGGCATTCGAGAGTCCGTCAACGGTGAGCAGCGACTCATTTGGCACCTGCGGATCGCTACCACAGGCAGTGCCTGTTCGTCCGACTATGAAGCGCACGGTCCATCCAATGGTGACCATGTCATGGCTCCAGACCAGCGGTGACAATAGACGCGACCATTTGGCGCACGAATTGCTTTCGTCGCATAAAACCAGACAGAGAGTGGCTACGCAGGCCAAACCCAGCGCTGCATAGGCCCACGTGGATACCCATATCTCGGATAAATGCTTCTCACTGGGCGTGAACAGGATGTCCGCCTCACAGAGCGGCGCACAGCGATCGGAGCGATGTAAGCGCACATACAAATGCGACTTGGCCAGTCCTGAGCAGTCCAGCGTGCCTATATGATTGGGCAACTTGCCGTTGGGTCCACCAATGCCCATATGCGGCCCATATAACTCGTGCTCCGGCACTGCCGAGTGAGTTTCACCAGATCCCTCCATGCACATGGTCTCGTGATTATTCTCCTTGGGAAACCGATCACAGTCCAGCGCCGGTGGCCATGGAAACCCGAAGCCCTGCAGCACGGGATGGCAAAGTTTGCGCACAGACTCGCAGAGACTACGACATGGTCCGATGGCGTGGACCGGTGCCTTGGGTGTGCACATGGGCACATAGGCGGTGCACAAAAACAACTTCAGCTGGGAGCTGCAGTCGTATTCGATGAGGGGCGCAAACGTTTGCAATGTATACTCCACATCCGTTTGCAGCTCATGGCCCACCAGATTAGGCATTGAGGTCTCATTGTAGCCAATACCGCGGCACATCTCGATTCGGATGGGCTCACATTGAGGGAAATTTGTGATCTCTGGAGCGG
Source organism: Scaptodrosophila lebanonensis (assembly GCF_003285725.1). Taxonomy (NCBI): domain Eukaryota; kingdom Metazoa; phylum Arthropoda; class Insecta; order Diptera; family Drosophilidae; genus Scaptodrosophila; species Scaptodrosophila lebanonensis. Next base: position 922,467 of record NW_022060597.1, on the reverse strand, counting down.
AACTGCTGCTACTGCTACTCCGAGCATGCGCATTATCCTGTGTGAGCAGCAGGAGCAGCAGCACTGACCACCACATCATTTTTCTGATCATCAACCGAAGTCTTGGTTTACCTTCTGAGTTGCCGTTGCAGTTCAGCAGTCGCGTCAACTGCTTTGCATAGTGCACAGGTTGGGGCACACACTCGTCTGCTCCTCCCCCCCTGCTTAGTGGCTGGTGCCCCCACTGAGCCGCTGAACCAGAACCTGTTTAGTCTGTTTTCGTTCTCGTTTATTCTTATTTGCTGCTGCAAGTCATTTCTGCCACGCAACGTTGTTGTAGGATCAGGCGAATGCGGGGCGGAGGGGCTCCCTTGTCAACTCGTTAACTACCTTGGCGTCGTTCTTGTTATCTTCCCAACCCTTGCCCGCGCCCTCCTGTTGTGCCACGTTCTTAACTGTAGCTGTGGCCCTCAAAGTGTTCTCTTGCCGCTACCAAACTCGTTTTGCGTTCTTTTCTTTAACAATTTGTATGCAGATTATATTTTTCCAGCTCTAGCACGAAAAATGCTGAATAAACGATTCAGCTTTATATTCATAAATATTTAATTAATTAAATATTGCCAATTTGTGCCACAATATGCGCGTGCGTTTAGATTACGTGCGTATTACATCTTCATAATTTTATAGTTATATGTAATATATACATTTTTATTTATCTATAAGGCTGTGTTTGTTTACGATTATCGTGCGAGCGCGGAACTGATTCACTTGCTGGCTATAACCGGCTCAGCTCCACTGAGCTTTTATGGTTCTCATATCGAACCAATCAGCTTTGACATGCGCAATAGAGATCCACGTTTTGTATCAAACAGCTTTTTTCGTTATCTGTGAAAACGTTACTCGAAATTCGATTTAAATTTTAAGTGGCTACATATTTTGTTTTAGTTTTTTTTTTGCTCTTATGCATATCACAGTGCCGTTTTGATAAATTCCATTTGAGTAGTGAAAAATCAGCTGCATAAAATACTATGTAAAATGTATTAATATTTTTGGAGCTCATGAAAAAAGCAATTTCAACAAATCTAGCAAAGTTTCAAACCCTTACGAAATTTAGCTGAGTACTGACTCAACGATATGGTTCGTGAATCAGTTCACAATTGGGAAGCCGAGGATATGTATGGTATGTGTACTCTTCATAGTCAGATGTGGTAAGCAAAACGAAAACACTACAATTTAAATTGGCTAATACCATTTCAATTAACATTTAAAGAACAGCTACAGAAAGGAGCAATGCAGGACTTGTATATTCAGTGAGAGTACTGCAGTGAGAGTTTTTTGCTGGTTAGGAGCCAACTCATTTTGTTGACTCTGTCTCCGCCGAAGTACTAGTAGCTGTTGAGCTGCTCGAAGAGCTGGTCCTGCAAGAAGACGCCACGACATAGTTTCCTGCACAATGCGTAGATCATATTGGTGCTTTGGCGCTTGTTTCTGGCCAGGAGATGACCCGGCATCTGAGTATGTGGCGATGAGCAGGTCTTTTGTATTTCAATGAAGATCGTTGAGTCAGTGGCGATATCGTGTGGGAAGAGGGTGTAGAGCGTGGGCGATTGCGCTAGCGCTAGCGCTTGCCCAGTGGACAAGTACAATGTGCATAAACAACTACTATATTGTTAATATACTTTTTTCTGTCTATGTTTTCTAGTTATTGAATGGTATAATGCTGAAATTTTATGTAAATACGATTAATCCTTAAGTTGTAAGTCCATTGCTAACGATGCCTGCATTTTGTGACCTTTGAGTTCTACGGAAGTCACCCATATGTGCTCAGCAACTCCTTTGGACCTATCCTGCTTTCCAAGGAACCGGCTGGGTAACCTGTTGTTGTTCTTCTTCTTATAAAAGGAGCTGTGTATACTATATACAAAAACTGGTTGGCTAAATTATGGTTTCCACAGGTTACACCTTGCATCCCTTCCATTTTTACTTACTTTAAGGCAAATATTGTATACCGTTTTCAAATAAAACAACAGTTTTTAAAATATAACAACCGTTTTGATTCTAATTTATTTGCTACAGGAAATAGGATCTGATTTCTTTAGCCCCAGGAAAACATAAATCAGCAGCAAGAGCTAGAAAGTTGCATTTTTTGATTTAAATTGTACTATTTTTTAAAAGTCGCTGCTGGTTTGATTGAAATTTAAAAAAGTGTAGCATATTTTACAGCTTCAGAAAAATTAGATAGTGTAGCATATCATACAGGGGCATAATTTAATTATTAAATTTTTTGTAAAAAATCATCTTGCTGCTGGTTTATGTTCGCCTGGTACTTCAGATTTTGGAGTTTAGCATTTTCAGGCTATTTATTTATTTCATTAATGTTTTAAAAACCGCAGCTGCTTGTGGCTTTAGTTTGCAAGCTGGCATCTTTGCTACGCACCAGGCGAACATAATTCAGCAGAAAGCAGCTCAAATTTTTGGCAAAAATAAATGTAAAAAGTGTAGCATACTTTTAGGCAGCCGAATTTATTCATAAATTTTAGTAAAAAATCGTCTTGCTGCTGGTTTATGTTCGCCTGGTACTTCAGATTTTGGAGTTTAGCAATTTGGATATCGTTGAAACAGAATTTTGTTTATTTATAACCACTCTCTTCACCCCCCTCACCATCATCAATAATAAAAAATTCTTTACAAATTCATTTTTATGCATTTTTATTTTCTTTTATTTACAGATTTAACTAATTATAATAATTAATAATAATTAATATCTATTACATAGAATCAAAAAGTTTTTGTATTCTTTTATAAAAGTGTATTATTTTTTAAACAAGTGTTCTAAATACAAAAGTTGTCCATATCTAAGGATAATACCTAAATCTATGTAAATATACAGAATACAGATTATTTACATTATATTCAATTTAATATATACCAATTTACTTGGAGATTTAATTTGTTGGTGTCACTAGTTAATCTTGCCTTTCTTGGCGTAGAGAGCATTCTTATCTTCAGGAAAGGGAAAGCTTTTTTTTGGTGATAGCAGCTTTGCCAATTTTCTAGCTTTTGCTAAAACCGATCATCGAACCATAGCTTTATGATTTTTAAACGATAGGCTCCAAAATGTGCAAACACGGCATGACCGTGATCCTGTGGCAAATGTGACGCACGCGCATTTGCTGGCGTTCATGCTTCGACTGGAACATTCGAAGGATCGCCTTGCAAATCTGGATTCGTATTGTTGCAACGCTCTCCGTTATCCTTATCAGCTCTGTGGTTGCCCTGGACGTGGGCATATCTGTTGTACTTGTATATATAGCGTACGGAGGGGAGCCTAGCATTGTGGTCCATGGCATCCAGGGCGAAGTTAACAGCCACGAAAAGAGGTCCTCGCGTGGAGATTTTGTTGCCCTTCGTATTTTCACCTGCAACTTAATCTTTTGCAAGGTAACTGGATTTGCAGAAGTTAGAATGGAAAGCTAGAGTTGCGCAGGTCCAACCCGTGTATATCCTTTATCCAATCCTTAAAAAGAAAACATTATCCAAATTAGCTTAAAAGAAGCTAAATTGATTTAATAATATACAAGTAAATATATAAGATAATATATATTTATATGTATATTTAATAAGATACAGATATGTATATAAAATTATAGAAACATTTGAACATTTATGAACTATTTCAATACTACAAGTAGAACTTTATGTGCAGTACAGATATGAGAAACAACAGAACTCCTGAGAGACCTTATGCAGAGATTACACTTATGGATATTAGCTTTCTAACCCTCTAACTAAACCTTGACCTAACTTGATGAAACTTAACATGGGGGCAGATGAGCACTAACTATGATGTGACTGTCGGATTTGAGAAAATCTCAAAGAATTACGGAAGTTATGCAGAATCAGAAGAAATCTTCAACTAATACTTCCTCGGTCTTAGAAGAATGTGGATACTAACTTTTGTTATTCTAGCTCTTATGCTTTCTGAGATCCTTGCGCTCATACAGACACACTGACAAACAGACGGACAACGTTGCATCAAGGGGGGATCATGCTGATCAAGAATCTCTAAAAATATTACGTAAAAAATTCAAATATTTTTGATATAATCAAAAAAAAATAACATTGATTAATTTCTCGATGCGAGCAACAAAAGAGGACAGCTTAAAGGCACTTTCAAGTCAAAATAACAGTTTTTCATTTGTTGTATATAAAATATTGAAATACTTAAACATCGAACAACTTTTTTATTTATAATTTATTTTGATAGAATATTTATCCTCTTTGATAATATCAGAGTCATTATATATCGTTTTTCATGCATTGTATCTGAAATAGATTCTTTCGAAATATTGGTGGTATATTTTAAATCAAAAAAACTTTAAAGCTTAAACTGTAATTTTATTTTATAGAAACATGAGTATAAGGCTTTAAGTATTCTTCTCATGACAAGAAAGCAATTTTGTTATAATAGATTGAGTGTTTTATTTTAATTTAATAGATATTTATAACAGTTTACAAAACTAGCTTCGAGGTTTTGCGGAAAATATCGAAAATCAATGTATTATTGCTAATTTGAAATCAAAAATATCCAAAAATGTTGAAATACCAATGAATGGTCAAATATTTTCGATATTCATATCAAGGCAGGATTTCCTGATGACATTTTATGAGAATAAAGAAATGCGTAGCTGCTTGAAGTGAGAAGCGCGGAGGACGGCTGGAAAAATAAAAGCAAGCTGTGATAAAATGTAAGTAGATGTGAATATTGGAGCATAAGTAGTCCGCGAATATTACATACATACAAGTATGTATATGTAAGTATAGTATATGTGAGCGTATATTTGGGGAGCTATTTGGGACGTCGTCGAACCCACTATCAAGCAATCATATAGAAATACTAGCTGTCCTCAATGTTCGCTTAAACACAACGGCGAAGCGACACAAAACAATCGTCACACGTATCCACGGGACTTACTTATTTAGTGCGGCTATCTCGCTCGCTCTCTCGGTCGAGGACTGACTCTCTGAGTCCTGCAACACATGCGGCACTTTTGGCCACGCCCACGTCCGTGTTGTTTACCCTCGCAGAACTCGTTTCACCCCTATACATACACAGAGACACACATATGTACACACACACGTATATACACATACTCGCGTATAGCCATATATACATTTATGGGCGATACGTGAGTTTTGGACTCTCACACGCACACACAGGCATGCATGCTCGGCTCCTGTACCTGCATGTGTGTGTGTGTGTGTGTGTGCACATACGAGATGCGGCTGTTTATGTATTGCAGGACTTGGCAGCAGAATCTGGAATCAGACCAGGCCAGACCCTGCCTGCCTGCTTGCCGATTGTGTGAGAGCGTCTGTGTGTTGTGTGTTCGTGTGTGTAGTTTTTGTTGTTATTTCGGGCGGCGGTCTACCGCTTACCTACACACTCACACACACAAACACACACACACTGTTTATACATATGTACATATCTGTGCATGTATTTGTCCTTTAGCTATGCCACTGCTAACTAATTACGAAAAGTAAATGCAAGTTTTACTGTTTTTCGCACATTCCAGAAAAATACACACAAATCAATATACTCGTACATACATGTATATGCACGTATGTACATATACATATATATGTACATATACAAGTATGCATATAAGAGTGCTGATATGCCAGCGATATCAGTCAGTCATTTGCTAATTATATAAATTTCCGTTCACTGCCCCGCTTCAGCATTTTCCCATTCTTTCCACGCGAATGCTTCTCATATTTCCGCACTTTTACTTTCACACAAAATTTAGAACAATTCTTACATTTTTATTCGCAAGCCCCCCATTCCTCCTGCCCTGCCATGCCATGCCTATAAAAAGCGAAGTAAGTGTGTAGAAAAAAAACGCAATAAAAGGCGTGTGAAAGTCGCTGAATGAGGAGGAAAAAAAACAAAAACAAAAACAAAAAAGGAATCCACCAACCGACAACCAACACCTACAAGTACTTGTACAAACGATGCGATGCACGCTTTTAGAAACATGTTCCAGAAAAGCGTTAAATTAATCACTGGGTCGATGGAACTGACTCTGTAACCGATTGCTCTATAGAAATATTACATTTAACAAGAAAGGAATGCTAAAGTCGAGCAGGCTCAACTCTCAAATACCCTGTACCACCCCACAAAAAAAAATTAAATTAATTAAATTAATTAATTAAATTAAATTAATTAACTAAATTAATTTAATTAACTAAATTAAATATTCCATGCATGCATACATACATTTACATTTACATCAGAATCGTGCCTTATGCGTGTTTGTGTACTTGTACATACTTGTATGTATGTATGTGTGCATTGGGCCTGGTTATATGGCTATAACTCTGATCAACCTATCATAATGAAACTTGGTATACGGATATATAATTACTAACTGGATGTGTCTACCAAATTTTAGTTTAAAATTCCAAGAATTACTGGAGTTATAGAAAATCGTTAATAGGGGGGAGTGGGGGGGGGGTGGATCAGAAAAAATGAACAAACTCGTCCTTTCTCGGGCTCAGGAGAATCTGTATACCAAGTTTGGTTATTCTAGCTCTTATACTTTCGGAGATCCTTGCGTTCATACAGACAGACAGACGGACAGACAGACGGACATGGCTATAACAATTCGGCTTGTCATGCTGATCAAGAATAAATATACTTTGTGGGGTCTACCCAGCCTCCTTCTGTGTGTTCCATGTGCACTCGCACAAAACTAATATACCCTTGTACCCTTTGGGTACAGGGTATAAAAATAGCTTTCAAAGCAAACTAGTTTGCGGACGAAAAACTTATAACAATACAAGTATATAAGCTTGATCTAACCTAATCGACAAATTTCTGTTTAAAAATCAGATCAAATGTTCATGTTAATTTCGCCTCGAATCATGCCTGAATTTTCTAATAGGAAAGCCACTTAAGAGTGCCCTACAAAGTTCAAAAAGGTTTTAACTAACAACTCGTTATACCCTGTATTCGCAATTAGGCATCGCCGACCCCTTGATCAGCATGAGGAGACGAACCAATAGAGCCATGTCCGTCTGTTTGAACGCCTGGATTACGGCTAAGACCGCATTCACCAAACTTGTTTATAGTTTCTTATAATATCCAGGCAAAACGAGTTTGTTTTTTATACCCTGTACCCGTAGGGTAAAAAGGGTATATTAGGTTTGTGCAATGTATGTAACAGGCAGAAGGAAGCATCTCCGACCCCATAAATTAATCAGGGAGACTAGACGAATCGATGTAGACATGTCCGTCCGTCCGTCTGCCTATCCGTCCGTCCGTCTGTCCGTCCGTCTGTCCGTCCGTCTGCAGTCCGTCTGTCCGTCCATCTGTCCGTCCGTCTGCCTGGATGAACGCAAGGATCTCAGAAACTATAAAAGCTGGGATAATCAAAAGTCCAGATTCTCTTAGGTCCGAGAAAGGACGAGTTTATTTTTTTTTTGGAAGTTCTCTAGCGTACTCTCTTATTTATTTTTATATTAATGAATTAATTAATGGGAATTAATGGGTAAGCGCATGAATTCAGAGTATATGCACCTAATTATCGGAATGGAACTAAATTTGTGTACAGAATAGTATAAAATTTGTTTTTTATTTTTTTTCTTTTCTGTATAGGACTATGACTATTGTGTTCCTTACACATGATGAGCATTGGCGCATATAAAGCAGAAGAGCGAGAGAGTGATGAAGACGGAGACGGAAGAAGGATGTGCGGCAGGATGGGTGGCCAGGGGAAGGGAGTGTGGAGTGTGGCGTGTGGCAGGCACTGCTCGCTGCGTGTAAACTTGACTTTGAAATTTGCCTCATTTGCACTTGCAACAGCGGCAAGTACAGCACCTGGGCTCGTTGTTGACTCATTGCGAATGCGTTGCATCTTTTACATGCCGATTGAGTTAAATATAGAAGCTTCGTGAATGATGTTCGGCGGAATGCTAACCACTTGGGAAACGTGGAAATGGGTGCAGTTTTTCGGCTTTGAAAATATGTGTTGCATGTTTTCAGGCGTCTCTCCTGAGTTGCCCCGAGATCTATGTTGCTGTAAAATCGGCTGGGGAAAACACATACATACATATACTCGTGTGTGTACACTATAAGAACCCGCCTTTAATATTAAATGCTATAATTCTGTTTGTTATGATTCGTTAGGCCTTGGCTATCACCCGACTGATTCCTCCGATGTCCAAACAATAATAAGACTTTAATAGTCGTTTAATTAATTCTTTTTATTGTGTAAATGTGTAGGGTTTACTTATTAATCTGCTTTGTTAAGTCTACAGATAGTCCATAAACAACAGACAAACTTTAAACTATAAACAATATTTATTTACATCTGGAGGAATTTTGCTTGCAGCTAGCCCTGAGACATCTATTATATCCAACAAATAAAGGACTTAAAATCAAAAGGAAATGGAAGATGAGAGAAAGATAAAAACAACAAATAATCTGCGAGCCGATTGATAAGCTAGCTGGGAAGAAAAGCTTCAAGAGTGAGCTCGTCGGAAGGAAATGTGGAAATCTTATTGTAGTTGCAATACATCTAACTATTAAAATCAATTGGTTATATGTACAGGGTGCGCCATCTTTTATGTCGGTATGTAGATATTGAATAACTTTGTCATTAGTGAACCGATTGATTTGAGTAGACCAGTGTTGAAAACCTCAGTTCAAGAAATTGTACAGAACCAAATTAAATAAAAATATCTCATACTTGAAAATCGGTTGTTTATTTTCAAGGATATTCAATGTTTGCATACCGACATAAAATATGGCGCACCCTGTATATACAAATATATAGATAGAATGTACAACAAATAGTTAATGTTTCTTAAGTGATTTATGTCGGGCTTATTTAGCTATCTCACAATTTTATGTATTACTTCTAATTGATCGTCAAAAAGCTCAAAATCTTGTACATTAACCAATGAACCGAGCATACAATTAAACAAAAAAAAAATGGTATAAATATTCAAACTAATGAAGACAAAAATACAGAAAATACGGTAAGGTAAACAGTAAAGTAATATCCCTTAAATAAAAGGTTGAGAAATTCAGGCTAAGACTAGAGCATACAAATAATATAATAATAGAATATATTCTCAGCTCCTGCCTGTCCCTTCTCTTGCCACAGTTGCATTTTTCCTATCTTATCTGAAATGTTACTGTGGAAAACCATGGAATTTGTTGTAAGATTCCTATTCAAATAAAAGCTATACAAATTCTGCAATCATAACTCTAAACAGTGGTAGTAAGTAGTTTAAACTATAAGTAAACATGCACTTTAAGTAACAAGTGGCAGAAAAAAACGTACATTAATTTTGTAAATTTAAAACATGAGTTTATTATTAGGAAGAGACTTAATTAATTATAAAGGGTAGCTGTAGTTTGAATATTGAATTGAAAAATGCGTGCTGCCTCCGAATTTGTTAACTGATTTGTATATAAATAGAAATAGGGTGTGACAAAAAAATAAAACAAGAAAGGATTCCATTCTATGCTTGTCCAAGAGAGCGGGCAGGAAGACTAACTCTTTTGTGTTGTTGCTTCAATAGAAAAATGCATATGGAAACATTTGATCAATATGTTTTGCATGCTGGAAATGTTGAAATCTGTTTATTGGCCAGCTACTGGTGTTTAAAGCCAAGAACTGAGGTGAGTCAGTTCCGCAGTTGAAATGCACGCTTGGCTCTGATGCCGAGCCTTTTAAATTACACTACAAGTATACTTGTGTATTTGCCGGCAGGTACATACTTGTATGTATGTCAGGGGTTGTATGCCTGTGTGTCTGCCTATGCATACAAGTATAAAGAGGTCGTTGCTTCGCACATTCCATATACTTGTATAGTATACATACATACATATGTATTTAATGCATATGTATACTTACACTTTTACTTTACACTTGCCACATTTTTCGCGCTTTTCATTTGATATGCAAAGAGCAAATAAAAACTGTAAAAAAAGGGAAAATCTTGGCGTTGGCACTGTTGCTGCCACGTCGAAGCTGCCGGCTGCCGGCTGCTGCAGCACCAGCAGCAGCATCATCTGCATCTGATTCTGAATCTGATTCTGATTCTGGTCTATAGGACTTGCAAGCAACGCAACCAAACGAAGGCTCGGCGCCATTGTTGATGCAATTGCAGTGACGGGCGTTGCGTTTCTGTGCCACGCTCTCAAAGTGCAAAAATTGTTTTTATAGCTAAGCGAAAAAAAAAAAACGGCAACGACGCCGGCTTGTCATATGCATCTAACGCCCCCAACCAGCCCCGCCCATCCTCACCTGTCGCCAGAGTTTTCATAATGCTGCAACACGCGGCATGCACCCTACACGCCTTCCACCGAGCACATGTCTTGGCAGTCAGCAGATGAACTCAAAAAATATCTTATCTTCGAATTGAATTTTGATTACTTTGTCTATTAGATAAGCCTAAAGTTGTGAAATGCTTTTTGAAATTCTATTCGCTAATTTAATTATTAAATAAAACTACTCGTACTTGATTTATCAAAACATAAATATTAATAATAATAATATTTATAATAATAATTAAAGCAAGGGAAATATTAAAAAAAAAAATAACAAAATCAAAACGAAAATAAATAAATTTAATGTTAAACGTCAAATAAAACTAAATTAAATTTCTCATTAAATTAAATTGAATTAAATTAGAAATAAATATGTAAAGACTAGCGTGATAACTTAAAAATAATCTGGTACTTGTAAAGTTAGGATAAAGTTTATAAATAAATAAATAAATAATTTAATTACTTTTATTAAAGCTAGTTTGTTGCTTCTTTGTTGCTTGGCAACAGCATAATGGGAAGTTTCGTTATTTCGACTTAAATGAATTAAAATTCTTTTAAATGTGTCTGTAGTTCTGTTAAACTGAATAAAAGGAGTCGATCATATATGTAGGAGAATTGGATATTATTAACAAAGGAAAAAAAACTCGAAACTATTTACTTAGTAAGACATTTAAACGAATTTTGCAGAAAATGTTAAAGGTTGTTGGGTTATTGTAAGAGCTTTTGAATTTTTATTAACATGAGAAACACGAAATTAAAATTGTGTTGAGAACATTTCTTTAACTTGACTTTTAATTTATTATAATACATTATTATTGTTATTTATTTACCATAAACATTTTAGAAAAAATTATACAAATATTGAATATTTATAAACATAAGAAATACGAAATATAAAGAAGCCTATATTTCAAATTAAAATTGTGTTGAGAACATTTCTTTAAGTTGACTTTTAACTTATTATAATACATTATTATTGTTATTTATTAACAATAAAACATTTTAGAAATAATTAAATGATATGATCCACAAAAAAAAAAACTATTAGCAATATTCTTCAGCAACGTTTTTTATACCCTATACCCAAAGGGTAAAAGGGTTAAGGGCGGACCCCACAACGTATATTCTCAATCACTATGGCAGGACAAATAGATATAGCAATGTCCGTTTGCCGTTAGTAAATTAACGTATTAGTTTGTAATTTTTATAGGTTTCATTATTCTTTATTTAGTTTAAGTTCTCTATTGTTTTAAACTAAATATTGTTTTCAGAGTTTTTTTTTACATCGGAAGCTTTGTTTGTCGATAAAATAAATAAAAGAATAACCAAGTATATAGGATATTAAAGAGGTAAGCCCGCTTTTTATCTATATCTTGTCCGGATTGTCGATAATTGACTGTACAGATAGTGCTATATACACCTAATTATGTGTTTGAAAATTAAAAATTGCATATACATATACTTGTATTACTTTAGAGATATGGAACCAATCACCTATTTTTCATAAGATAAATGTCTTTTTTTACACGGTTGTTTCTGGAACCAATCTGCCGTGTAAAACAGAATTAGGTGTACTGATATCAGTGATGATAATTTGAAGAGACTCATTGCAGGGCATTCAGAAGGTTGCATTGGCCGATTCAAGGCACGTTTTTATTTATATACAACACATGCCGCATGCCACATGCCGCCATGCAAATGAATAGTGTATGTGTGCTTTTATATATAATGCGTGCATACATACATACATATATATATATATATATATATATATATATATATATATATATATATATATATATATATATATATATATATATATATATATATATATATATATATATATATGTATATATCTGTATACAACTATATATAAAGACACACTCAATGGCACGGCTAGGTTCTAGCATTCAGCAGCGACAAGGTCGGGGTCGTTATTATTTTAATTTTATGCCACACATCTAGAGCGCCGTGCCGTGCCGTGCCGTTCCGTGTGGCGTGCGCCTTGCGCCTTGCGCCTTTCTCCTTGTGTCTGGTGTTTGGGGGTCTGGAGAAGTGCAACGTGCAGCTGAGAGTGCTGCAAATAAAAACACCTACTGACTCATATATACTACATATGTATGTGCATATATGTATGTGTATATACTCTTATGTATGCAGTCACGTTTGTAGATGCAACAGTATTATTATTATTATTATTCTGTTTTTGGGGGGCATCCATGTCTGCTGCGGCATGTGTGTGGCCTTCACCCTCAATGGTTGCCCTTGCGGTTTGCCAAACTCTCAACCAATGATGGCCAATGCCAAACGGCAGAGTCGCCGATTAATCAACTCTGGCAATTGCTGCCCCATAAATCAAGCGTCCACTGCTACTCGAAAATTGTTTGCTTGTGTCTTTGCGCATGCGCCGACAGCCTTGCTGACCCCGAGGGAGAGCCAGAGTTAGAGAGGGACAAAGACAGCGCCAGAGGGAGGGGAGAGAGCGAGAGAGAGAGTGGTCAGTATGTGCTGTTGTGGTCAGCGCATTCCAATTTGGTGGGCACGCGTAACCTTTGCCTTCGCTAGTTCCCCCCTCCCTCCTATGCACGTTCCACAATTGCTACCCGATTTGCAGCTTAGTCGGGTCCCGACCTCGGACTGCATCTTCGGCCAACGGACGACTGGCATAATGCCCGACTCGACTCGGACTCGGCTCGACTCGACTCGGATCGGATCAGTTCCTCCCCAATTTTTAGCTGGCACGTTGCGTCTATTTTGCTGAAATGGTTGTGCTGGCCAGCGCCGGCCAGGGGTCACTTGTGGTATTAAATATTTTGAAGAGGGTCGCAAACCCATTGCCAACTTGATTTACGAGCATATGAAAGCAAACGCTCGCTCAGTCAGCCTATCCGTCTGACAGTCTGTGGGCAGCTTGTGTCACGCCCAGCACTTCAATCAGTTCATCAAAGCGAGTTTTTATGATTGGGGTTAGTTGCTTCATCATTGGAATGCTGTTCAAAATCTATTGGCTGATTGGATTCTCCAAGTATTAGTATATATGGATATACGTAGATTAGCACTGACTGCTGAGCCTAATTTGAACCCAACTGGTCTCCTATACTTATGTAGTTTCGTTGCCTCCGCCTAAGTTATAGTAAGTTTTGATAAGGAATCCCACAATTTCTTGAGCAGGCACTTGGTTTAGAATCACGCCGTAATCAGCACGATTAAAAAATGTCAAAGTTGTCATAAAAATTAATAATTGTCCAAGCTAGGACAGATCTTAACTACAGTTTAGAGTTTTATAAAGTTTTATAAAGCAGTTATAAAAAGCGTACGTATTTTTTTTTCTTAATAAAAATACAATTGTTTTGTAACTTTGTGTTTGAAAAATTCACAAGATTTGTAAAAACTGTAACTAAAATAAGTGTGCATTGTTAGTGATAACAGTATAATGAAATAATTTTTATAATACTATTATAATGAATGTTTCATTGGGTTTCGGAAAATATTATACTGTCGCTGGGTTGAAAATTTATTTAATAGCTTTTTTAAATATGAAAAATAATAGTTAAGGTTGGATAGAAAGAACTGGTCCTGGTATTGGAGATCAAGAAGAGGGCGCACCATTCTGCTGTGCTACGAAAAAAGGTTCTGCTGCCTCCTGTGAGCATTCAGATATCCTTTTCGGTTCGTGGGGAATGGACAGTGGCGGGCGAGGTGTTCCAGTGCTTCGACGCCTTCTGGTTCTTTGCATTTCCAGCATCTATCTGCCGTTGTTAAAGCCAGCTTCTGAGCATGGATGGCCACCAAGTAGGCCTTTCTTTGGGGTTACAGGAGCATTGGGTGAAGTTTTTGCCTCTCCCCTTGTACAGGCTTCGGGCAGTTCCCAGCACTCTTGAGAGATAATTATATATTCCTCGATGTCTGATAATCCAGCAGATATGCTACGCTTCTGCGAGTGCTTCCCCGCTCGCAGGGATCGAAATAAAATCGAATGTTTATGAGAACTAATACCAAATATTTATGAAATGAATATATATCTCCTTCCTGATTCAGTTATAAAACGAAATCATTTGGAATGCATTTTTCAAATCTATCATCAAGTGTGGAGCTAACCTTTTCGCTGCTTAGATTTCGAGCTCTTTGGATTACCGGGAGCTAAATTTGGAATTGGCATGAGAGTAAACATTTTCATCACTTGTTTTTGAATATTTTATGGTAATAGGAAGACGTCGACCACAGCAGAATACTGGACAGGCAATTATAATAAATGCGTATTAATAAATTCTCTGCCCTCAACAAATTCGTCCACACTCGGAATCGAGCTCTACTCGTACAACGACGTTAACTGCATAAGAAATCTAACCTTGGGTTGGAATATTTGGTGAACCGCTTGCCCACGTTAATATGTATTAATATCTATGCCTGACTAAGCAGAGGCGAGATACATGGATAGATGGTTAGGTAGATGGATGGAGAGATGGACTGAAGAAGGCTGCAGCAGGAAGTGAACTGTGTGCCAATGCTATGATAATGCCTCACAATTTACATATTGCTGTGCGGCTTGTTGTTTCACCTGCCACACACACACACACACACACACACACACACATACGTACGCACATATATATTTACAATATTATAATAGAAAAATCAAAGCATCGTCGATGCTGTCGATATGAAAATGCGCCATGCCCCAAGCATTTTGCATTGAAAATTGTGGGGGTCCTCGGATCTGAGACCTGAGACCTGAGCTCGGATCAGTGAAGCGTGCAATGCCAGAGCTGCCACAGCTGCCAGCTGCAGGGAAAGTGGCAAGTGGCGAGTGGCTGGCAGCAGGTGGCAGGTGGCACACGGGCGATGGGCGGCAGGTGGGGGCGTGGTTAAGGGGGCGGTGGCGCACATCAATCTGCGCATAATGGCGCCAGATAATAGTGTTTGTTTGTTTGTTTGCCTCTCAGAGAGGTATGCGAATGCAAAATATACCTACATTCTATACCTATATATACATACATATATATGTATATGTATATACATAGCTCATATCGGTAAGTACATACTATATGTGTGTTTGTCTGTGTGTGTGTGTGCTCGCATTTTTCAATTTGCGTGCGCCATCGCTGCGTATGCGAGAGATAGCAATCTGTTTTTGCCGCCGACATCGTTGCTATTGTTGTTGCTGTTGCTGTATATTTTATGCATGATTGTTATTGTTTGCAGTTTGTTGAAATAACGTTTTTGAGTTATCCGTTGTGGCTCATGTGCCACACCGCCTGCCAGTCTGAGTTCTTGGTGCGTATCCTGCGAACCTGACTTGCCTCTCCTCTTGCCTACAAACAATATTTCGGCCGCAATTATGAAACGTACACACACACACACACACACACCAACACACATACGCACGCACATACATAAGCATAATATTCTACATAAATAAGCGCGCCCATCTAATTTGCATATGCTCGTCGTTGGGCCCACGGCTGTGAGCCCTTCGGGCAGATGTTTTTCCTCACGCCGCTATAATATTGCCGGCAACCCGAATTTGAATCCGAATTTCGAGTTGTCGCTGCTGTTGCTCCTTATTGTCCTTGTTGTTGTTGTTGCTGTTGTTGCTGCCTATTTGCGTTTTAAGTTCTTCACTGGCGGGTTATTGTTTCGTTATTTCAGTCCGCTTCCAAACCCGTACTTACTCGTATATGCATGCCAATACATACTCGTATCTACATGCTGCATTCACATGTATGTATGTATGTATATAGTTATATAGTTGTGTATATAGTATTTATGTGACTAGCATTTTATTCCATCTAACAATTGCAGAATTGCAATTGAGAAGCGCTTGCAGCATGCTACAACTTTATTCGCAAGCCACACACCAATATTTGTCAAATATAGAATTGATTCCATTTGTAGTGATTCAAAAAGTTTTGTAAATATATACATACATATATACGAGTTTGTATATAGATATATTGCAAATCGTTATCTAATAATATATACAAAAAGCATACAAGCGGCTAGAGTTTCTATAGATCTATGGATTTAACGAATGTTTCTGATTGTCGCCTTGCAGAGGAGTGTGGTAGGATGTGGATTTCCATAAAGACAGAGACAGGCACTGATATAGAATGTGATCTATACGTTTTTATCTGGGTTGTTAGCTATGGCAGCCACAAAGAGTAGGAGGAAGCTGGTCAGTATGTAGATACATACATTCACCTAAATATATTGGGTGGGGGGTATATGTATATCGCCAAGTCTGGTGGGGCTGTAATTATAGCCTGTACCCAAAGGGTGAAAGGCTATACTAGTTTTGTGCGCATGTATGTAACACACAGAAGGAGGCGTGGCAGACCCCACAAAGTATATATATTCTTGATGTCCGTCTGTCCGTCTGTCCGTCTGACCGTCTGTCCGTCTGTCCGTCTGTCTGTATGAGCGCAAGGATCTCAGTAAGTACAAGAGCTAGGATAACCAAAATTGGTATCAAGGTTCCTATAAGCCCTAGGCAGAACGAGTTTGTTTATTTTTTCTGATACACCCCCCCACTCCCCCGCAATTCGTATTTTTTCTTATAACTTCCGTAATTCTCGGAATTTTGAAATCAATTTTGGTAGGTACATCCAGTTAGTACTAATGTGTCCGTGCGCCAAATTTCATCATGATAGGTCAATTCTGAAGAAAGTTATAGCCATAAGTAAAATCGCTGCTCATGCGCTGCCTCTGTCGGCAGCGCTGCCCGCAGCTGTTGTTGTTGTTGCTGCTTTGGTTTAACTTTGTGCTGCATACATACACGCATATAAACACGCATAGGTACGTGATGTAAATGTATGCTGTTTAAACTGAACATAAACATGTATTCTAATTTAATTTAATTAATTATTTTAATTAATTAATTCATTCATTTTTTTTAATAATTTAATTTTTAAAAAATTTTTTTTTTTTTTAATTTTTTCCTTTTTGTGGAGAGTACAGGCTATTTTACTGTCGGGCTTGCTCGACTGTAGCGTTC
Source organism: Scaptodrosophila lebanonensis (assembly GCF_003285725.1). Lineage (NCBI taxonomy): Eukaryota > Metazoa > Arthropoda > Insecta > Diptera > Drosophilidae > Scaptodrosophila > Scaptodrosophila lebanonensis. The sequence goes on along the minus strand of NW_022060597.1, from coordinate 905,146 downwards.
TATCTTGTTTTTGTAATTTGCTGTTGGAATGTTTTCCAATTTTCAGCATGATGATTGGCCGATTTTAGGTGGATATACGAGTATGTAAATGGCTGGCTTTACAAATCTAAAACTCAGTCCAAAAATATAGAAAACAATTCGAATATATTTCTAAAACTGAGTTCAAAAATACAGTATTTATTTATTTTCCAAAAATATAGAAAACAATTCGAATATATTTCTAATTTTCCCTTTTTATATTATTTGTAACTTCTGAACTATTATATAAGTTTTTGTTGCATCGAAACTTATATGTTTGTTTCTTGGGTTGGAGTTTTTAAGCATTATAGTCTGTGCGGTCGAAACTTTTAAATATAGAGACTGACAGACGCCTATCACTTGATAGACTGTATTCTGTTCTTCATAATACATGCAACTTTTTCTAAATATTTTACGGGCGCGAATTTGTTAGAATAGAATAGAACAGAATAGAATGAAACTGAATAGAATAGAATAATATAGAGTAAAATAGTAAAGAATAGAGTAGAATAGAATAGAATAGAGTAGAATAGAATGGAATAGGATGAAACAGAATAAAATAAAATAAGAGTAGAGTAAAATAGTAAAGAACAGAGTAGAATAGAATAGAATAGAATGGAATAGGATGAAAAAGAATAAAATAAAATAAGAGCAGAGTAAAATAGTAAAGAACAGTGCAGAACAGAATAGAATGGAACAGAATAGTAGAATAGAACTAAACAGAATAGAATATAATAATAGAAGACTTTCAAAAAAGATTTCTGAAAAGCGAAATACACGTTTAAAAGAATACGTTGAGAGAAGCTTTATAAAAAGATTGCCATCTTAGCTCCTAGTTCACATTCGAGATGGAAACATATGGCTTAACTAAGATATTCTTGTTATTAAACAAACCATTAAAAGCCAAGTAGCTGAAAAATAAAAGAATTTTTAGAAATCATAAGTACTTGTGTTCCCGAAGAGATTCGATTCGATTTAAACAGGTCACATACTTATTGTGTTTACTGATCTCTATTATGGTTAGATAAATTCATATACTCACGTATGCAGGCATGTGTGTGTAAGTGTGGGTGAGTGTTTGTTCATATACGATACACACAAATTCAAAGAGCAAGAAATACACGCTTACCACTAAGTGGGGCAGCAGCTCCAGGGCGATGTTATCGCCAGTCGTTCTCTCCTCCCCGCTGCCGGCGCTCAAAAATCACCGAAATTCGCATTCGTTCGTTGGCGTGTGAGAGAGCGCCATTAGAGTGGTTCCAAAAAAATGTGAGCGCCCAATCAGTGGATGGAGGTGGCCAATGGATATGCGAGATATTCGCGACTAGGACCAGCTTAAAAGTGTCCGGTGGCTAAGCAGCGTCGAGTGAATGGATGGATGGATGGATGGAAGCATGGAGAGAGAAGCATGTGTATGTGTGTGTGTGTGTGTGTGTGTGTGTGTGTGTGGGTGCAGATGTGTGTAGAACTGTGCGTGTGTGTTGTTATTGTTGCTGTTGTTGCTGCTGGCAATGGCAATGGCTGCTGTTGCGAGTATATAAGCATGCCAGATAGGAATCCATATGCATGTAACACATGCCCATATGTAATACATAGCACACATTTATGGGCGTTTGTGTGTGTGTGTGTGTGTGTGTCGGGAGTGTTGGGTAGCTGGGTGGCTGGGCAACTGTATAATTGAGTATCAGTTTAGTGTCTGTGCGGACGACTTTCAGTCTAAGGCAGCCGCCAAAGTTTTATTAATGTCGGTTGGTGGGAGAGTTTTTCGGGTTCTTTGGCTTTTGTTGATTTACCAGTCGCTTAAGTTCTGAGGGCCAGACGGGCTAGGGGCCATCTACAGCTTCTACATTCTTGTTGTTGCTGTTCTTGTATTGCCATTTATCATGTGGCACACGCACACACACACACATGGAATGCAAGATAGAGTGTAAGGCAGAGGGAGTGAGAGAGAGAGAGAGAGAGAGAGAGAGAGATGGGCCGGAAAGGGGATAACTTTTCGTGGGCGCGGATGGAGGGAGAAGGGGTCGGCATGTTATCAGTGCTATGTGACATTATAAAGCGAAAACTGAACTGTAAGGGTCCACACACACACACGCACACACACACGCACACACACACACACACACACAACACACAAGTGTTGCTAACCAGCTCGAAGTGATTGCCAACAACTTCAATGTACATAGTACACGAGTATATGTATATGTATGTATATACATATATAGGTGAGTCTATGTGTATATGCACATACATACATGCATACATACACATACATACTCGTACACATGTGGGATGTGCACAGGTGTGGGTGAGCTGAGTAGTCCTCGCCCTCAGCTTGATTTGAGCCCAGAGTTGGGGGATGTTTCACTTGTTTTTGGGCTGCAAAGTTTATCTTTTCAATTTCGCGTCCTTTTTTGTGGGCACGGGACGTTCGCTCTTCGTATTTCTTTTCCATGATGAGGTTGGGGTTGGGGTTGGGCTTTGGGTTGGGGTTGGCATTGGGACTAGGGCTGGCCATGTTATTGCATTTGGGGAAGCTCTTCAGTGTGTGTGTGTGTGTGTTGTCCTCTTTGTGTTTCTCTGTGGCATGGGGATATGTGGATGTGGCATGTGGCATGTGTGTAGGTGTGTGAACAAATGTGTTTTTTTCTATGTAGAGTTAGAGTTGGTTTAGGGTTGCCAAGCAAATTTGATCAGAGCTCGACAGCAACGGCTTATGTTGCCACAATTATGCGCCGACTAGTGATTGCCTTTAAGCTGGACAATGCCTACCAACGAGCTAAGCTCAGCAACCAAACTCACAACTCAAGCAAAATACAATTGAAAAACTTTAAATAATCATAATGAAAAGGAAAATAAAATACACTTGGATTCAGCAGCATTTTTTCATTATTATTTTTGCATTATTTATAGTTGTTTTGAAACTAGATTTAATTATTTGCTTCACAAATTCTGTTTAATGTGAAATATTTCGAAATTTATTGCGTGAATTTGTTCGCATGTAGTGTTGAGTACAAGCAGCATGTTAAGGGATTGTGAAAAGATAATTGTTTAAATATTTATACACGAGCATATAAAACAGTTTGTCCTAACTAACTGACTGATTGATTGGCAATCAACGTACAGCCCAAACGATTTGAGCAAGCTGATAATTGGACACATGTTTTCTTTCACAGCGTAGGTGACCGCTAGGGAATATTTGAACTCCAAAGGGGGGAAACGAGAGCCAAAAAATATTTTAAAAATCTGAAATTTGTATCCGATTATATTGTACTAAAATAAAGAAAATGATTAAATGAGGCATATGACCAATCTCGAAACCACAGAAAAGCCACAGAAAATGTTACGCATTAATCGCTACATGACATTTTAAGCGAGGCCTTCAGGAGAATCTTTTTACTTAGCAGCAAGCAATAGACGTCGTTATCTCGCAAATTATCTAAAGCATGTACTGAGATATACTTAGCAATGTATACACACAGCTAGGAATGTTAAAAAATAAAATAAAATGGACGAGGGCAGTCAATCTTGTTAATTTGCTAAAAACAACCACATATCCCAACATATCTGGGGACGACCCAAGTAACACATTTTGTATTCCATTATCCTTAAAGAATAGTAATAAGCCACACAAATACGTTGCTACAGATAATAACAGCTTTAAAGCAAATCAATTCATTTGGTGAAATGGAGAAACACAAATTAATTAAATGCTTTTATAATTAGAATACACTACAGTGTCTGAATTTTGTATGGTTTTTGAGTGTCAAAGACATAAACATATCAAAAGGGTCTACAATATGTTACAATAGATGTCTCTTAAGGCAGGAATATTAAATATTTGAAATGCCTTTTACAATACCAAACAATATCTTTAGAATCAGGGCTATTCTCAAAAAAAGTATAAGTGTGGCTTTGAAAATGAGAACAAAATATATAATATTTAATTAATATTAAGTTGTTATGGTTCAAATGTTTTTGGTGTTCGTATTGACTCGATTCTTCTGGCTGATTATGTATGGCTTCTGCCACGCCTTCTTTGCTAGTTTAAAAAAATTTCATGATAAGAAAATACTTACAATATTCAGAGCGTTTTATACGATTTTAAATTGTTTTTAAATAGGTTACCGCATGTTCAACTGTGGAAATGAACGATTAATCCTTGATATTGTTGCTCCCAATCAATTGATTTGGTGAAATGTATTGAAAGTTTCTAAAACTAGAACCCACATGGTTTTTGAAACGAGATAAGATGAACAGGATGCTCGATGGACATCTCAATTTCTCTGTCTCTCTTCAAAGTGCAATGTAAGTATTTATATGTCAAATGCATTGCATAAGCCACAGAAAACTAAACAAATGGAAATCGTTTGTACGGACTCCATTTTCTGTTTAGATAATGAATGCTCTTGAAGGTGTCTGAAGGCTTGTGACGATTAAACATTACACACCACGCGAGTACATAGATAAATAAATAAATGAAATGAAGCATAAATGGTGGCTGGTTTGATTGAGAAGGAGAGGAAGGAAGGATGGGAGGATGGAAGGATATGGCCATGACTCTCATTAATACCACTGTAAGGCACTACTCACAAACTATTTGGGCGCGAGTTCTGACTAGTCAGAATGGATGTGAATGTGCACGTGTGTGGATGTGTTGGCCTGCGCCGATTGGACGCATTGTTAGGTAGTTAGTTGCCACAAACATACATACATACACACATACATATGTACATATGCATATGTAGAGATATAGATGCGCGGATATTTAGTTACATGCGTGCTGGCATCTTGGGATATTTTCGAAATAAACTGCGCAATAGAATCCACGACCAGAAGCCGTTAAGGGCTGTTGAATGCCACACACACACACACACACACACACACACACACACACACACACACACACTACGAATATACAACTACCACACACTATTAATTTGCCGCGCCCCCTTCATGCTTGTGGCACATTCATTAGTGATTTGTGTGCATGAGTGTGTGTGTGTGTGTGTGTGAGTGGGAGTGTGTGCGCGCGAAAGGATTGCCACGGCTTCTATGCTTGCCCCCCATTTAGCTGCCACGAAGCTCCCGATTCACCCTCCGCCCCTTCCCCCCAACAACAACTCGTGGCATCAACAAAACTCAAAGACGTTCGGAGTCGTGAGTGGAGAGTGGGGGGTCGGGAGTGTGAAGTGTGGAGTGGGGAGCTTTCTAAGAACTTTGTAGTTTTGTTCGGCAATTTATGGTTAGAATTTTCGCATATGGCGAGCGGCATGTGCATGAGTAGTGTGGCTCGGTACATGCAAATTTCGGTGGCGCTCGAGTGTTGCTATCAGCGCTAATGCTGCTTTTAATTGGCGCACACACAGACACTGGCATGAGGTGGTGGCGCAGGGTGGTGGGTGGCTTCTGGTTGGGTTGAAGGCAATTCAACTTTTAGCTTCGTTGCTGCTGGCGACCAAAGTTTATGGCTATATACTCAGTACAGTATGGGCATGCATGTACTTGTATGTACTCGTACTTCGCTTAGAAGTCGTAGCTCCTCCTAATTGCAAAGCCGTTTGCCAATTCACAATTGTGGCTAGAGTTGGGCGCTAAAACAGCATCTTTGGGGAACTGTGGGGCTGTGGAGCTGGGGGGGGGGGGGGGCGAATACTCGTAAGTTTTGGGTGAGCCTTACTCGCATATGCCACACATATGTGTGGGGCGTTGTTGGAAACTTGCAAATTTATCAAAAGTTTGCATTTCGCTGACAAGAAACAGACATTCGAAGAATAAATTTAGAAGTCCTTAAGTCCTTGCTTCAATAATTTGCCTTAAAATTCGGTATCTTTCAAACTAATATTGTCATTTTAATGGAAAGATTGTAATTATAATGAAGAAATCTGAGACTTGAGCAAATACATATGGGATTTTCCAAGTAACATCTTTCACTAAAAACCCTTCCCTTCTTTTCTTTTATAGCAACTTAATTTCTACATTTAATCTTAAAAGCTATTTATATAGCTATTATGCTGTTCCTCTATCGTCTCTTTATAGCCAATAAATACCTTTTTAACTTTACGCAACAAATTTGAAAGCTATCTTCGCTGCAAATGGGAGTTTCCAAGTAACATCTTTCACTAAAAACCTTTTCCTTATTTTCTTTTTTCGAAACTTAATTCCTATATTTAATTTCATCTTCAAAGCTATTTATATAGCTTTTATGCTGTTCCTCTATCGTCTCTTTATAGCCAATAAATACCTTTTTAACTTTACGCAACGAATTTCAAAGCTATCTTCGCTGCAGATGGGATTTTCTTGGCAACATTTTTCACTTAAAACCCTTCCCTTCTTTTCTTTTATAAACTTTTTATTCTCGCATTTCATTTTACCTTCCTCTATCGCCTCTGTATAGCCAGGACATACCTTTTTAGCCTCACACCAAATATTTAAACGCTATCGTCGCTAGTTTGTTTGTTAAAATTGTAAAAGGTTTTAAAGAAATCCAGTCTTTTATATATCCAATATAACCACCAAATCGTTAACTAAAACACATGCTCAGTTTTTTTTCTGCTTTAAAGCCCCCACTTAGATCGTTGTAGTTTCTATTTTACAAATACATACTATAACTATATCTATCTTTACTAGCTTTGTTTGCGAATTCACGCCATTGCAGGCCGAATTGCTGCTATAAACAAATTTAAATGAAACAAAGATATAAAATGATATGAGTTTTGTTAACAAATAATACATACATAGTACTACGTATTGAATACATTCGATTCAATTTTTAAAAACAATGAAAAATTTAAAAAATCAGAATTTTCAACTTAATGCTACATTTTAAAATTGCGCTTTAAAAAACTTATACTTATATATATATGAGAGTTTCTATGTTAGATTCGATGAAATAAGATAAAAACTTTGGTCAGACAGGCAAACAATTTGCACACAAATTTCTCATATTTCACGAATCTATTGTTTTTTTCAATTAAACCAATATACGTTGTACTTGTAAACTACTTTGAGAAGCACTTTTCAAAGAGTGCTAAAAAAAAACACATTAATTACAAATGCTCTTGCAATTATTTAAATTTTAAGCTTCGGCAGCTAGCCTTAAACTTTGTAGATATTAGTTAGTTGTAATAATTAGTTAGCATGAAATTATATTTGTTTTTGTTTTATACATATATACAAGTATATATGTATATACAAATAAAGATACATATCTATATAAGAATATATTTAGAATAAATCACGAAACATACCCATATTGTAATGCGGAAACAGAAAAGAAAGCATGCTTTATTTTTAGAGCCAGCTTTCAAAGCCACATCTCTTCCGATTCCAGGAAAATCTGCGATCGATAAAAAGCTAATGAACAAGTTTTTATAGTCAAATTTTGTAGTGTTATTTAGACCTTAAAAATATACATAGAAGCAACAGCAGAGTTATAACACGGACACATCTTAGTCAATAAGTGCAAGCCATGACAAAATAACATTATTAGATGAATTAATAAATACAAGTATAATTGGCGGTAAGAGATCCAAATGAATCAACAGATATGCTTTAGATATATTTCAGTTAATTCGATAATTCGGCCATACATTAGGTAGCTAGTTAATAGGGCAGACTATCCCAAAAAGTTATATCCATAGGAATATTATTGTTCGGTTTGTTGGCGTTGCTGGTGCTGGTGCTTGTGATTTTTTCAGTTTTATTTTTGATGGCCATGACAATTCAATTCGATGGCTGCAATGCTCTGCAAGGATGCACTTGAGCTCTGATTATCCATTGGCCTGACTGATAACGATAGCGACGACGATGACGATAACAATGTCATGGCAATTGCTTGAGAGCGGTTCAGTGTGAAATTGAAATTTCACAATGCTGACATTTATTGACAAAGCCTTGATTAATGATAAAAATCTTTGGCACATCCTTTTGCCAAGCGCGCGCACACACACGCACACACATGCACACACATGCGCATATGGATATTTCCTGTATGGAAATCGGTGCCGCACTCGATAAGAGAAAGCTAAGCAAAACAGAAACCCAGCAGTGTAACGAAAAAAGGAGTAGCTCGTTAGAATTTTGACATAAATCAAATAGCTGCATGCTCATCCATTTGAATACACACACACACACATATACACATACGCACAGAGATAGATACGGGGACACATGTATGTGGCAGGCAGCCTCATTTTAATGCGCGTGTGAGGCGATGTGCAACATAATGGAAACAACCGCGAAATATCTATTGACAGTTGGGTGTCATGTTTATCCGAGTTTGTTATCCCATTTTGGCAACATTGCGATTTATGGATTTTGCACCGCAATTCTTTCGAATGGCAAACGGGCGGTTCAACTCGACTCGGCTCGGCACGGCACGGCAGGATGCTCGCACACAGAGAGGACTACGGAACAGATACATCCCATACAAGGCACAATCCGTATTTTGCATTCATTTTTCCATTCTCAGTTTTTGTTTTATGAGATTTGTGTGTCAAATTTCCATTAACCATTTACCCCTTTGCTATGTGTGCACGCACATCCTTACACACACACACACACACACACACACACAAATATATATATGGACATGCAAATGTCAGGTCGCGACCGCGCTGATTGCAAGGATCCGGTACCGTTTTGGGTTCGTTCAGGGTGGGGGGTTAGGGTAGCGTGGCAGCAGAGTCCTTGGTAACACAATATTTTTTGCTTGTTGCAATTTTTTTCTCTCTGCCACTCGATTTGTCTACTCTGTCGCTATTGGGACGGATACCCTTATGGTGCACATTTTTTGTTTGATAATTTATTATTTTGTAAGCATTCAAATGTGATTTCTGTTTTTCCTTTTTCCATGTTCAATACACATCATTGCCACCGTCAATGCTGCTGCTGCTGTTGTTGTTGTTGTTGTTGTTTAAATCGAACAATGCAACTTGATTTACATACCGAAACGACGGCTGTTGTTGTTGTTGTTGTTGTTATTACCCCGTTGGTGTCACAGACGTGGTGCGCTGCGGTGCGAGGTGGAAAGGAGGGACGTGCTGCTGTGTTTTTACGGTTATGCCCGTGAAGGGGGTAGCATATTTATGGGTCCTACAAGTCACAACGGTACGCCGATACGCCGAAAACAAGGAGCGACGATTTGAATGCGTCGTCGTCAGACAACTATTGCCAATCGCACTTGATTAGAATTATTGATTGCGTGTCGAAATTGCCTCTGCAGCGCATCTATCGCCTGTCATTGAATATTCGTTCGTTCGTTCGTTCGTTCTGGGTGTACGAGTATACTTGTAGTCGCGAATCGATGCCACGCACCAAATCCAAGGCAATTCGAGTGCGGCAATAAGAAAGAGCGCATGTGAGGGTCGTACAGATCTCAGGCAGGTCGCAGCTATCTGCAATGAATGTGAATCTTTCGAATATTTCAGAATGCTTCTTATGAATGAAACGAATATATTTCAATAGCTTGGAGTGTAAATCGTAACTTAAATCGTTATTCGAGAACACTCATACCGCAAATACAAAACCAATCACAAAAAAATCAATATAAATGAATAGCTTTGAGTGATTTCTCGAATGCTGCTCACATATTTTTTAAGGTGAATGCGATACGTGGCAATCTCAGGCAGGTCTTACCAATCTGCAATGAATGTTTCAGAATGCTTCTTATGAATGAAACGAATACATTTGAATAGGTAATAGTGTGAATCATAATTTCAATCGTTATTCGAGAACACTCATACCATAAATACAAAACCAATCACAATAAATGCAATATAAATGAATAGCTTTGACTGACTTATCGAATGCTACTCACACACTTTTTAAGGTTAATGCGATACGTGAGAATCTCTGGCAGTTCTCCCCAATCTGCAATGGATGTTTCAGAACGCTTCTTATGAATGAAACGAATACATTTCATTAGCTTGGAGTGTAAATCATAACTTAAATCGCTATTCGAGAACACTCATATTGTAAATACAAAACCAATCACTAAAAAAGCAATATAAATTGAATGCTACTCACATATTTTTTAAGGTTAATGCGATGCGTGGGAATTTTATTATCACCATTGGATGTATTCAGTGTCGATCAATGAATCAATCAATACAATACTTGAATACGAGTGCCCCTATGTTATGCGCAACTTCTTCATGTTTGGATACAATTATGTTATGCATACGATGTAGGATACGATGTTCTCAAAGGGGTCTAGTTTTATTAAGTGTGAGCAATGAGGATTAACATTTCAGGATTATATTATACTGCATATAATATTATTTATGTTCAGCTTCAGGAAAAACATAAAACGCAGTAAATGCAAAAAAAAAACAATAAAAAAGATTCAACCTATCAACATTGTGGGTATATATTCAAGGCTGATTATGTGTCCACTTTTGTTCGGTTCCGAAAGAAACGAAATAAGAAAATTTCCAACAAGTACTAACGTTATCCAAAGTAGTGATTAGCTCAGAACTACCAAACATTTTAATAGCTTTTGTTACTAGCTTTTTTATTTATTTAAAGGGTATATGTTAAATAATAATGTATGTTAATGGAGCCACTTTTTGAATAGAAAAGTTCCAGAATTCAAGATAAACGGAATAGAGCTCGACTTGAACGAGCGAGTTTAAGACAACAATTTTGGACGGGTGTGGGTTTTTAAAAAAAGAAATGCTCCAAAACTAAATAAAATTTGATACAACTTTCATAGTACTATATATATAATATTCATATTCATTTATACCACATTTTACTTTCACAGAGTAGAGCAGAAAAGATCCAAATATTCATAATAAAGTATTATTTAGGAATAATTTATTTTATTATTGATATTCATAATACGCATTTAAAATGTTCACAGTAATCGAAGCTTTTCATTTTTTACATTAAAAATTTTGTATTATTAATTGTTTAATGATGATGTAAATACACAATTAAGGTTGTTAGATAGAAATTCCCACTGATTATCATCAGTGTATTTTTTCCGCAGGAGCTACAGTCAGTTGCGGTCAGAGTTTTGCAATTTTTTTTTAGGTATTGGGAAATACTATAATAGCCACGAAGTACTAGGAGTTTTGAGCTGGCAGCAAATTATAAGTTACATACAAGTATTTGTATTAAGATATTTCAAAAGAACACCAAAATCTATAGACCAAACAAGTAAATTGTTATTAAAAACTACATTTTTTAAACCCTCCAAAACTTATTGGTTATAGATATAAATATAGACCAAAGTTCATCCTAGTTTAAAAGCATATACTTTTGTTCTTTTAAATTCGTTTCAATATTTTTCGTTAAGGTAAAAAGGCGAAGATATAATCTTAACAACATTTTATGTGAATTCGAATCGAGAACTTTAGGAACTTACCAGCTGTACTCAAGCAGCACTGCATGGAAGCTGAAGAAAGAGGTCCTTTGGATGTAGCTAAATCCGATAGAAGCTCTTCAACTACATTTCCTAAATGCTAGGTTGAAACCATTGCAGTTCCCCAAAACCTTCCAAAATGAGAAACGTATGCAACATTAAAATTATGCAGCACCATAACTGGAAAGCCGATTATTGCATACTTATGTTAAATATTCGACTTAATGAAGAAATGCAATAAGAGGTGTAAGTAATTTAAAATATTAGACACGCTATTCCAGGACTGTGTCCAACAAACTAGCCACATTTGGCGCATTTGATCGATGCATCGTCAGGGCGAGAGACATAAAGAGCTGACCTGTCACCTTTGATGGGACAAAGTGAGCAAAGTCGATATAATTGTCGAAGACGCAACTGGCAACTGTTTGGGACCCGCAGAAGGTAACAAAGCAGGGGCAAGGGGTTGTGCAACAGTCGGTGACGATGATGGGTCGTTGTTCGCTTCCCCGGAGTCGAAGCAAGTCGAGCGAGCTGGCATGGGATCGGGCAAGTACCCTTGTTTGCCAGCCAGCGGGAGAGCTAAGGAAACAGTGATAAAAACAGGATCAACAACGAGAGCAGTGGCAAGCGGCGAAAGTGCATACCCTTGCGGTGCAGTGCATGCGACCCATAGCCATAGCAACAACAACAACAACAGCAGCAACAACAGCAACAACAACAACAATGGCAACCGTAACAACCCAACGTAGTCCGACTGACATCTGACTGATGAGGCCCTCAGCTTGTGTGTGTGTGTGTGAGTTTGTTTGCATATTAATGTTGTTGTCCTTTGTATCTATCTATCTACCTAGCCGTGCCCATCCCGCTCACACATGCAGAGAGAGAGAGAGAGAGAGAGCGAGAGCGAGAGAGGGAGACATAGAGCTGGCTGGAACGGATTCATTGTGCGAGTCCTAGAATTTTGATTGCGAATATGCGGATTAAGGTATTTGCGCACGTATAATTAATTGGACGGCGCTACCGTCGCGCCGCGTCGCTCGAGTTTTGCATTCCCAGGCAGACACGCGCATAAGGACATGGGTGGAGGTCGTCCTGTCCCGTCCCGTCCCGTTGCGTCCCGTTTCCCGAATGCAGATGAGCTCACTGCGCTCACAACTGGGTTGAAATGTTGCGCAAATTTTGTGGTTAGGCAACGCCACAGCTCTTGTGCAGGGAAAAACCAACAATGAAGTGCCGCGTTGTAGCTCAAAGCATTGAACATTAGTTAATGAACTTAAGTAGTTGAATGGCAATGCCAAGAGAACAGCAGCAAGAGAAAGGAACAACCTTTGCTATACATGCTTTGTGGGATCCACCCTGCCTCTCTCTTCTTGTATATTCTACACATATATCACAAAATAATATCGTTCAATTGTTTAAAAGAAAACAATATTGCTTTATTCACCGATTATGATATGATTATGATCTTGTATGATTGAAGTGATTTCTCTTTGGAGGCCCAAATTGTGCCTTCTTTTTAGAAATTTAAAAAAAAACAAGAAAGAAATGCTAAAGTCGAGCAGGCTCAACTTTTAAATACCCTGTACCACAAAAAAATTTATTAAAAAAATTTAATTAATTTAATTAAATTAATTTTTACATCAGAATCGTGTCTATGCGTGTTTGTGTACTTGTACATATGTACGTGTGCATTACATAATTATGTCAAAGCAGCGACAAATACAGCTGCGGATACTGCTTGGGCCTGCTTATATGGCTATAACTTTCTTTCTAATCAACCTATCATAATGAAACGTATACGGATGGTATACGGATATATAATCACTAACTGGATGTGACTACCAAATTTTAGTTCAAAATTCTAAGAATTACGGGAGTTATAGAAAATCGCAAATAGGGGGGAGTAAGGGGGAGTATCAGAAAAAATGAACAAACTCGTCCTTTCTCAGGCTCAGGAGAATCTGTATACCAAGTTTGGTTATTCTAGCTCTTATACTTTCTGAGATCCTTGCGATCATACAGACAGACAGACGGACAGACGGACATGGCTATATCGACTCGGCTTGTTATCCTGATCAAGAATATATATACTTTGTGGGGTCTGCCACGCCTCCTTCTGTGTGTTCCATGTACACTCGCACAAAACTAATATACCCTTTTACCCTTTGGGTACAGGGTATACAAAATTTATTTTTTGATATACTTGTATTATTGTTTTATGCGAAAGAGCACACATTCCCATTAGACGATTTCATGTCATGTCATGTGCCTCGGCTAGCTTCGTAGTAGAATCGACCAAACGGCGTCGTCGATATTCGTCTCAAGGCTTTGAATCGTTAATGGACTGTTCGCATAACATTGGTTCTTTTCCGCGCCCCACAAAAAATATTTAAAAGCGTCAAATGGCAGCTTCGAACTTAGCGAGCGAAAGATCGGTTGTGGCATGGCGCACAATCCTGCTATAATCAAAGAGCTGTCACTGTCAAAGTCAAAAGTGTCAAAAGACACTATGTGGACCCCCACCTTCCAAGCAATACAAATTAATTTTTTGATAATTCTTTTGGGGTTTTTAAAGCAGAGATTATGCAACAATATTTTCGACTGAGGTGGTCGATTAGACATACTTTGAAGTGGTAAGTGTTTAAAATTTTACAATTCTTTCACTTATTGTCAAGGGCATTAATATAGTAGCAGATCTTAAAAATGCTTCAATGCTCCATAAAAAAATAAATAAACTCGAGAGACCGCTAAAAACTTTATTTAATAGTATATAGTATGGCTGGCTGGTCTACGATATTCTTTAAAATTAATTTCCAACAGTTCTCATTAATGCATTTCCACAATTGTTTTATCATTATGCATTTCTCAACACTGTTTGCAAGTGATGGCAACTGTAAGTTGACTTTGCAAAAATTAATGTACATTGTGCAATTTAAATAATTGTAACACACTTTATCTTTGTAATATTTAGAAAATATACAGCTTTATTCGTTCAAAGGCTTGAAAAGTTAGTCCGCAAACTACACATCGGCCTTATGGACAAGTTGGTGGATGGATGGTGCACGATTGGCAAGTCGTGCAGCTCACTGGTGCCAACTAAGTATACATTATGAATTCTTCGTTTTTCCTGATCCGTTAAAAATATAAAAATTTGTTGAAACATAGTTTCGGAACACATTCTGTGGATAATTTCGTTTAATTAGCACTCAATATCTCGGAATAGTACAAATATTTCGAGTCTAACTCACCGTTTGTGTTCCAATGAAAACCGAAATAAAAATTCGTATTTCCAATATTTTGGAACATCATCTGCAGATGATTTCGTTTTGTTGAAAATAAATGCGCCCGAACAAATAACCTGAGGATCGCTTACCGCTTGAGTTTCAATCAAAACCGAAATAAAATTTGTGTTGATGGGGTCGGGGACTTGCTTCGTCATCGTTTAAGTTCGGGTTCACTGCGCAGGATAGCAATGAATCCAAAATTGAGCACAATTGCAAAAAGGAAGCCTTACCTTTAATTTGGCATGTGGAAGCCTTATCCACTTTGTTGGTCTATCTTTTGAAAAATGTCTATACTTAACAATTTTAGTTTTGCTTACGTCCAGAAGTCTCTCTGTTTGGGGATCCCCTTCGGTTTCTGATTTACAAAAGACACCCGAACGAGAGCGGCGAGGCATCGGAGCCCTTCGAGAAGCCCACGATTAGGATGAAAGGGATGAAGCCCCAGTGAAAGATTTGTACCGTGTATTTAAGAACGGTAGGAGTGTATTTCCTCAACATGGATATAATTTTTCTAATGTCAGCCATTTCGGCACACAAATATTTATGAAAAACCAAAATTATTCGAAAACAGAAAAAAGTAAGGAAAATTTACGTGTTTACTGAACGATGTCGTTTGTTATAATGAGAAAATCTGTTCAATGTTTGAAAGGTGCCCGCACCCATAAAAGCAAAGCCTGCTACTTGGCTTACTCGAAATTTCAAAATAATTTCGCTTCGAGTCAATTCGGCATAGCATAGCCAGCTTGGAAACCCTACCTCTAGGATATTCGATGAATTTTTGGCAAGGTGGAATGTGTTTCATCTTCGCACAAAGAGTGCGAATAGTTTGGTTAGACGGCCGACTATTCGCCTTACTTGCGCCCAGAATTTCGAATATGCGTGGATAAAGCGCGAAATAAGTGCCAATTGGGCAGAATTTATGCCATAAAGGTCCCGCATGCAGGCAATAGAAATGTGAAGAGTGTGGGCTTTCTTTTGGCATTGAGGTGCACAGTGGGAAATGAAGTGTGTAACAGAATATTATGAAAGAAAATCTCTAGGTAGAAGGGACAGGGACAGGGAAAACGTTGTGCAATAAAACAATATTTCATTCCAATTCGTTTATCTACTTTCGTTTCTGTTAATATTTGTGGTCTATAATTCATTCAGTATTCACGACATTACATACGTCGAGAATTTAGGATGTTTTAGGATTTCTATGTTATATAATCCAATTTATTCTTATGAAATTAGTTCACATAAATCCATACAGTGGCTACTTTTCAGTAGGTCTGTTGAGATAATATAAAAATAGAAGGTGACCAAACTATCACCTTCATCATTATCGTCTACAAAATACAAATAAATATAATACAGTAGAAGGAGACTTTTATGACCATGGCCATCAATGGATTAGATTAATAGATTAGATTGTTAGATTCGATTAATAGATGAAATAAATATAATTTATATTGAATTAATACATTTGATTAATACATGTGACCAATAGACTTGATTAATTTATGAGATGATTAAGAATTTCGATTAGATTAATAAATTAGATTAATTGATTAGTATAATAGTTGAGCTTAATAGATAAGTTACATATACTGATTTAATAGATTAGATTAATAGATTTTAATAGACTACTTGTAGATTAATAAATGAGTTGAATAGATTAGAATAATAGATATGTTAAATAGATTGGATTAATAGATGTGAAGTGATTAGACTAAAAAATGTATGAATAAATTAGTTTAATAGATAAGTTAAATAGACTGGTTTAATATATTAAAACAATAATTCTGTTTAATAAACTATATTAATAAATGAGATGAATAGATTGGATTAATAGATAAGATTAATATATTGATTAGCTTAATAGATGGCAAGGGAGGGAGACCAACATTTTAAGTACATACATTTATTTACAAGTATAAGATATTAAACTATTTATATGAAACAGTCTTGTGTTAAAGCTTCAACTACAGCTTAAGAATGCGAAATGCGTGGTTAAATATAGAGACTATTTATGTGGAACGGCACCACTGTGCAGTGCAACAACAAGAACAATAACAACAATTCACCTATTGCCAACTTCATATACATCGACATGCCCATCATGCTGCCCCAGAGGCGTGTAGGTGGTTAGATATTTTTGGGTGGCTGGCATGCGTTTGTTTGCTTGTTTGGCATTCTGGCTGCCCCTTTCCCACCCACATACAACTACAAGTATATGTATGTACAACCCCAACACACACGCACACATACATATGTAGAAGAGATGTGGCGAAACACCCCCGATTCGCGATGGCCACAAAAGACATCATGGCTGCCGACAAGCCCAGCGTCCTGCCTTGCGTCCTCACGTAGTCATCATCCGCATCGGTGCGGGCACTAACGCTTCACTGGATACTTACTGTGAAAGTAGACCCATTCACACACACACACACACACACACACACACACACACACACACGCACATAATCTGCATGTGTGCTTGTGTGATGGCAAATATAAGCAGTCAAGTAACCACCCACCCGTACCGCGTGTGTGGGACTCGCAGCGCGTACACGTATGTGGCGAATTGTGGTGGCCATGTGTGGGAGGGTGTGTTGTGTATGTGTGTGTGTGTGTGTGTGTGTGTGTGTGTGGCCACGGCCAGCAGCCATCGTTCCCAACGCCATTTGCAAGTCAGTAGCAACGACAGCAGCAGCCACAGTCAGCCACAGTCAGCCACAGCCACAGCGACAGCCACAGCCAAAGCCAAAGCAGTAAAAGCAACGATGGAAGTCATGTTGAAATTTTAATTCCTCGCCGACTCAATTTGGCTTGCCCGTCGTTCCATCCTTGCCTCATTGTTGTTGCTGTTGTTGTTGCCGGGCGCTCTGTCTGGCTGGCACTCCACGTCGGTCCTCATGTGTGTGTAGGAACTGTTTCTTTTCTCTCACACATGTGTGTCTGTTTCTGTGAGAGAAGAGAATGGGTTTTGATGGGGGTTGGAGCTGTCCCCTCCACCCTCCACCCTCCCCTCTCGCATGCTCATTCGTTCGGTCGGCTAGTCGGTCGGTTGGTCTGTCGGTCGGTCGGTCGGTCGGTCTGTCGGTTGGTTGCTTGGATGGACGGTTCGCCTTCGCCAGCGCCTCGCACATGTGGAAATGGCAATGACTGCCTTTCTCTGTTTATTCCAAATGAACTTGTACATATGTATGGGTGTGCGTGTGTGTGTGTGTGTGTGTGTGTGGAGAGAGGGAGGTAGAAGAAAAGGCAGTTAGTCTTTGGTGATTTTGCTGCCACCGCTGCTGTTGCTGCCGTTGCTGACGTCACCGCAGCTACTACGTTGGCCAGGTGGCGTCGTCTGGGCTTTGGGCTCTCTCTGTGGGCCAAGCATCCTGCGAATTGAATCGCATACACATACATATATACATAAATATGTAGATAGATATATATAGATATATATATATATATATATATATATATATATATATATATATATATATATATATATATATATATATATATATATATATATATATATATATATATATATATATATATATATATACACATATATGTATACACATGTGTGGGAAATGGGATGTGGGATGCGGGGGGATGTTGAATTGGGTTCGTGGAGTATGTGAGTGGAAGCGACAGGAATCGCTGTCGTTAGACTGCGGTCGCATGTCTGTTACGCTTGTGAATGCTGCGGTTAGCGAAGGACCCAACTAGGACAAAAGAGCAATACTATTCACACACACACACACACATTTATGCTGTACATAAGGCTGTCATATGTGTTAGTGGGTGTGTGTGTATGCCCGCCCCAAAAGCCCACAGCAGAACAGAAATGAAACACCGCAAAGCGTGTTGGTTGACATGTGATTGAGGACGACGTTTATGTGCAGCGACATATATGCATGCATACACACACACGCACATATATCACACACGCATACACACACACACACACACACCTACACACACACAGCCATGGGTTAGTTAGTTCGTTAGCATTTATGCACTCTTTTGTATGCACATCTCCTGCCCATGTTTATGAACTTGTTAGTGCAAAAAAAAAAAAAAAAAAAAAAAAAAACGCTGAAGGTAATAAATCTCAACGTGACTCAGAAGAGTGGCCAAAGAGTTTTGTCCTTTGTCCTCCTCCTCCTCCTCCGCCCTCTCTTTTAACGTGTGTGTGTGTGGGTGTGTGTGTGCCACATAAATAAAATGCTATTCATTCACTTGTGCGCGTTTTATATTCAGTTTATTGGCGCTGCAAAATGTCATTAGCATTTGCAAAAAAGTACGTGGATATGGCTACGCAGACAACTCCAATGGCAGCACAAACACATACAAGTACATATGTTCATACGCGGGGTAAGCCAAAGGACATTCTGGGCATTAGCTGAAATTTGATTTAGGAATGGATGAGCAAATTTGGTGTGATACTCGTAGAGCCAACAATATTTGAATGTTTACGATGCCTTTTAGGGATCGTTCTCAACTAGATTATCTTAATTTTAAGCTCTGTTCAGACGGGCAAATAATTTGCCCACCAATTTTACGAATTATGAAATGTCAATATTTAACTATTTTAGATATTCTTTGTGAACAGTTATCGCAAGTTGTGATACTTAATTTTTAACTTTAAGCTGTGGTCACACAGGCCAATAATTTGCTCACAAATCATATTTTTTCAAATGACAGAAGTATCCCGTGCACATGTTTATACGTTAATTAAAACGAACAAGAGTTCTTTACTAAACTATGGTGTTTTGCTGCAAGAAAACTTTTGGGTACTTTGAAAAGCCCCCTTTTAAAAATATCTATAAATTTGTTGGCAAATAATTTGCATGTCTGACCGGGCCTTTAAATTTGAAACACATCCCTTAATTTTTATTGTAAGTATTAAAAGAACTTACGATATTACGATATTGCCAATAACTTTTTAATCTGGATATATTGGTGAGAAAACAACGGAATTCCAACATTCCCTGTTCAGAGATGAAATATACTTATTACAGATATTTGCATCTGATTTTGGATGCACGGCACAATCTCTTTGCAGGAAGAGGTTTGCTATATTGGGGCAAACATATTTACCAAAAAGTGTTTAGCATGCATTTAAGAAATATACAGCTATTTTCTGATAATTGTTGTTTATGGCCAGGTCATTAGGTCAGGAAATATTTTCAATGATTTTCATTTATAGCCGAGTTTATTTCAAAGGTCACTTTTTTAATATGGCAATAATCAAAATGCTATTATTGGAATTACAATTTGGTTTCTTTTTGCCGTTTCTTTTGAATGAAGAGCTGATTAGTTTTATCTAATAGCCATTATCTTTACCTCATCTCTCCTAAAACCTCCTTTTTACACATCATTTTCAATATCATCTTCAACATCATCTTTAACATAATCTTCAACATCATCTTCAACATCATCTATAACATCATCTTCAACATCAACATCTTTGACTTATGAGATCAAAAGTTATTGTAGAACTATATACATTTGGCATCAACGAAGGGTCCACTTCAAAGTCATAAGCTGCTTTGGGTTTTACATGAAAGGTTAAAGAAATTTCAAACATAAGCAAAAAAGAATCTAATACTCCTTGCAGGTATTTAGGCATTCAGGTAAATAAAAAATGAAAACTTAGACTTCTTCATTTTTTGTTGGCTGCCATTTGAAAAATCTTTGTCAATACTAAGACAATTTCTTTTTGGGCTCACTACCGAGAAATTTTCAACCATAACAGCTAGGGGCATCAAATGTTATATGTAGACTTGTTTTATTCATGAGCAGAAAAAGTTTTTTACAAGCCATATAAACATCATCGGTGGAACAATCTCCCTTTGAAGAGTCATGCTGTGTTAAGTTGAAGCATGTCTCTGAGTAGAAATGGCTGTGGATCGTGTCAGAGGCGCTCTTAGTTATTATTATAGTTGCGTTATACAATTATTTACCCCTTAATGGTCGTCTTAGCCTTAGCTTGAAGCTTGTACTGTCTATATTGGTGAATGCAAGCCAGAATATATAAAAAATAAAAACATAGATATCGTTTATTTGTTTTAAAATGAATTTCAGGTATTTAAAGAGCTTTAGCTTATCCCTGACCATTTGAAAATGTGACTGACTGTTGACTGGCGATTGTCGTGAGAACTTGGCTCCTGGCTTTTTGGTGGAATATTTATTCCATTAGAAAAGCCGTGCAGTTCGCACGGACGGAATTGCTTATCGCAAGAAGCGTAATCCACACTTTCAAAATCAAATGGACGACCAATGTATGGATAATGTGGTGGGTGTGGGTGCTATGCCAGCTAACAGCAGCCTTTATATGCCCTCGTCCTTGCCACAGGACTCACATCCAGCCACGATGATGTTTGCCAAATTTCGCTTTCTTTTTCCTTTTTGTGCGCGCTCTCGCTGGTGATGATGAGAGGCTGATGAGGTGGCTGGCAGAGTCGCCCGGTAGTAGCAAAATAAAAGCCAAGGTGATTATATTGTTGTTGTTGTTATTGCTGGTGGCTGTGCTGGTGGCTGTGCTGGTGGGGGTGGTGGTGGTGGTGGTGGTGTTGCCGGAGAAGAAAGTAAAAACACATCAATTGGCATGTGTATGGAAATGACACGAGAGAATTGTGCAAAAATGTTATCTTTGGCTTCCGCACCAAGTCTTTTGGATTTAGAACTCTGCTGCCGCTGCTACTGTTTTTTTTTGTTTTTGCAAGCGGAACAATAACAACAACAACAAGAAGAAGAAGAACAACAACAACGATGTCAAAAGCGACAGCATTGAAAAACGAACCCCTCGCCCACTCTACCTCGCTTGTCTCTCTGGCAGCGCAAAACTGCCATAAGATAACTCGACAGGCGGCACACTGACAGACACATTGACACACACACACACACACACACACACACACGCACACAGATGCGACCAAAATACTACTATATAGAAAATTGGCAGTTGGATAAGCGAAAAAACCAATTCACGAATACTTTGCATATATAATATATTCAAAATTTACTGGGGCGACGTCAGCCGTCAATCGTCCGCCAGCCCGTACACCGCCCACCCCACCCCACCCCACCCCACTCCACCCCAAGCCGCCACAACAAGCAGCGTGTCGTGTATATCGCGCTAAGGTAAACACCCTTTGAAATGGCAAACATCGAGGGGAGCGGAGGGGAGCGGAGCGGAGTGAAGGACGACGCGGGTCAAACAACGGCTCGAGCGCTTCAGGCGACTGAAGCTTGACTGGGTCGCTCTCTATACGAGTATGTGTGTGTGTCTTGCCAAGGAGGGGGCAGTTGGGGGAGCTTGGCATTTGGTTGGCCCTTCGGCCGCGATAGATGTGCAAATTTTCGCTTTTTTTTGCGCGCGCATTTTGTTACGCTTGTGTCGCATGCCAGAGTTGCTCGAAGCTGTGGTACTGGGTAGTATGGGTAGTACTTGGTGCCCAATACTCGCTACTTGGTAAGTGATAAGAATTGTGAGTATACTCGTATGTATGTGGGGGCATTGAATACTCGTAAGCATACTAGTACGAGTGTGCCAATAACAGATGTAAGTAGGGGTTGTAACGAAACAAATTATAATTTCATAAATAAAACCAATTTGTTATGCTTACAACGACAATCTGTTGCAATTATTATTTAAAATAAATTATTAAAGTCTAGGGGGAACAAAAAGTTGCATAAAACTCTCATCGAATAGCCATTCATTAGAAGCAAAGGGTAATATTAAGCCCCTCCTATTGAGCATTAAGATCTATTACCCCAGTCTATTACTAGACTTGAAACTGAGTTTGGTTAACAAGCCATGAAATTACTGAATTACTTAATGTGTCTAGGGCTTAGGGCAACCTGTACAACAAGTTTGTTTATTCCAGCTCTTGTACTTCCTCAGATCCTTTCGTTCATACAGAAGGACAGTCGAACAGACGGATCAATTCGTCTTGTCTTCCTGATCAAAAGCAGACACTTGCTCTCATAAGTCTGCGAACACACAAAAAATAAACAAAGTGTAATTCTATCTTTGAAGATATGATACTTATTGAACCAAATGTTTTTTAATTGCATAATTTACTTTTCATAATAACTATTTTTTTGAATATTTTTGTACCCTGTACCCAAAGGGTAAAAGGGTATGTTAGTTTTGTGCGAGTATACATGGAACACACAGAAGGAGTATATATATTCTTGATCAGGATGACAAGTCGATTCGATATAGCCATGTCCGTCTGTCTGTCTGTCTGTTTGTCTGTCTGTTTGTCTGTCTGTCTGTAAGAACGCAAGTATAAGAGGTAGAATAACCAAACTTGGTATCCAGATTCTCCTGAGTCCGAGAAAGGATGAGTTTGTTAATATATGATATGATGCAACCCAGTTAGTGATTATATATCCGTACACTAAATTTCATTATGAGAAGTCAATTATGTAGAAAGTTATAGCCATAAAAAAATCGCACGCTCTGCCTGCAGCTCTGCCTGCAGCTCTGCCCGTAGCGCTGCCCTCAGCTGTTGTTGTTGTTGCTGCTTTTTCAACTTTGTGCTGCATTAAGATGTAAATTTATTATATGCATATGTTGAATATTTTATATTTACTTTAATTAATTAATTAAATTAATTAACTTTTTCAAATAATTTTTTTAGAGCTAAATAGTTAGTTTTCTTTTTAATTTTCTTTTTTTGTGGAGAGTACAGGTTATTTTACTGTCGGGCTTGCTCGACTGTAGCGTTCTATCTTGTTTAATTCTTGCTTTTAACAAAATAATTATGAAATGTGGACTCGCAAAAGGCTGTTCTTTTTAATGTAAATAAAATAATAATAAATTTCTAATAGCTCATTGGGTGTCCCTTTCAAGCCCGTTTCTTAGCATTCCCCTACACCTTAAAAGACAACTTGACTGGAGAAGGAGCTGAAGAAGCTGAAGAAATGTGGCAATAGGTAATTATATATTTAAAATCTTAATTATATGTGGGGTATATGTTTAATATAAATATATAGAAATAGTCTAGCAAAACAGAAAAGTACGGAAAGAAGAATGGAGCTGTGTCTGTGCGAGTATATGAGGATTTTGTTGTTAAATGGCTGATGGCGAAAATAAAAGCAATATACATGTATGTACACAAATGGGCGCACAGACACACACACACACACACACACACAGAGACACAGACATTTACACGCATTCAGGCAGCAACACTTGCCGTTGGCCGAGCTGAGTTTTTCACATTTGGTTGGCAGCGACCGGGCCGGGCCGGGCCGGGCCAGGCCGGGACGGGCTCAGCGGAAAATAAAAAATGATGATCCAGTGTGTCGTTTGGGCCCCCTCTCGCCCCCACTCCCACCTCCCCCACGAAGTTCTTTTTCTTTTCTTTCCTTTTTTTTTTTTTTGCAACGTTGATTCTGAACCCGTGTCCTGGCACCGTACACGTTCATGTTCACGTTTATCTTCCCGGCCATGGCCACGGTTCGCCAGCCATGAATTCATCGAATAACCGTAGGCTTTCTCATTCTTTGATATGCAGGAGCGGAAGTCTTCGGCAACGCCTGACGAACAGTAGCACACTTGATTGTGTGTGGGCCTGTGTGTGCCTCTGTGTGTGTGTGTGTGTGTGTTTGTGTTTGGCATATGACTGGCGCTGGGCAACATTGAGGCAAGTTAAGGACAACAGCAACAACAACAACAACGACGACGACGACGACTTTTGGTAACCAAGTGAAGTGTAAAGAGCTCTTTCCTTTATTGGTTTTGTATTTTATTATCACATTTCGTTTATTCCTTGCTGGCTATATATATATTATGTGTGTGTTAGTCCGTCTATGTGCTCACCAGATACATATGCACATACATACATATATACGAATATGTACTTATAATATATTTGATGTCATCGTCATCAGTGGAGCGCCCTAGGCTTTGATGACACTTTGCGCCGCCGTTTACGGGGCATATGGGACTTTGATATGACAACGCAAATATCCGTTATGGGCCGACAGGCACGCACCACAACCATACAGCCACACAAGCGAATCGGCAGCGGTGCTGCTGACGGTGGTGGTGGGGGTGGTGAGGGTGGTGAGGGTGGTGGTGGTGCCAGTGGCGTTGTCCTCATGTGGCCCCGGCCATGGGCAGGGGCTATGGCTGGCTGCGCATCTTAAAGATCTTTTTAATGCGTTTGCATGGTGAACAACAACAACAAGAACAACAGTAACAACAACAACAAAAAAACATCGCTAAAAATCACAGCCCTTTCCACCACCCATGAACAACTAACTGCTGCAAGGGGTGGGGGTGTTGTCATGTGTGTGGGAGTGTGTGTGTCTATGTATTGGAATATAAGTAGTATATATGTAAGTTTGTATATATTGTCCCATTGCTGTTATCTGTGCCGAGGCGTTCGAGCCATTTTGGATTTTATATTTGATATTTTTGGAAGCAATGTTGATGCTTCCCCTGGCCATTTCAATGAACATTTGCCGCAGGGAATTGGACACACGCATCCATTATTCACACATACACACACAAGCATACACTCGCAAAAAAAAAAATGCAAATAAATATTTCCAGAGCAATGAATTTTATAATACAAGTATTTCGTATTTAAGTCAATTATAAACAACGTAAATTTAACTAAAAACGTATTCAACTGCTTACTTAATTATAAATAGCATTATTAAAGTGTTTAATACTTAATTGAAATATTTTTAAATGTTTCTCACATATATTTATATCTTTCTTATTAGTTCCTAGCGCGACAAGAAAGATTCTTATAAACCAATGCACTAAGCACAAAAGTGAAATTTCCTTAGATGATAAAATTAAACGTGATTTGATTAGCTTACTTAAATATCAATATTTATAGCTTAAAAAAAAAGTTTGTAAAATGGCTTGCTAATAAAAATGTTATACAAAATGTACGGAAAAAACGGGAACAATATTTTAAAGTTAAACAAGAGAGAACGCCAGAGTCGAGTAACCACGACATTAAAATACCCTGTTCCCAGACAAACTTTCGGCTCTCAGTTCTATTAGTCCATAGCAGAAGACAAGAGAAGTAGAGGAGACAACTTGATTCTGCAATTTGTGGGCTTAGTACTGGAGTAAAATTGTTCTTTGATTTGACCGATTTGGATGAAACTTTAAAGAAAAGTAGATAATTAATAAATGAATAATTAAATTTTTTAGCGGGGGAATCAAGAAAATAAAAAAACTTTACAGCTCTGGCGTGCATTAAGCCTACGTCAACCCAGCACTTTTTATTAAATATTTTAACACTTTGAAATAGCTATGTTTTATTTTAAAATCGACATTTTAGTGAAGACTGTACATTTTATATTCATAAAAAGACACCGACGTGCAAAATGTATGGTAAAAATATTTTAATTCACGCGCTTTATTTTTTAAATAAATTGAAATAGAAAGCCAGGATATTAATATACTTGTAAGTATTCTACATATTCCCTATATAGCAGCAAATTTGAATGGTTGAACACAGTTACATATAGTAAGTAATTAATAAGTAATTAGTTTTATATTTCTGCTATAGTTTTTAGTGTTTTTAAATCAACCAAAAGAGATTTCTGTGGCACGGATTGGGGTTCGGTTGCAAAGAGATTTCTGTAACACCCTTGATACAAAAGTGAACAAAATTAGAGACACAGAGAGCAGACTATACAAGTATACTAACCTCAGCAAAGGTGCTTTAATACTTAGGTAGACTGGCCACATAGAGTGTACAGGATTGTTGAGAAGGAGTACACGACTTTACCGATAAGTCCAAATAAATAAAATAAAGAAAATACGCATATTAAATCAACAATTGCTGTGGTTGGTGACAGAAACTTGACTTTGTAATACACCTGTAATACAAAAATATACACCTTATTCTGTTTTTACACGGTTTGAAAATTAAAAATTTTATTTATGACTTTATTCCATTTAGCAAAATATATTTTGCATATGATCAATGTCTTTTTTTACACGGTATTTTTTACACGACTTTTTAGGAATTGGTTCCTAAATAATATAATAATAATACCGTGAAAAAACAGAATTAGGTATATATACAAGTACATGTGTATATGTATGCAGATTCTTTCATAAATTTCTTTATCCTTACATCTACTCATCTCAAACTCTGTACTTTTCCCTCCTCTCAAATAAATGAATTAAAAGAAACATACTGCAAGATGTACTATATCTATATGTAGGCAAGCATATGAAGCTCGCAGGGCCTAAGAGACTCATTAATGCTTCGACTCATTTGATTAATAATTGCTTCAGATGTATTTGATTGGACTTGATATGGATAATAAATATCATGGCAGCCAGATAGAGTCTATTACTAAACAGGATGCAGCGTAGGAGCGCCAATAATTAGGGTGTGGTAGTATTTCGTTTGCTTGTTACATAAGTTGTTTGCTGCAGTTGCTCAGCATACTAACTATTTGCATATAATCAGTTACTTTTGATGTTACATACACATAGCATACATACGAGCAAAGTAGTTATGTGTACAAAATTTGGATGCCTGCACACACACAATGGCCCACAATTTCGCCAACAGCGATTTGTGGCGAGCAATCCCAATCCCCAGAACAATCTGCAGCCCAAGCCCAAGCCCAAGCCCAGACCCACGTTCCACCATTTAATTACTCAATCTACTCGATCTACGCACATGCTGGCCCTGTTCCTGCCCGTCCCCGCCTCTTCCCGCCCACCTACAGCCCACATCCTACGCATTTAAACATTAACCACATTAGCAAAGGCCCCGATGCAGTGATTGGCACAGCAGTGTTCAAGTATATAAACCCTTATACATATGTATGTATATTTGCATATGTACATACATACATATGTACATACCTACAAATTATAGTTTTACATGCAGCCGTGTAAATTACTTGTGTGGACGGGAGATGCCAGTACATGCAAGTATTCCACGAAATTGCTTCCAAAGAAGGCATACAAATTCTACATACGCGTATGTACATACATATATAATACTTGTATGTATGTATGCATGTATGTGCGTATGTGTGGGGCTAACTATTGTAAATCCGCGTCAACTTCCAACACCCATTCGCAGTGCGAAGAACTGCTTATCCCCACTACCCCATTCGGGTTGTGGGCCCGCACATAAAACTTGCTTCGCTACGGGCTACGAAATTAAAACAAATCCTTTCGTTCCATATTAATGGTCGCCATCTTTGCACCGAAATGACATTCGAAAACATTTATTGCGCAGAGTGAGGACAAATACGCACACACACACACACACACTGAGAGAGATGCACAAACATACACTCCCCAAAGCCACACTCGACCACCTACCACCTACCACCTACCACCACCACCACCACCACCTATTCAAAACCACCTTCAACTTCAACCCAATTCAACCATTTTCACATATCACATCACATGAGCGATATACGGGTCCATATGTATTCGTGCATGTGTTTGTGTGTGTGTGTGTGCGGGGGTGTGATTCCACATATGAGTGTATACATATATATATATATCGTATATCGTATATAGTCGTGTGTGTGACATAGTGTACGAGCATGTTCATTTCATACGCGAGTGTGTAGTGAACTCTGCAGGACACATTACTCAGCCAAAAGGGGTTGTGGTTGGGGTTGGGGTTGGGGTGGCTGTGAGGCGAGGGTGCGGGTGACGCTGATGGGTGGGTTTTCAGTTACCCTTTGACAACAACAGAACAAAAGCACTAAACGTGCACGCACACACACACACACACACACACTAATATGTGCATATATGTATTGTACAAATGCACAGTTATTCTATTTTACATTATTTACCATAAAGTTTTCATTTAGTTTTCTAATTACTTTTTTAATCAAAACAAGAAGCAAGCTCCACACCCGCCCCAACCCACGTTGGCAAGCGATAAAGTTTGCCAAATTATTGACTAAACACGTACATACTTATATACTTGTATGTACGATAGTATGTATATAGCACTATTGTGATGGTGTTTTAGTCTTCCACATTTAAACGCATGTAGCTGTCGCCGAATATTGCAACTAAATTTGAATTTCTAAAACCATTTGTCGTTAGCATTAATGACGGAAATTAATTGCAAGTTGGTCTTCTTCTATATAATAAACATAAGAAATTATTAAATATAAATAAAATACAATTAGAGCAACAGCGTTGAAAATAAATAAACAACTACAAAATGTAATGGATAGGTTTTCAAAGATATATCTATATAATTCTTTAAAAGCATTTTAAGCAAAAAGGGGTCCCGCCACTAGCACTATTGTTCGTAAAAGTATGAAGAAGAACATACAAATAGTAAAAAGTGATTTATGAAGTCCTGCCATACTGAAAGCGATTTAAAAGGTTTTCAACAATTCGGTTTGTAATTTGCCGACCTTTTACACACATTATAATATGATTAATAAAATGATGTATTGAATTCGATCAAGAGCTCAGACATTATGTCATTGGTTTGGAAATGGACTATTATTAATGCAGAAAAGTAAGAAAATAAAAAAGCAGCGATTATTATTACTTTTTTTTTTTTAAAGCGAATAACCCATTCACTTAGAGAACAGGAGTTTACCAATATCGTACTTTTAAGATTATTTAAGCATATTCTCTATTATTGAAAAATTCTTAAAAAAAGCAAAATAACAACTTCAGCTTAATCAAAAAATAAAATCATTATTTTAGGAGTTTTATTTTTTTGCTCAAAAATAATGATTCTTGGTTGTTAAATATAACTTAAAATTAATCATTATATTACGAGAGAATCAATAAAATTAAAAATAAGTATTATTTTGTAATTTTTATAATAACACTTATAATGATTACAGTCCCAGAAAATAAGTCTTCAAATCATTGAGTTAAAGGTACTACTTTCTTAACATTTTGTTGCGTTCAGTTAACTTTTTTATATCTCTTAATCTTACTCGTATGTTTAAGAATTTATTTAAGAGTTAAGCTTCATCTCTTACAACTTGAATCTTTAAAAATTGATTGAATTCCATTCAAATAATGGATCTATAAACTGTTAGTGTGTATTACAATTGACAGTTATATAAGTGGTATGCCACATTAGATTGTCCATAGCAATAATAATATAATTACAAATCAATCCAAAATCTAATCTCTATTCAAGGCGGCAGGAAGAAGGCATTGTGCACGAATTTGTGGCAAGTTCAAGACTTGAAGTCGTTGAAGAAATGTTGAATTACTTTTTAGAAAAGTCAATGGCTACCCAAGTCGGTGTGTTTGTGTGTGTGTGTGTAGAGGACATTTGAACAGCCAACAACAACAACAACGAGAGCAACAAAAATAAAACGCTTTTATGCTGGACGAAGGTCGGTTGCTTGGCGGCCATTTTCCTAACAAAGAAGGCCACCTTCACTAGCTCTCTCTCTATATATATATTAATGTTTGTACATACTGTATGTGTGTGTGTGTGTGTGTGTATGTGTATACATACGAGTATATAGTCGGTTAAATCTAATGGCATTGTGCGTCTGCTTGTGTTGGCTGCTGTCCCATCAGCTCATCGCATTAATTCACGTCTGGCCATTTGAGTAGACGAGCCAGCGAACGGACAGCCGCGATTCACCCCCTTGTGTGTCCTTTCCGGAGTGCAAGGACTAGGACTGTCAGTCAATTGGTGTGCGACCCCCACTCCCATTCCCACTCCCACTCATAGCCCCCCTCCTCTATCAGCAGCCCATTTGACGCGCTAGCGCGTGGCCGCCAAGCGATTCGTTTTGCAGAGGACGCTGATAGTTATTGAGTCCCTGAGGTAGCAAAAATATTTCCAATTTCGACCACTGCCGTAGGCCAGACATACGGACGCACGAACGGACGGACTAGCTGGCAGCCTGGCTGCCTGGCAGCTGGGATGGCCAAGAAAATGCTGCTGACGGTGCGGCTTCTGACGGGTCAGGTCGTGATGTGGGAAGGGATGGGGATGAGGACGGGGACGGGGACGGGACAGGACTCTCTCCGAGCAATGTAATGTCAATTTACTTAAAATTGAAATGATTCAAGGGCGAATTGAGCGTTGAGTGGTGGCAAGTCGATGCGCCATGTACATGGGCATTGCCCACCTTTTTGGTCTTCAACTCTACAACTGGGACTACCATTGGGCCAGGGACGAGTCGGAGAGGGGAGAGTGGTGGACGATGTTGCCTCGTCATGCTCAACGTAATCTGCCGCCTGGTCGCATGGCTTCGTTATTTCGACCTAAGTCCAAGTCCAAGCTAACTCAACCGGGCGAGTTGCTGCCCATTTGTGGGCTTCGAAAGGGGGACTCTGCCGTTGCCGCTGCCGCTGGCACCACTGGTGACTGCTGACGGACATGGGGGGGAGGGAAGGGGAGGAGAGGGGAGAGGTGGGGTTCATCATTGACGCCAACACGGAACTGCTGTCCGTGCCCGCAGCCATTATGTGCGCAGGACAACGCTTGGATGACAGGGCGTGTATTTATTGTTACCGCTTCGTGGTCGCTGCACAAAACTTGCGGCCACACCGGCTTCAGTCAGACTTTTACACACACACACACACACACACACACACATGCACACGTACATACTCTGATATAGTATATACATATGTATGTATGTGTATTTAAATGTACATAGCTTGGAGAAGCTTTTTTGTTACGCAGTCAGACGCTTTCGCAGACGACCACCAATGCACAGTGGAGTATTTTCGCGTTTGAAGTGCAAAGGAAACTCAAACTTAAAGCAGAGTTGATGTATCAGGGAGACTAGTCTGTTTGTTGTTAGATGAAATGCCTCTCTTTATAGATATATAGTCAAATGAGAATCTAGCTCCAGCTTTTCTCAAATCAGTTAGCGACTTTGTAATGTGAGCTGCTGTATTGTTATACTCTGCAGATGCAATGGAATTAAAATTGCAAGATGAGTCGATCTTGCCCTGTCTGTCAGTCTGTCCATCTGTCCGTCCGTATGAACTCCTGGATTTCAGAGACTATAAGAGCTAGAGACACAAAATCTTGCACAAAGATGTCTTATGTGGGTACGCTATACGAGTTTGTTTTTTTTTTTTTTTGAAACACCCCCAACTTTTCCCATATGAGGGATTTTCGGAAACGCCGTTTGTATCACCTATATCTCGGAGAATATGAGAGACACAAAATTTGTAGTCCTAGATAGGCAGAAAATATGGATTTAAGAATTTTCGTCCATCGTCCCTCCCCCGCAATTAGTGATTTTCCATAGTTCCCGTAATTTTTGGAAACTTTGACTCAAATTTGGCAAATACCTCCAGTTAGTGATTGCGTGATAAACTCACGAATACAGAAGGAGGTATAAACAATTAACAATTATTTTTTCATTTCACTTTTTTCTTATTTCCATAATTATTATACACATTTGTACAGAGTTGGCGGAATTTGTCTGCCTGATTGGCCAATTAATGCCACTGTGGAATGTGGCTGATGGGCGGTGGAGGGATGGGGGGAGGGGGGGAGCTATTGAATGCCCAGAATCCGTTTGCCTGCTACACCGACGTAAAATATTTATTACTTATCCCCAGTGTTTTGCATGCGTCGTTGTTGCCGGCCTGCTCCCCATCCCCACCCTCATCCTGTCCCTCTCCCCGTCCCCGTCCCCGTCCTCGTGCTCGTCCTGTTCGACGTCTTTGCTTCGTTGCGGACTTTGCGGACGTTGCTGTTGCTGTTGGCTAGCAAATGACCACGGTAAGGGTAAAATATGAACTCACGCCCTTGCCGACCGCTTAAATTACTTCAAGCCAAAAGCGTCCACTGATTTCGTCTGAGGCGGCGTCAGTTGTTTATGTGTCTGAGTGTTTCGCATTGCCACAATGGCCAGAGCAATGGTTCAGGCCATGTCTGCGGCTGTGGCAGTGGGATGTGGCTCTGAATCAGCGGCTAGACCATACAGCTAAAGTCATGAGCGGCAACTGTACCATTTCTAATATGTTCTCGTCATTGTCAGGCATGGCAGGACACTTGCAGAGTGTTGCGAACCAACATTGATTTATTGATTCACGCATGTCAATGCATTTAGGAGAGCTCATAAATATTAGGATGGTGGAGCTTACAAATTTCTTAATGTGGGAGCATTACCATTCGCTTTATGGGCTGCTGAGCACTCGAAGTTAATTCGAGCATAAATACAAGTACTCGTGTATTGAAATTTAACGAAATGCTCTCAGGTATTCCAATTTGCGCAAAGTAGAAGTCATGCTAGGGTTAAGAATAACTTGAATGTTGGAAAGCTGACTGATACTACTTAATAATTTCAACATTGTCATCGACTTTGGAAAGCAACTCGAACGTTGAATATATTGGACTCCTGCTTGGTTATTGGACCCTGGCATCACGTGATTTCAGATCTCTTGTTTTCATTTTGGAATCAAAGACATTTTTCCAATATTGTTACATAATATTGATGTCATTTTTTATCCCATTTCTTTGAGGCGTCAACACTTGGGTTTTAAAAGATAAGTCACTATCAAAGTTAAGTAAAGTTTTAATCAAACTTCTCGTCATTTTTTGCTTCCAATAATCGTATTCTTTATCACATTTATTTAAGATCATCTCAATTCCCTCAATCGTTACTAATATAAATAATTTCCTAAAATACTTTTCATATCCCAACTTCCATAATTTACTTTGGAAAGAATTCGGTTTATTTATTATTACTTACATTATTTAATTCTACATATATTTAAGAGATTTTAGGGGGAAATAGCAAAACCAATAGAAAAGTAAGGTGCACAAAATAACGTTTATAAATTGTTTTAAAATTTAAAAACCACTTCAAAGGGAAATAAACAATATGTGTTACATTTTGAAAAGTATATAAAAAATTACATCAATCAATTCTTTTACAAATCTTTCTTTAAGTCCTCCTTCGTCTTTTAAGAAAGTAATTTCTGTCATTCGTCTTATATTGCTACTCATTCCTGTAGGATTTGTGGGATTTAATGCCGCAATAGTTTCGAAAATAAGTTTAAATATTTATAGGATCTTCTTGGCTTTTAAATAAAATTATATAAAATTCCATATAAAATTTATATGAAACAGTTAATATTCAATATTAATTCATATTCAATCAAACGATTTTCATTTGCGGTCAATGTGTTTTGTGTTGAAAATAATTTGGAGCTACTAATGAATAGAGTCGGTTTCAATGTGAAAATAAGACTGCTTCTGTTTGGGGATAATTAATAGAAATGTGAGTTAAAAGGGTCCCACACAGGCAACTCTGATTACCGAGTCCAATAAGGATATGCATACATATATAGTAGCTTGTAGTATTCGATGCATTCGTGCTGCGAGCAGACGCTCTAGAAAGGACCAACTTGTACTGTACATAGACACAGTAGATGCGTAGAGTCTCTTAGTTTAGTATCCTTGGGTTACTCAAAGCGCTGCTCAAGTCCCGCTGCTCGTTGACGACGTTAAGCTGAATCAGGGAAGCTAGAGTGCACAGGCAGAGTTACCTTCTGGGGGCGTCGGGAGGTGGAGGTCATGAGTTGATGTTAGCATTGCCAACGACAGAGCGGCAAAGGACGTTTGTACATAAATACATACATACATATGTATGTGTATGTGTGTGTGTGTGTGTGTGTGCGAGCATCGCATTAAACTCAAAAAGTATGTTCAAAATAAACAAAATGAATGTTCAAATGTCGCGAGCAGACCACAAGCTGTCACAAGCGCTTCTACAGGATAGCTGGAACTTTGCACACACACACACACACACACACGTACACACGTACACATATGCAGACACAAATTCAAGTATATATGTGCACACATGCAAGCATATGTATAAGCCACCTCTGGCCAAACGAAGTCAGCGAGCGACAACAACAAAGCTTTGCCAGCAAACTTCCCAAAAGTAGAAAAGCAAAACGAAAAATGACAGGACGAATGTAGGATGTGGAATGGGGAATGGAGGACAGGGTTCGAGGAGCTGCTGGCGTTGGTGAAGAGCTGAAGTAAAAGTTGAGCAAAGCAGAAGCAGAACCAGCAGCAGCACCACCAGAAGACGAAAACGAAGACGAAGTCTGTTGTGGGTGGGTGGGGAAATGTGAGGAGCTTGGGCAGCAGCAAGGCAACTATAGGAGTATTCATAGTCCTCGTCGCTGACTTGTCCAATGCCTACAATCATGCCATCACCCCCCCAGCCCCCCCTCCCGAAAGCCTTTTGTTGTCTGCAGTAAAATTTTCCATACTGGCGCAGTACAACATACTCCATATATACATACGAGTATAGGACATACATACATATATACATACATACATATATATATAGACAAGTACGAACATGTGTGCGGGTATACGAGTATACTCGTATGCGTTCCAGAGTTTAATTCAAATCACAAAAACACACACGCGCACAAATGAATTCCAACATTGGAGTGTTCATGTGTGTGCCTCTTTGTGTCTGTGCATGTGTGTGTGTGTGTGTGTGTATGTGTGTGTGAGAAAAGTTTGAAATTCGTGCGGTGGCAAACCGACTGACGTACTCCACACAAAATAAGGTCTAAAATCCTTTTTAACCAGGCATGTACCCCACAGATACACACACACACACACACACACACATACATACATACTTTCTTGTTATATACAAACTGACATGCATGTGCATGCGTGTGTGTGTGTGTGTATGTGTGCGTGCAAGCATCATCATATACAATTTGCAAAACTAAAATAAAAAGAATTTCTAACTAACTTGTAAATTTTCGCAATTTGAAAATCCTTTTTCTTTCCCCGCACCCGCACCCGCACCCGCACCCCCCAAAAGCGCTTCAAAGAGTTCCACAACTTTTGCAACGAGCCTTCCATCGAGCTTCTCCATTTACAGCCATTGCCACTCCAGACTCCAGTTGCTAGCCCTGATGCCGATGCGAATGCGAATGCTGCTGACTTGTTAGTTGTGTGTACGGGTATGTGACAACCGCAATAAGGTGATTCAGTAGCTGGGCACTGAACTGAGCGGAACGCCATTGTCAGGATAATAGCCACATTTCAGCACCGACTTCAAATAAACAGTCCATATTTGTCACGATGAAGAAAAATCTTAACTAATTAATAGTTGTTTGGAAATGGCAACTTCTAGAAAGTACTAATACTGGTATATATTTAAAGCATCTGAGTGTGTTAAAAACAATTTAGCAAATCGAGGCGTGTCTTCACTTGACTACGTTTAACTATATAATGGGCTTTTCAATAATTATTTCATATTCAAAAAGAATGAAGTACTATGCCATTTGTGTTCGATATTTTCTCAGTAAATTGTTGGTAAAAGTAGGTGAATAAATTGCACAACAATACTTGCTGAAGCCTCTATGTGATTGACCTTCCAAGGCGTACTGTGATTAGAGCTGGAGTCTTCCTTTTGGACACAGCTTAATAATAATAAGCTTAATAATACAAAAGTATAAGTATATTAAGAAGAATTACAATAAGTATGTTGTATATACCTGGAACTAATTTGAATTGCTTCTCTTATAAGGTATTCATACTAAACATATTTGTAATCTAATTAGTTCTTAATTAGTATTAAGTTTTCTCTTCTAAATACTATTGTTTTAGTTTGCTAGATCTATAACGTTTCTGACCAAATATGGCTTTGAATTGGGGCAAATAAATTTCCCCCAACTTGTGAGAAGTATTTTTAGACATTATTGTACAATTATTTTTGAAGATCTCTTATATCTTCAGTTGAAACTATTATGTACTGATATTGTGTATATTTAATGAAATCTGTATTGACTGCCGTCATTTGCTGATTTATTAATAAAATAAGTATAAAGTAATGCCTCAGAGTTAAGATTAATTTGATTAAAGGCAGGAAGAAAATTGAAAATCAATTGAATTAGTTATCAATAATGTGTTGAAGACCAAAGCGCTGAAATGTAGGCAACAAAAATTTTAAATCAAGCTTATAGATTTTTCATCTAAGCAGCCAAGAAAACAGCAACAGTCGGCCAAAAATAAAATATTTTCTTGTTTTCTAATTGTTTTTTTGTTATTAATTTTTAATAATTGCTCCTGTGTGTGTAGGTGTGTTTGTATGTATGCATATACAAGTATGTGTGTCCCTCCACATTTCACAAATCGTAGTGTGTCGAAGATTTGTGAGATAAAGTGTGGTGCTAAGCATTTGGCACCGTTGGAAAACCCTAATTTTGATGTGCGCATGTGGGTTGGTAAGCGAGCAGCTGAGGAGAAATGAGAGGAGAGGAGGGGAAGGGAAGGGAAGGGAAGGGGGGTAGGCAGCAGCAGCATCAGGAACACACATTGTTATTAAGAACGAAGCAATCGGAGTGGGAGAGATTTGATGTGGGTGGCATGGTTGGTGGTCGTTAAGCAAACGGTAAAGGCTTGGCTTCAGCATCAGTAACTATGTCGTACGGATTCCGCTTCGACGTCGTCCTAACAGAAACAGCAGCAACAACAACAACAACAATTATAACAAGAACAACAACCAAAGCTATAGCAGATGCCGCGGGCGGAAGCAGACGCCGCAGTCTTTTACTAAAAGTAGAGCCTGACATGTGCAGAGCAACCAACAACCCAACTCATGTCCTTCCCCCCCTCCCCCCCCACACACTTGTCAGTTTGTATGTGTGTGTGTGCGAGTATATAGAACTACGCGCGTAGTATGTGTGTGGGTGTGTGCGTGTACATGTGTATACATATTTATCGACTTTGTGAGCTCGTGAAAACATCAAGTGAACGGAAGAGCCAACGCTGGCAAGTGGAAACGAAAGGAAAGCAAAGGTTTGAGTAGCAGCCTGGCAGCCTGGCAGCATGGAAGGCTGGCTGGCAGCGTGGCAGCCTGGACGAGGACACCAAACGGAATGGCCCCAGCGAATGGTCTACCCTCTGCTCTGAATGCTCCCTACCTGTTGCTGCTGCTGCTGCTTACCAATGCGTTATAGAAAATGTTCCATTAGTCCTGATGAGACAAGATCTGCATGTCTATGCATGCCACATTTTCAAGCCACGGCACATGGCAACTTAAATGAACGAACAGACAAACCGGCAGACAGGCGAACAAACGAACCAACGAACGAACGAGTCTCCATCCACTTCACATCTTTGCCTTTGTGAAGTTGCATTTGTGCCTGCGGCTGCTCCCTACTGCTCGTCTTCATACACACATACACATATACACATATACATATACATATACTATACATGTATACATAGGTGCAAGCGATATGCGAGCATATCTCTCTGACCGCAACTTTGTATTCTTTAAAGCGACACAGCGCACATATGGCTCTGTTATTTGACGTTTTTGTAGAGTAGCTGCAAGTAGAGCTAAAAAAAAACGATCGATACTGCATAATCGCGCCATCAATTTATCGATTCATCGCAAGGAATCGAATGCATCTTTGGAGCTTGCAAAAAGAGCAGCCAAAAATATAGCCGATCAGGATTGGTGTTCTGTTCTTACGAAATAAAAGCAACTCATTTATCGGGAAATTAACAAAGAACATTCTTTTAACCAACAACAAAAAAGGTACTAAGATTATACTAGTTGTTCTTGTTAGCAAATATAATTTAAACTGGCTTTGAAAACCGTTTTTAAATTGATGCGCCACAATATTTATAGTTGGTTTCTGATTTACTAAGATGCTGAAATATTGAACTCTATTTGTTGCTTAATTAATATTGTAAATATTTGTAAGACGTTTAAAGCATTGGATGATTATACCCCGTATCTAAAGGATTAAAGGGCTTACTAGCTTAGTCGAGTGTATGAAACACACAGAAGGAGGTGTGGCAGACTCCACAAAGTATATTCTTGGACAATATGACTAGTCGTATAGACTGTCTGTCTGTATGACCGCATCGATCTCCAAAAGTATAAAAGCAAGAATAACCAAACTTTGCCTCCAGGTTCTGCCAAGTCTGCTTGATCTTTTAAGCCTGTTTTTTTCCCTACTCCCCCCGCTATTGATGTTTTATCATGACTATCGCAATTATTGGATTTTGATAAGTCAACTCTTGGGCCGTAAATGCATTCTCTGTCCATGCTCTTAGTTATTGCTGCTGCTTTGGGCCAACTCTGCTCTATGCTGCAAACATAAACGAATCCCGATGTATATAGTTTACGAGCGCTTCAAACCATCAATGCTATTGATAGTGCTTAGAAGAAGCATATAAAATGATTTGATGAAATGAATACCTAAATATTTAACTACATTTCATTAAATTAAAATTCTACATTTTTGTCAAAATACATGCCAATAATTTGAATGTTACAGCAGGACACTGATCCGAAGCACACAAGGAAAGTGTCCAGTGTTTCTAGGCCGACAAAAAAAGTGTACGCCAGATCTAAGCCTAAATGAGATTCTCTGGAGCAGCGTGAAGAAGAAAATTGTCTAATGTCTAACCAAGTAATGTGACGCATCTTTTGGAAGCTATTTATAAAATACAAAGCATACACTACTTAATACTAAGAGTATCCTAATAATAGTAGTAATTTAATTAATTTCAATAATGGACTTTTTGTTATCGCTTTGAACAGGTTGGTGAACTGCAGATGCAACATTATTTTGAGCGACCAAATTAATAAAACTTTGAAGAAACAATTTTAAGCAGTCTTATGACTCAAATTTGAAAGTAATTCCTTTAGAGTGTTAATTCATCAAACTAAATACAACAATATATATATCTTTAAGTACTAATTTATAAACATTTTGGAAAGTTTTGCATCTGCAATATGATATATACTCCTGGTATGTGCGAAGAAGAAGACAAATCCTAATAAACCAATCAAATTTAATTAAAATTTCATACCAGTTTTCCTTAAATATTCAATTTGTTCAAAAATTAATTATAATGCAAAATATTAAACTGGTATTCAGTCAATTGATTTATTGACATTTTTGCAAAGAAAAAAAAGAAGAAGTATTAGGCAAAATTTCAAAATATTCAAATCTTTGTCATATCTTTTGTATGTGCATGGGAATTGTACATTCATTTTAAGAGTATAGGATTAGGATTTTGGAACTACATTTAATTTCTTTGGCTTTTATCTCAATGCGAGTATATCGCGTATATAGCATCAACTTTTTTTAGCTTTAGTGTAAAGTCTCATGTGGCATTGCGCCACCTAAGCTGCCGAGGGTCTTAAATATCCCGTGCTATTCATTTTATAGGTACGAGCATGCACGTATAGTATGTGTAGCCTAAGAATTTGCGTAGCTGGAGGAGCTAGCTAAAGAGTTTGCTTAGCATTCGTCTAATTCAACATTCCTTGCTATTATCTTGAGCAGATGGTGTGCAGGGTGGAGGCATATGGCACAATTGTAGCCGTGATAAGGATTCCGAGGATTTAGTTTTAGGTGCGCCCGGCAACAACAGCAGGAAATACCGAGCGGCTTTATATGTTATTCGAAACCCAAGCCCAAACACAAGCCCAAGCACAAGTCCACACTCAAACCCAATCCTCGCCCACTATGCCAGTTCCATGTGTGCGTTAAACGCACACACGCGCACACACACACACAAACATACACGCACACACATCAACAAGTCTGCTCAGAAATACAATTTACTTTTCGCTGGGATTACACTTTTTTCTTGTCCCTATCCCCGTCTCCATACCCATGTCATCTATTTGCCAGAGCCTGGGCAAACATTGTGGAGGGCGCTCCGTGCGTCGCGGCAGGCAGCAGGCACCAGAGGCAGTCAAGGCAGCCGAGGCGGAAAGCACTATAAGCTCTGTCACTGGCATAGTTTCCTTTTTAAGTAGCTGGGGATTATTATTTGCAATATTATAAGAAACGGGTTTAGTTCAAATGTCAACAGCATTTATCATAGAAAATGTGCTCACCTGTGCGAATGCCCGCCATACTCTGACTGCTCAACTAAAACTTGCGCAAGTGCACTCTTTAATCTAATAAGCCACTTTCGATCTACCAGAAAGCCAAACCAGTCATTACAATTGATTGATATGCTAGCTATGTATTTGTTTTTGGCTTAAACATATGAATGGTTAGTTGGATTGTTTGCTAGATAATTAATCAAAAACTTCAGACTTGCCTTCATAAAGGAAGATGTTAGGCCAATTAACTTTTGAGAGGGCACGGCAAAAGTTGTGGCAAAACATTTGGTGACCCCGATCTAATAGAACCATTATTGAGTGCAAACTTTATTTATCTAGGTAGGATTTTAGGCCAACTAACTTTTGAGAGGGCAAGGCAAAAGTTGTGGCTAAACATTTGGTGACCCCGATCTAATAGACCGAATATTGAGTGCAAATTTTAATAATTTTGTATATAGTTGGTTTGCTAGATCTAGTGCTTTTGATTGTGTTTTTGGTTTATAAATAGCCAACTTTTTATATGGCCAACTATTTGTTCTTGAAAACCAACGTTTTACTACTGATAGCTGCTTAAGTAGTTGTACAATATTTGGTGATCCCATCCTAATAGTACTGCTGATAATTGACAGCAGTAATCTTATAAGCCATTTTACGATTTATTGGAACGACAAATTAGTCATTTCAGTTGGTTTTTTTAATGCATGTTGGTTTATGGTGAATAGATTGACAGCAATATAAGGACAGCTTTAGTGTTACTTTTATAAAGGCAGATTTTAAGCTAAGTTGTGCTAGATATGTTTAAAGCACTTCGATCTAATGGATTCTTTTATCTTTATGCAGTAATTAAATGGCTGCCAACACACATAGTACTTGAGGCTACATTTAATTGTAATCTGAAGACAACTCTGCAGAATATGCTTAGAATATTTGAGCTTATTACGATATTGTTCAAGATTTCAATTAGATTAAGTTAATAGCCATTTTATTAGCATATTGTAAAGTATTTATCAGTGAAATTTTTGAAAAGCAAGTATTCGGAAAACTTTAAATTACTTTTTAGTTCTTAAACCTGACGTTCATTTCATTTGTGTTTATGTATGAATAAAATGTGTATCAGCTCACATTAAAGTAAACTGCCTAGGCCAAGCTAAATTACTGAGATTTGAATAGCAGTAATTAAAGCTGAGGCGAACAAAATTCAACCCACCAGTGGGGTACAATATCTGGTGAATGTTTTAATACCTCAAGTTCTACTCATAAGTTTTATTTAAGATAACTTTTCTTTTTGATTTCTTTGACTTTAACTTGTAAATAAAAGTCGAAATTTTGAATTTTCCCATTACAAGTATACAAGCATTACATTAATTAGTGCAAGGAACTACTAGTTTGAAAATTGTGGCGGAGCAATCAATTTCTTGCACTTACTCTCTACTCACACCTCCGCTGCTGCTATCATATTGCAATATTTTGTGACAACAACAAGCCATAATACCCACAGGATGAGTCAAATGGCAGACAAGGGACCCTGATGCCCAATTCAATAATAATTCATTTAACGCAACGAGATGTAAGCAGTAAGTTAAATATTTTCAACATATTAGGCAACCATGTTTTGATCGTGTGCCCAACCCACTTCGTTCCTCCGTTCCTTCAATCCTCAGTGTGAATTGGTGTTGTGTCCGTGCACGCAGGACGCAATTTGTTGGGCCAAAAGGGGCTGCGCTCGGGATGTCGACGGACCGGCCATTAATTCTATGATTTATGTTCTGTTTAATGTGAAAATTCAATGTTTTTACCAAAGAGATCACTCCCATGCTCTAGCACGCTTCATTATACGTGTATGCGGCAGAGATGCGACCCCGGCGTTCTTTGAGAGGGTTGGGGCAACAGGGGCGCAGTCATGGACGACGCGTGCGGCAAGGCACTAATCAAGTTGACCACTGGTCATGCGCTCGTTCACCCCGGAAATGAGCTGAGCACCAGGACAGGTCAGTCAGAGGCAGTCAGTTGGCCGGTCATTTGGTCATTCGGTCAGTGTATGCCTTTGGCCCTTGGGGTGCGAACCGGTACAAATTCATTAAACGCACAACGATCAAAGCGGTGGCGTCCGAGATGGAAATTTACTTCAATTTGCATACCAATTGCGCGGCCTGATTTGCTCAACGACCACCACAACGATGACGACTACGAGGACGTTAGATGGTGCTGGCCAACCCCTATGTTCGGCGCAGCTGGACGTATCGCTACAAGGGTGAGAGGCATAGGTAGAGGAACCTGGGTTCGCAACACTCTGACCCTCCCCGTCACTCGTCACTCGCCAGTCGCCGTCACTTCGAGCGTTGGTCACTCATTATTCAGAGACCGACCGAGAGGCCTCGAAGCACTTTTGAATGGTCTGCATGGCTCGGCCAACTCGTATACCCCCCGCCAACCCTCCAATGTTCGCTTATAAGCGTGATAATGATGATGGCTGACCTTTCGAGTTCAGTTCAGTTCGCTCAGCGCGCTTGTTGTCAACTTAGCTGAGGCGTGTTGCACACCAAAATGGCGGAACGTCGGACTTAACTTTTGACCAATGGTCAGAGCGTCGCACGCGCAAAGGCCTAAAGGTCGATGCGATTTCTTTTGCGCCGGCGCAACGTCTTCCATGCGTCGTCGTCGTCCTCTTAGCCTCCTCTGCTAGTCAGCCTTCGAAAACTTCATTAAACAGGCCATTGGCAGTGCAGGCAGGGGGTCGAAGTCGAAGTCGAACGAACCCCGAACCCTGAACAGTGGCAGTGGAAGTGCTGGTGCTGTTGCTGTTGCTGGCGGTGGTCAGCGCCTGTCAACATTATTTCTCAATTAATTTTTCATTTTTCATAAAATTAACCCAGAAATCAGTGGGCAGTGACCTTCGGCACACGTTGCTTGGGCAATTCGCATGTTTTCTGCTGAGCACGTGGCACGACTGGTTTTCTTGCCAACTAATTTGTTGTTGCCTCTTTTGCCGCTCTCCCTCTGCCACTCACTAAATTAAAGAAAGAAAAATTTCAAGTGCATCAACGAGCTGAACATAAACAGGGACAGCAGAAGGAGCAGGAGCAGGAGCAGGAACATAAACGCGAGCATGAACATTAAGTTAAACATCAACACTTGTCGAATGATGGCATTTATTTGTTTATTGCATTTATTTGTTTATTGCCACCACTGCCGCCTTCGCCATCGCCATCGCCATCGCTGTACGCAGCTCCCTCCGTCCAACTACAAGTATGTCTAAATCAGCCGCATGCTCGACAGTCGTCACAGCACAGTGTAATGGGCGAGTCCTTAAATTAAATTAAGTCCGTGTCGGCATCCCAATGGCTGTTGCTGTTGCTGCTGCTGCTGCCTCTGCTGGTTGGGCGCAATGCAATGCAAGCGATGTTTGCGGCGGCTTTGGCCTCCAACTACTACTACAGTGCCCCAGCCTCGACCTCGGCCGGGCAGGAAGTGATAGAATGAATGGCTGGCTCTTTAGGTCGTTGTCTGGGGAGGAGCGGAGGGGAGGGCAGGGGGGCGTTTGTCCCTTTGACGCGGCAGCGAATTGCATCCAGAAGGCACAAGTACGAGCTCGAAGACTCTCTAAAGAGGAAAAAGAAAAATATGAGGAAAACAGAAAACAGTGCGCAGAAATGCACAGACAGACTTCCTGTGGATTTTCCGGAATTTAATTTATTAAAACAACGACGGACAAATGTAACGAGCAGCAAACAAATGGCGGCCGCCTAGACGAGCCCAAACAGCTTCAACTAATGATCGTACGTTGGAATTCCGCACACAGCATTAATCCCTCTTTGAGCGTGGAATCAAGCCTACAAGTCAAAAGCTTATAAGTACTTATAAATGCTCTACCAGCAAGTGAATCTAGAATCTAGCATCGTCTAACCTGGGGGTTTACTGCAATTCCATTTATAAGTTTAGAACTCTATTTAGGCAGG
Organism: Scaptodrosophila lebanonensis; assembly: GCF_003285725.1. NCBI lineage: Eukaryota > Metazoa > Arthropoda > Insecta > Diptera > Drosophilidae > Scaptodrosophila > Scaptodrosophila lebanonensis. Next base: position 860,672 of record NW_022060597.1, on the reverse strand, counting down.
CAATATTGCTAAAATCGTTCAAAAAAATTTCAATCCCACAATAGTTGCTGATATATCGTCTGCACTCTTTCCGTTCCCAAAAGTAATACGATTTTCCGATCACGAAAAGAAAGCAAATTGTGAAACATGTATTTTCTATTATTTCTTGATTTCAATGCCTAACAATATTTAGTAAAATAGATCAGATTATTTTTTTTGGGGGAAGAAAATCAGTAGAAAAGCAATATTAAAATAAATCGAGTGGAAACCATACATTTAATATAAACATTAAAGTATTCTGAGAAAATACAGACAACTGCTGCTCTAGTTTGGATTATTAAGGTCGGTTTTATCAATGTATTGCTGTGTTTTTGAAATACTGAGGATTACTGATATACTTGTATTGATGTTTGCATTTATCTAATGATCGATATTTATGTTTCTGAAAATTAACATATTGATAATCGATTGTTTTAAATTATAAGAAATGCTTCTGCATAAAAATTCTATGTAGACATAAAAAATTTGAATTAAAGATAAATATAAATAAATATAATAAATATAAATTTTTCAAACATCAGAGAAACTAAAGGCGTTCTATCTTAGCGTTATATTACTGTTGCAAATCGTGTGCACTTGTTTGTGTTTATATATATACTCGTATATGGGGCATTCTTGCAACTAATTAACATACAATGGGAGGTGTCATTAAATCTTAGTTTTATTATTATAAAAGCAGAGATACAGGTCCAGTTAAGGTATAAAAATATTTTCGATTTCAAATGTTACTTTAAATTGTTTGAAAAATAAAAATAACATAAAGATCTGCTTCGATCAACCCAAGTATGGGAGCAGAATGAGAGTAAGTTTTAAAAGAAGATTCTTTTTATGCGTTTTTATCGAAATACACTTAGTAAGTTATCGATTAAGCTATCGATCTATGTAATCTATTAGGCCTTGCGGTCGATTACATAGGTAATCTTGAGTTTGAAGTTGTAATTATGGGATGATGGGATGCTTCTGAAGATAGAGTTTTTCGTAAACCGTTTTACGATTAGGGCTCCATTGACTAATACGTTTTGAATAAATTCAGTTGCGGGTTTTAGCTTTGCTTGCTGTAATTATTCGTCTGTGTTATATGGCTATATTTTTGGTAACTGATTTACGGCATTTAATTGTCGTATTTTTCACAAATTTGTTTAAGAATTGATTACGATAGTATGTCATCTGCATCGCGATGCGGAGCTTGTGGACGGACGCATTTGAAATGTGGCATCGGCAACGACACCGCACGACGTCCCCCTGATTTCGGAAATTATTCAGCTTAAGTTATTTAACATTAAAACAATTCAGCAGCAGGGGCCGAGGGCCGTCGGTGTGCGCATTTAACATTGTGCCGAAAAGCGGAAAACAATTTCGGTCAAAGATCGTTCGCGCAGCGGGAAGTTTGTGCCCAGTTAGTCAGTCAGTCGGGTTGTTTCGTGGTGGGACTGGGACTGAGACTGGGACTGAGACTGGATCTACACAGTACCTGCACGGTGCTGTGACTGTCAACGTGTCAATCAAGCCTCGACTCGCTCATTGTCCTTGCTGGCTGTGTTGGCTCCTGTTGCTGTTGCTGTTGTTGTTCTTGTTCTTGTTGTCGTTTCCGTGTGTCATATTCAATTTATTCAGGGTACGTTCTGGTCGGCCTTGACGCAAGGCTACCACAGAGAGCCACGACTATGCACCCTTTCTCAGAAGTTCCCTTAACCCTTGCCCTCTCAAGCATCTACTCTGTAATCTCTGGCCTCTCTTGACATGCTCATTTGGAGCTTGAAGATGTCAGTAGAAGTCAGAGCGATCCTGCTCAGAGACTCGCTCAGAGTGCGAATTAATTCACCTCATGACGTCTCAGAAATGTCGTTTTTAAGACGCACATGCAGGGTGAGAGTCCACATAAATGGCAAGAGCATCCCAATTACAATCCAAAGAAAGTATTTTTGTGGTGTGTAATATATTTGTATATTGATATCAAGCATGTGCAAAACAACATTGTGGCATTGTGGAATGGAAAGGAATGATTCCGCTTGACTTTGTCTCATTAAGTCTCTAAATGGCTCTTAAGTATTTACTTCTATTATGGCATTTTTTGTAAGCTTGTTTATTGCTGGTATGGAATAATGAAATTATAAAATATAATTATATACACTAGAGAACCAGCATATCTGCTCAAACAAATCACCAAAAGCACCTCTAAAGATATATTCCTAAAGTTACGTCATACTATATATTTCCTACTATAATCGCATCAAAGCTAGACACCAAATAATTAAAAATATGTTAGACAGATAACGCCATTTCCCGTCTATCTAAAAAAAACGACCTTTAGAACCAGAGCAACTATTTAACATAATTCTAATTAAAACAATTTAAAGCTAATAAGTAAACTGATAATAAGTAGTTGAAAATAAATCAAATTGGGGAAGCTGCTAATTCATATTTACAGATAAACAAATAAAATGAAGAAAGTGCCGCTTAAAATTTGATCTTCTATGTGATAGAAGAGAATGATTGTACGAGTCTAATAGTTTCAGAGGACGAGGAATATGGGAAAAAATAGAATGGAGAAAAATAGATCATCCGATCGCACAAGCAATGGAAGAATTTCTGGTGAAGGCGAAGAGCCGAAAAAGAGATTGACTAGAATTCCCAAATAAGTTTTCAATAGAGTATAAATACACAGCATTAAGCTCATGTCATATATGCTAGACAATAAATAAATCATCAAATCAAATTTCAATAAATTTCCTTAGACTTGTGACTAAACTAAAAATGTAAAATTTTACATACATTTTAAAATCAAATTAATTTCAATATATTTTATTATATTTGAGTTCAATCACATTTCACTACCATATAAACATATAAAAACATCTTAAAAAATCCTTTCCTTATAAATACTAAGCCTTTTGCAAAACAAATTCAGTCATTTTCCAATCTGTTTTAAAAATGATTTCATTATTTAATGAAGATACAGGTTTGCAAATGTCAAATCAATAAAAGAAATGTAGATATTAAATTATTTTAAGCAAATTTTCTTCAACTTTAAAATTAATGAACGCTTTAATGTTTTATTTTTATTGACAAACACATTTGAAGAACTTCCACGAAAATGCATTCGAAGTCAAATCCAAGCTTTTTAAAAATAAATACAATATACTAATGAAGAAATACGTATTTTCTCAGGTTGCTCGAACTCTTTCAACTCTCTTTGTGTGTGTGAATTAGTAAATGGACCTACTAGTTAGTAATTATTAATCATTGACAGCATGAATATTATGCATTAAACATACGATCTATAAATTACTGTTGAAATTAAGAAGGCTTTTAGCACTTACCCAAGAAGCGTCCTTCCAAGGGTCAGTTCTTTAGAGTAGAGCTTCACAGATACGGATGGAATGTGTAAAGTGCAGTCCTCGTAGCGATCCATAATGATGCGCTGCTCCTGATAAAGTGAGGAGCCATCCCAACTGTCAGCTGTCAGTTGATATTCAGGAATTGCATTTTTTGTTTTTAGCCCTCACAGCACGCACAGCCGTGTGCTACTTTCTCTGTTCGGGGCACGCACAGCCTTTGCCAGACAGGACATCTGTTACATTTACAAATCTCTCTGCTCAAGGATTTTTTTCAATTTTTCATTTGGTACGCGAGCTCGCAAAACTTATGCAAATTTCAATCTGTATTTTGTTTTTTCTCGAATGGGGATTAAAAAACGAGAACAAAAACTTCGACTGTTCGATGCGTGCGAGTTGCGTGGATCCGTAATATCCCAGTCGGGCCAAGCCGGGTTACCCCTAGCTGGATGGATGTGATGCATTGGCGAAAAAAAAATGAAAAGAAATAAATAAAGAATGGGCGATTTTAATGATGAGAGGGGCAGAGCAGCATGTGCACTATAATTTGCATTTCTCTACAGGACCAAAACGGATACACACACACATACGCATTCCAAAAGAGAGAGAGAGAGAGAGAGAGAGGGAGAGAGAGAGAGGGAGAGGTGACAAACAAAACCAAAAACGCGGCAAAAAGGTCCTGTCATTAAACCTTTTCCCCCCACCCCTACCCCCGGCCACCGCCCTTTTTTCACAATCAATAAATATGCAAATGCGTTGCTGTTGCTGCTGTTATCCTTTTGCAACATTGCGCACAATGCCGATTTAGGCAACACACACACACACACATATATATATATACACGGCCCTCAATGCTGTATCCTAATTTTCATCGTTTTCGCAAATAATTGATTCGAGTTCGGCATTTCAAAATTTGAATATTCAAATTACAACGTGCGAGCGCTCAACAATGATTTGCACACATCCGGTCTACACTTATAAGCATATACCTATGTATATATATATATCTGTATATATATGTGTATACATGTACATTTCCTACCTACTCGTAACTGCTTTGCATATGGCCTGTTCATAGCCTTGCATTGCATTGCAACTACCCTTTTTTCGATTCTAAATCGCATTCGCAATGAAAGTGCAAATCATGTGCAATTACACATAACTGTCCCTTCGTCCTTTGCACCTTTGCATGCAGAATGGATTGGCATTGTCGCTTTCCTCCTGTGCCTTTACCTTTACCATTCGCTCATTGTTTCGAAGGTGTGAAACATTCCCAACCGATTGACGATAAGACACGATTACATTTTTCTGGTCCTGGTCCTGGTCCTGGTCCTGCTATAGAAGCTGGCTGAGCTTGTCCTTTTCACAGTCATGAGCATCAGCAGCTCAGAAATGCCGTCAATTTATCGCTCTCACAGATAAGTGCTTGGCATTGATTTCGGATATGCATATAGTACGTAGTACAAGTATTGTCAATATATTCTTACAAGTTGAGGAGGCGCTTGCGTTCAAGAGATCCTCCAAGCATAGTCAACAACACGCTTGTGTTGTGTAATTGACTTGAAAGTGTAGAAGGCGCCCTTTTTCTTATTTCATTAAAGGCAACTTATGGGGTAAGGTAATAAAAAGAGCCTTAAAATAAACAATAATTTCCGAACTTTTAATAAAGCCGACCACCATTCAGAGCAGAAAGCAGTCCTAAAGACTTTGTTGATCTAACAAGAAGGAGCTAAGAACTTGAAAAGAATTACAACTACAAACGAAAAGAACAAATCAAATAACAATACAATATAGTTTTGGAAATTTCGATCGCCAAAGGGGAGAAAACAGGTTCCAACTATTATATGAAAAATCGAAAATTTTCATTCCATGGACTTCAAACTTTAAAACACCTATTATCATTATAGCCTGTACCCAAAGGGTAAAAGGCCATACTAGTTTTGTGCGAATGTATGTAACACACAGAAGGAGGCGTGGCAGACCCCACAAAGTATATATATTCTTGATCAGGGTGATAAGCCGAGTCGATAAAGCCATGTCTGTCCGTCTGTCTGTCCGTCTGTCTGTCCGTCCGTCCGTCTGTATGAGCGCAAGGATTTCAGAAGGTACAAGAGCTAGAATAACCAAACTCGGTATCCAAATTCCCATAAGCCCTAGGCGGGTCAAGTTTATTTTTTTATTCTGATACACCCCCCCCCACTCCCCCGCAATTCGTGTTTTTTCCATAACTCTCGTAGTTCTAGGAATTTTGCACTAAAATTTGGTAACTTCATCCCGTTAGTGATTATGTGTCTGTATGCCAAGTTTCATCATGATAGGTCAATTCTGAAGAAAGTTATAGCCATAAATAAAATCGCTCTTTTTAATTTTCCTTTTTTGTGGAGAGTACAGGGTATTTTACTGTCGGGCTTGCTCGACTGTAGCGTTCTCTCTTGTTTTGTTTTGGGTTTGTTTTTACGATTTATAGTAAGTATAGTTCAATTTTTATTGTCCACAAAATAAACAAATAATTAAATAAATAAAGGGACGTTCTCTAGTTTGTATTTGCTTTGCATATCTCTGATATATATTTTGTATATGCATGCATATGTACGAACTATATACACACATATATATGAATGTAAAGTTATTGTCCACACTCATATGGTGCTTTTGCAGATTCTTAACTCTTTGGCATGTGAAGAAAAAAGAAGGAAAATGAAGAAATTGAGAGTCTGGCATGAAAAATCGAATATAGAAGCTCTGCCTGCCATGTGTATTGGGCAAATATATGTTCTGTGTGTGTGTATATGTGTGTGTACAAATGAATATGTATTGGCTTTTATGTACACTCTTCTGCTGGCCAGGCTATGATGCGTGTGGATGTGAGCCTCAATACTCGTATATATTCAGCTCACGTCGCCATCACATGTGTGTATGTGTGTGCCATGCCCGCTGCCGATAGCACAAAATGTGCATATGTTTGAAACAAACACATATGTATGTATGTGTGTATGTATGTATGCATGTATGTATGCATGTATGTATGCATGTATGTGTGTATGTATGTATGTATGTATATAGGGACTACATAGAGACAAAAAGTAGACAATGCGAGTGTGGCATGAAGCTGGCCGCTTGGAGGTAAGCATTTGGGGTTTTTGCGCGCTGTTTGTGGTGGGGAGGGGGGAGGGTAGAGTGGAGACAAAAGGCTACTCGCCACAGTTGCTGGCTGGCTCTGTCGTTGCTGCCTCATCTGCCACATCTGCCTCAACGTTCTCAGCCTCTGTCCTCTGTCCTCTGTCGCCTTTGTTATCATCATCGGTTGCGCCTCTGCATGGGCGACCATTATAAGCATGGGATATTCATTTGCTTCATTCTTCACATATAGCCACTGGCATGGACCAGAGCCTAGACACGGCCAGCGTCAAGCGTCGAGCGCCAGCGTGCGAGCGAGTGAGACGGAACGAGTCGGCGAATGAGTTAGTGACGAACGTCCATGTGAGTGTCTGCTCCTCGTCGTCGTGCATGTGTGTGTGTTTGTGTGTATAAAGGAGTAAGGTGGCTGCGCGCAAGTTTATGCCATGGTCGCCACTCATATGTGTGTGCCACACATGCTGTGGCTCCCTGTATGCCTGTATGCGTGTGTGTGTGTGTGTGTGTGTGTGCTGCGCAAAGTCCTTCAATTAAAGATGCGATACCGCGAGCGAGATGGAGCAAGCGAAAGTTCAAAATGTGCGAAAGCGAATACAAAACTTAAAATATGTATGTACGTACGTATGAGTGTGTGTGTGTGTGTGTGTGTGTCTGTGCGTGTGTGTGAGACGACAGCGCCGAAATGCGTACACATGTGCCAGTTCTATGTGTTGGTTTGTGTGGGTGTTGCTGCTGCCTTCAAGTTTCGGTTCCCTAATACTCAATGCATGCATACATCCATACATATGTATGTATATGCATAAGAGTGTGTGTGTGTGTGTGTGTGTGTACGCTCATTGTTTGTGTGTGCTTATGTGTGTGAGCTTCACCTACGCCGCCATCTTCGTGCGTTCGCATTCGAATAGTACGCAGGTCGAGTAATAAAACACGAAGCGGCCGGCGCGCGACCGACAGACACGCGCATGTGAGACAACATGTGTGTTACACACACACACACACGCACACACACACACACACACAAGCACAAGCACGCATGCAGACACAAAATGGACAGCACACACACAACGCAACATGTTCGCGTCCAGCCGCCCCCAAAGCGCCATTGTTCAATGCTGGCAATGTTGTTGCCAACAGAGCCGGCATTCGGGGGCGGACATGGAGACGGAGACGGAGACGACGATAACGACAACGACAACGAAGAAGTCGACGACGGCGTCGACAGCGACAGCAACAGCGACGCAGCTTAAAGTGCAACGAGCGGCGCAGCAGCGAGGACAACGATGACGACCACACATTCGATAGCCTTCGATGAGCAATACATTTTGCTTCCCTTAAAAACGACGGCTCGCCCGCACTCTACATGAGTGTGTGTGTGTGTGTGTGTGTGCGAGCAAGCTCGTGTGTAGCCCCCACACACACAAACACAAACACACACACACGGACACACGTGCATGCATGTATCGCGCACATGTATGGGCTTTGCTTCGTGCTCGCATATGAATCGTGCATGACTCGTATGTATTCGTGTGCTCGTACAAGCAAGCAGGACATGTATATACCAGAATACGCACACATGCACACACACACACACACACATACAGAGACAACAAACAGGCTTCATGTAAGTTTGTCTGCCATTGCTGTCACTCCATATATCCAATCGTCCTCCCCCAGGTCCAAACCAACCAACCAACCACTCAATCACCACCCGAGCGACCATCCGACCATCCGACCGACCGACCGACCAACACCACCCCGTAACATCGTCCGTCGCCTGCTCGCCCGTTCGCCGCCCGCTCGCCGCCCGCATCTGCCCAGCCTCTGCTCTCAGTTTTTGGTAAAGGGTGCGCTTTGTCATGATTGTGTGCCGAAGTTCGCAACGTCGTCGTCGTCCTCGTCCTCGTCGTCATCGTCGTCTCCGGCCACTTAACCGCCTCACCTCGCCTCCCACTGCCTGCTGCCTGCTGCCTCCTGCCCGCTGGCCGCTCTGCCCTGCACCCACATGTTAGGGTGGTTCGACCCAACGAACGACCAACCGAGCGACCATTGGTGTGCCATGCGAGTATTGCTTGCCTATTTCGTCGTTTCGTTTCCCTCGCCCTGCCGCCCGCAAAGTTTAGCAAAATTGATGCGATGCTTTAATGGCGACCAGCGGCAGAGCACACTTATACTCACACACACACACACAGTCGCTACACATGAGCAACTAGGTACAGTGAACACAGACTAACTCCGTCAATCCAAATGACTATAATTGATTTCAAGCAACAATTCGATGCCAAATAAAATATATAACAATATATAACAACAAAATATTAAACACCCATCCATAATTACGAATAATACAAAAATTATTATTAAAGCTAAAAAAGTAAGCAACTGTTAATTTATCAGCCAGACTTATTTCCGTTTTCGAATTTGATTGATCGTACTATTTATTCGGTTAAAAAAGTGGCTAGTTGGTCAAAATTGTTGCATTAATTTCAGAACATGTCTTGGGACTATTACAAGTATTTTACGATTATTTTCGAAATCAAATTAATTTTACAATTTTCATTTAACCGTATGTTAATAGAATATAGAAAAGTATATATATATATATATACATACATAGCTGGCCAACTGGCAAATAAAATTCCCCCACCGTGTCGGAGACATTAACAGACGTTATTGTACAGCTTTTTCTTAGGCTTTCTTATCTTTTAAGTTGAGATTATAATGTTATATTAGGTTATATCATCATTTTAATTTTTTTATTTTAATATATATACGAAATGTTAAAATATATTTTAATAAAATATAATGGAATGTATCGACAGAACTATTGTTGATTTACTAAATAAATAAATAAAAATCTACATAAATACATTAAAAAAAAGTCGTTTATCTTTCTGTTTTTCGTTTAGAGACGTGGAGCCACCTAGACGATCGGTATTAAAGTTTTATATGAAAACTTGTCAAATTTGCTATGAAAACTTAAAAACAAAAAAGAAACGTAGTTAGAATTACGTTAATGGGGCAGACTTAAAAGTGCCACAACTATGGAAAATATATATGTATATCAGAATCATTTTAAACTTGACAGCATTAGCGAAAACTAGTACATAGGAGTTTCTGAGCCCCATTATTTCGTAAACTTCTTCTGCAATATCAACAGAAACTAACTTTTCAATTAATTAAATTTTAAAGTTATCATAAAATTTAATAATTTTCCAACCCAAGACAGTTCTTAAATAAAGATTAAAAATTTACAATATATGAATAATTAAAAAAAAAATTTAATTATTTTTCCTTACATTTCTAATGGTTTCAATAAAATTTAAACAGAGATGTGATAGCAATTATCGATCTGAACATCAATTATTTACACATAAAGATAATAGTGTACAATAAAATAGTGTTAAATGAATTGCATTTAAAAGATATTCATAACTGTAAATCGGTACTGTATGACCTTTCTTGTGGCCTGCAAGATGTTGTGAAGACCAAAAACTTATAAAAAAAATATGAATTTAAATTTCAAAATCAATGTGACATGCTCAAGTCTGGAAATGATGAGAAATCGGTTTGTTTATGAAAAATAGGCACAAAAAATAAAAATAAATAATAATAATAATAAACAATATTAATAAATGATAATAATAAATAATAATAATAATAAATAATAACTTAAAACCTTAAAGGGACCCACTTTCTGTACAAAACGTTCAAACAATTTGGTGTAAAAGACTATAAAATTAATGCTGCCCACTCCAATGGAACTGATCTTCAAAATAAGGCTGTCAAAGCAAGGACTCAAAAATCGTACAATAATAGTTAACACAACTTTTTTTGAAAGCAGTCTTTAGACAAATAAAGGTTTAGAACTTCTCTATTTTAAATAAGCAAAGACTCGTGGGACAATTTTCTATTTTTTTTATTTTGATTTTCTATATTAATTTTACTGTTATTTTACAATAACTTATGTACATTAATGTGTTCACAAAATAAAATACAATCAACTTAAAACAAATGAATGGTAAGAATTTCAGAGATGCTGTTACTTTAAAAATTAATAATTGGCATGCTGTTTTGTTTGAATTTATAGCTTGAACATAAGTATTTTTGTGTTTTTGTGAAGTTCGGTTTCTTATTTTTGGGGCTTGCTGTATGTATGTGCCATATCACACATGTGCTAAGACACACACACACACACACACACACACACACATACAGCTTCACACATGCAGAGCACACACAATTGCTTGGGCACATGCGTCCTTTTTGGTTTGGAAGTTCCAGTCTGGGCGGGTATGGGAGCATGGGGGCGGCTTGGTTGTGGACTGAGCGGCTAGGTGATTAAGCTGCGTGTGTGTGTGAGTGTGTGGGTGTGTGTGCGTGCGTGTGTGTGACAGCATACAGACAATCACAATCCACTCACACACGCATACACACACACACACATACGAGCTGCTTTCGCATAAATTAGTTTTGATGCTGGCAAATGAAGAGGACGTTTGACGTTAACGTTAACGTTGGCGCTGGCGTCGAAGTCGCAGTCGACGTGGACGCGGACGTGGACGTCGAGGGAACGATGACGAGCGCCAAACGAAGAGCGACAAACGAAACGACAAACGGCCATCTTGCCAATATGAGCATGTGTGTATACCAATTGACAAATACATACAAACGTACACACATACATGTGTGCCTGGGACTGTAGCATACCAAAAGGGGCGTTTTGACCAGCAGCAGCAGCGGCAAAAGTCTGCCCACGCCCTTCCCACGCTCCCACCGTCAACATCGCCAAGTGGCCCAAGCAAGTCTTATGTACATGCATGCATGTATGTGTATATATATATATATGTGTGTGTGTGTGGGTGTGCACATGCATGTATTTACACTTTAGATCTTTAATTAAGTTTGTGTATGTGCCTGGCAATCGATTGCAAGCAGATAGTGGCGTCCGTTGTTGTTAGCTTGCCAAACGCTCTGAAGTTTGCCGGAGCTTATAAAATACAAACATACACACACACACACACACACCACACCACACATATGTACATACATATATAGGTTTTCGGCTAGAGATGGGCGTGTGGACTACGGCTTCTGCGACAACAACAACAAATGAAATGGGAATGGTTTTTGAATTCGATTGTTTATATTTGAAGAAATCACATAAAATAAAGTAATATTATTAAAATCAGGGACTGTAACACTTATAAGTGTTGTTATAAAAATTACAAAATATGGATTATTTCTTAGTTTTATTCATTCTCCCACAATATAATCATTATGTTTGAGTTACACTTTACAACTTAACCAATAATCATTATTTTTGATTGATTAATGATTATTTTTGAGCACAAAATAAATCTTAAAAAATAATGATTATTCTTTGTGTCTTTTTCATTAGGAAAATTGAAAATCCTAAATGAAAGATATTTGTATAAAGCTAGTTTTTCAAACTTACTATACATTTGTTATTTATTGGCAAATTTAGTTTCTCGAGAATGTAATCGCTTCTTCAAACTCATAATTTAATTAAGTCTGCTCGGTAGGCTATAATACTATATAAGTAGCAGTAGGAAATCGCTTCATCGATGTTTTCTAATTTTTAAAAGATATTTTTCAGCCCACTTTCTGAAATATCGCCTTTTTCGAATGATATTATTATCTAAACTCATATTACTGAGGAAACTGCAATACTTAATTTATGGTTATTAGAATACAAGTACATATCGTCGTCTATACGAAAACATATTTTGATTTTGTGTATCGATCCAATTCCATTTTAAAACGATAGTAACTGAGTAATCGATATTCGATATTTGTAATTGTTCATAATGCTCATATCGATATTTTAAAATTTAAAAATGGCAGTGCCTGTCTCACACTTCCAATTCCATGTACTGAGTATAACAGTATGGTAAAAACTATCGTTATATCTCACATATTAATAACCATTGTAAGCTTGCTTTCGGAAACTTTTAGGAAAGTAAAAATTTCAAAATGATTGTTATTTCTCACTAATTCGTTTCTTCCAGAAATCATCTCTAGTCTGTTGTATCTGCGTGTGTGTGTGTATAAATACATATACAATTCCCGGTACGTGTGTGTGTGTGCCTGCTTATTTGTGTGGGCATTCTCACAACTTTGTGCATTAACAAGAGACCCCCCCTTCACACACACACACACACACATATGCATACATTTCTCCGTATACATAAGCTTGTATGTGTTTGTATATATGTATATAAATTTGGCCATATGTAGATAACACACTCACACACACACACATACACACATACACACACGTAGCCGCTGCTCGTTCATCTTCGTTGCTGTTGCCTTCTAATACCAATAAAAGCAACAACAACGGAGAAAAGGCCGGGGCGGATGGGGTTCAAGTTAAAAGTCAATACTTTTTGCTGACGTGTGTTGAAGTATGTGGAAGTAGGTAGCTTGTAGGTGTGTGCGTGTGTGGATGAGTATGTATTTGTGCTTACAAGTAGGTACAGTTTTCAATTACGGCAGCAGTTCACAGCCTCTGAGAGGCGCACAAATTTAGAAACATTTTCATGGAAAATATTTTGAACTTTTGCCTTTGCTTTTTCCTTTTTGCTTTTTGCTGCCTTGGCCGATTTTGTAGTGCACTGAAACGAAAGGAGGCTGACGAGGGCATGGGATGTGTAGGGGGGGCTGTCTGAAGAAAGAGAACAGACTTCAATTGAAATTATAATTCATAAAAGGTGGGCGGCATTTACTCATTAGTTGAATTGCTTCGATTGTGGGCCACAGCAGATAATCAATACAAAAACGTGTGGATAGAAGACAAATTTGTAGGCTAAGTTCTTCGAAAAACTGCTTAAATATTCACTTATTTCGCAAATTTGTTGCTGAAGCTACTCCATGGGATCCGAAAGCATAACGTAGCCTAATCCAAAGCTATATCGCCAAGAGAAACTCTCAGATGAGGCCTTTACTGACAAGAGTTGTCGCTTAGCAGTAGATTTGAAAATGAGTGGAAAATAACATTTTTCCAGCAGCTCAAGCACATCAACATCAGTCTAGAAAATGTCTTTAAAAACAAAAGAAATAATAATAATAAAAAAATAAATGCCAATTAGAAATGAGTGCAGATCGAGGATCGAGTGATTTTCCTATCAAATCTTTTGCCGCTATTCTCTTCCTTTCTCTCTCTCCCTCACTGTCTTGAAATTGCTCAGTTACTATATAGTTCGATCAAATCAAGAACAGAGTAATGATATATTATTGATTTTTCCTATATTAATGCTTCGGATCCCACTCTCATACAACCCCTAATTCTTGACGTAGTAAAAGAATAGTTTCAATTTTTTTTTATTGACAACAACCTTGTAGTTCAACGAATTACAGAAAAGTCATCTAGCAATTGGAACATTGTTTTTATATAAATTTCCAATTACTTTGCTTTAGAGAAAAATTCCAATTAATAATGTTTGCTTTCAGAGCTACATAATATAGAGAACCGACTCGAAACATGTTACAAAACAATTCTGATTTTTCTTTAACTTAAACAGTTAAATTTATGATTTAATAGATGAGGATTTTTGATTATATTTGAATCCCTTTTAATAAAAAATCGATGCGATGAACAAAATATGTAATAGAAGCCATGGAAAAGGTAAGCCAATTTTGAAATGAATGCATATTGGGAGACTTTAACAAATCGTGTATATATAAGTCGGAGAGCTTGCAATCAATGACCAAGTTTTCTTTTGTGCCATTAGTTTCCAAATTTTACAATCAATGGAAAATAGATGGACCATTTGGTTAACCTTTTTTTTTGTGCCATCATTTGCTGAAATGTGCTTTCCACACTAGCCTAAAAAAATTTGCCTAAATTCCATGACATTCTTATATTTCTTTATATTGACATCTAATATATGTATGTACTGGTATTATATATTAGTTATAGATTATGCATTTGCAACAGCTTAAAAATTTGATTGTTTTTAATCCCCCATGACATTTGGTTTTATTTTTTTTTTAAATGTTTTTCAATTTTTTATTGACGTTATCATCTAATCTACTAGTATTGTATACATATTAATTATAGATTAAAATTTTGATTGTTACTTAATCACCCATGATAATTGATTTTTTTTTTTGAAAAAATGTTTTTCAATTTTATCGATGTAATTATCTAATCTACTGCAATTATATATTAGTTATAGATTATGCATTCGCAACAGTTTGAAAATTTAATTGTTACTTAAACACCCATAATAATTGAGTTCCTTTTTAAATGGTTTTTTTTTTTTTTTTTTGCGGAGCTTAAGCTGAACCTTAGACCCAAGGATTGCTAATTCGAAAGCTGTTAATTAAAAAAATGTCTCCAAGTTATAGTTCACCTGTTTTAAGCCAACTCTGAGTTGTTATAAGTTTATTAGTAATAGATTATTCATTTGCAACAGTTTAAAAATTTGAATGTTACTTAAACACCCATAATAATTGAGTTCCTTTTTAAATGCTTTTTTTGCGCCTTAGACCGAAGGATTGCTCATTCGATAGCTATTAATTATTAAAAATATTTCTCCTAGTTATAGTTCACCTATTTTAAACAAACTCTATGTAGTTTAAAAACAACAGCCCTTAGCTTTGATTTAAGTTTACTCAGACGGTCCGACAGATGATCTGATTTGAATAGAGAGTAGTGGCAGTTATAAGTAGTTCAAGAAAGAGTTGCATCGCATGGCAGGCAGTGGCATAAATTAGATTGTAAGGCGCGACGAGACGGAAGGACGGAAGGACGCAAGGACGCGAGGAGAGGCTACAGGAATTGAAGCAAAGTAATAATTTTCACGGTGTTTATGCTGCGTGTGTCATGTTACATAAAACACGCACGCACACACACACACACACACACACACACACACACATGCAGCTACCCTTTTTAAGGACACTGTCGATTCCGCTCCTAACCCCCAACAACCAACAGAACGTAGTTGAATATAAAAATTGGAAAAAAATAAAAAGGAAGCGAAATGTAGAAGAAACCTCATCACTGCAATTTGCATGGGTAATAATTTTCGGGCCCCGGGACTGTCTCCGATAGCGAGCGTTTCGAGCGCCGTTACAGCGTTACAGTCGCCTGTCAATCGCGCTCAAAGGGAAATTTATACCTTTTTCGAATTTTAATTAAATGGCATCGCCTGTTTGCATATTGCAATTTTTCTCCTTTTGTTGCCACACGATGGTGAAGGGGTGCTGCGGAACGCGTAACGGACGGGATGGGATGGGACGGGACGGGGCGAACGCGAGACGCAGCCGGCATGTAAATTTTTGCTTCCTTCTAATTGCAACACACATGCACACACGTGAGCGCTCTTCCACTTTTCCGCTTTTCCGCTTTCCCGCTGGCCCGCACGTCTTGGTTTTAATCCTTTGAGCTCGCATTCGACATTATTTGGGTTGAGCGCTGAGGAAATGGTCGTTAAGTAAGCGCGCGAGTCCGTGCATCGCATATGGCCGAGATAATTGACATCGGGCGCACAAAATTTACATGCAACCCCTGTCCTACATACTTTTCTAAACCAGAGGCCCAAGTCCTATCCCTATCCCTATTCCTATCCCAATCCTACCCTACACTGCCTGCCTGCCCGCTGCTGCTGCTGCCCCTTCCCTCAACCAAATCGGACAGATTTTGCATTGCGCCCGTAATTTGATTACAACGAAGATGAAGACGAAGATGAAGACGAAGATGAAGACGAAACGATCCGTGCAGGTTGCCGGCAACACTTTCCCAGGCCCCGACTGCCACATGCAAAGCAATCGCTGTGCTCCGGCATTGTGTGCAATTAGTGGGAAAAAGGGGTGCCGATCCCGTTAATGACTTTCTCTGCACCTTCGTCCTGCGGCTTGCAAATAGGTATATGATTCGATAATGATTTCGCACGATCGTGTAACCATATTATGAAAACTACTGCATTGAAAGCAGCAGCAAAAGGACAACTTAAGCCTGATAACATTTTTTCCTTCAAAGAAATTTGATCAGTAGTCTTACTTTCTTTTTGGCTGCCACAAAAATATTGAAATCAAAAGTTTGCAAATACATTTTAAACAGTTGCAGAAATTAAAAAAATCACCGATAATTTAAACGTTTAAAAGGGAAGACATTTCCTTGGGAAAGTTTACGTCAAGTAGTTCTAGAAATGTGTTACAATTTTTTACTTAATATTGTTTTAACAGAAGATTAGTGTAAAGATTATAAAACTTTAAGCATGGCCGTGCTTTGAGAATCGGTGGAGTAATCTTTGTTGTTGGAACATTTTATAAATTGAAGTGAAATTAAGAAACTATACTCTAGCAGAATTTAACCTTACTAGGACAGAAAAATACACATCGAGGTCGGGGTCATCAAACAAATTAAGCCTCCCTGTTCAAACACAACGGCCGTTAAAAAGACAAGTAAACATTTATTAGAAAATCGTATACAAATTATCCTTTAAGTTGATGATAATTATTCTAGACTGTTACTATATGATCTGCATTTTCATCTGCAAAAACCTCTTGACGATCTAAGAAACTTAGTGGCAAGAGCAAGACTGCTACTCACAACAGTTTTTCAGGTGTAGTTAAGATATAGTATGAGTTTCTAATCAAAAAGTACTCTTCATCAGTATCGCATATAGTAAGCGATTAAGAGGGGAGCGGTCTGATCTGCTCACATTTCGAGCAATTGGGGTGCAAGACTGCTAATAGAAAGGATTTTTAAAGCATGGAATTAGCTTTAAATAGAAGGCAGCTCGTTATTAAATAGACAGCATTTGAAAGCATCCAGGCGGCTCTCTCTCTCTATATTTCTATTTTGTTGTTGTCTTAGCCATCATTATTGAAATGAGTAAATTGGTATTCATGCGAGTGTCCTTGAGTGGCTCTTTGTATGTGTGTGTGACAACCTAATTTTTTGGGCTGCTTATCAGGACTCAGGATCACAGCGTGTCCAGGAGTTGAGAGGCGCACTCCAGCGGGCAAACTTCTTCACACACTGTCGCCTGCCATGATCATCGATAACGGCGACTGCTCACACAATTGGCAATGCCAGCTGGCTCGGATCGTTTGGCTGCCTGGTTGCCTGGTTGCCTGGCTGGCTGCTCGATGAGATGCAGATACATAGATGTACCAATTTTAGAGTCACCACCACCACCACCACCACCATGAGCACCACCACCACCATAAAGGCTGTCGTCACCGATTCCTTAAAATGTAAATTATTCAAGTGGTCTTCACGCCATTGCAGCACCGACTAAATCAATAGAAAATGCTTGAAAACAATTTTTTTCATTTCCATTTTTTAACCGACACACACACACACACACTGATTCGTACAAGGAGTCCCCCGGCCCCTGGCGCGACTGGAGTGTCCTTGTCGGGGCACTCAGCATAAATTACGAACAAATCTCGTCGCTTAACATTTTATTGCAACGGCCGCGGCGATGAGGCTGAGGGGCGCACAGGCGTAGAGGCATAGAGGCGTGGCATAGACGCTGGCTATTCCTGGTCGGCGGGCATTGATTGACAAGCGCATGAGTCCTTTTCCGAAGGTCATCACTTAAAGTCGCTGCTCGACGCAACAGTTGGGGGGCGAGAGTAAAACTGTGACGTAGATAAAGAAAACTAAGCAAAGGAGACCAAAAAATAAAAATAATGAAAGAAAAAATGCACAGAAATAGAAAAATGGTGGGATGGTGCGAAGGCGGCTAGAAATACGCTGACGAAGAAAAGCGAAATGCAAATAGACGTGCCGGGGAGCCTTTCTGGTCTCTCTTCTGCTCTACTTCTGGTCTCGTTCGGTCTGTTCTAGTGACGAGCACGTCCTTGCCGGCAAGTCTCAATTTGAATTTTAATTTTAAATGCAACAATTTTCCACCTACACTGGTCGGCACAATTATTTTGACGAACTGTACTCACGACTATCGGTGCTGGTTGCTTTTAGTTTCAAGGAATAACGGTACAATTTTCATACGGGATATTGAGTTCATAGCAACAACAATATGTAGGCAAAATATTTTGTCTATTACTCTTCACACCTTTTTTCTACAAATGACAATGTGAGTTGACTGCGGATTCAGGCACGGCATAAGTATTTTGACCAAACCTTGTCGCCGTTTTCGCGTACGTTTTATCAAGTGATACTAAAATAACTTTGGTGTAACAATTTTTGTTGACCTTTTTACATTATTTTCATTAAAATTTGATTCAAAAGTAATCGATACAATGGTAAAAAAGACAGAATTAAGTTATGTTGTTAGAGCCTCAATAGTGGCGAAGTTTAATGCCGGCGTAGCACCAAAAGACATTGCAAATGAATATAATTTGTCGCGGCAAACAGTCCACTATCAAATTAACAAATATAAGACCCACAATCACGTCAAAAACTTGCCTAGATCAGGTGCTAACCGCAAAACAACACCCATTGAAGATCGAGTCCTATTGCGGGAATTTAAAAAAAATATTCATTTAAAGCCGCAAGCTGCTGCAGATCAATGGAATAAGTCGACCAAGACTCCAATCAGTGAGCGTACTGTTCGGCGACGCCTAAAAGAAGTAGATTTTAAGACATACAAAGCGAAGGACATACCTTACATATCAAAGGTGAACAAGCTCAAAAGATTGGCTTTTGCAAAGGAGCATCTGCATAAGCCAAAAGAGTTTTGGAGAAGCGTTCTATGGACAGATGAAAGCTCCTTTGAATACAATTCATCAAAAACAAAGATTTTTGTAAGGCTCCCACAGTTTCAAAGACAAAAAAATATCCCCGTATGTCAAAAAGTGAGCCATGGCGGAGGCTCAGTCATGTTCTGGGGATGCATTGCGTACAATGGGTTAGGTGATTTCGTTCCCATCACCGGCTCAATGAACCAGCAACAATATTTGAGTACCCTTAACGAAAACGCATTCCCTTCCGGTGACAGGCTGATTGGAGAATCATTTATCCTGCAACAGGATAACGCCCCATGCCACAAAAGCAAAATGATAAGAGCATTTTTAAGCGATGTTGGTGTTACTACTCTGGATTGGCCACCACAAAGTCCGGACTTAAACGTTATTGAGAATGTGTGGTCTCTTGTAAAACGTAAAAGAAATGCGTCTTTGCATAAAACCGAAGAAGAAACTATTTCCGAGGTCACTTCTCTTTGGAAAGAGATACCATTAGAGGTCCTTCAAAATTTAGTGGACTCAGTTCCAAGACGTCTTCAAAAAGTTATCGAAGCCAAAGGCGGGTATACATTTTATTAATCTACCATCAATTTCTTATGTTTTGTTTAGTATTAAGCTTTGTTTTTTTTGTTAATATCCATTGTCAAAATACTTATGCCAACCCATGAAAATTACCTTGATTTATAATTTTAAAAGTTCTTATAAAAATATATCCTTTGAATTATTTTTAAGTTTGTAATACCAATATGGAATTGAGAAAAAAAGTTTCCTTTGATATCTTAAACCAATAACCAGTTATTGACAAAAATGTATGATTTTCTTCTCGTCAAAATAATTGTGCCGACCAGTGTATTTACAGACACAGCGACGAAAAGCCGGCTGGTCGGCCGGCCTTCTGCACAGTGGCTTTCAATCAATTCGATTGGAAGGGAATTTTCCAAATTTAAAAAATCAATGAAACAAATCAATAAAATGTTGATAACGAACATTTAAAAAACAATGAAAACATTTATGGGTATTCTGCATAATAATAAACATTTATTAAATTTTTTTTAGAACCTATCAAGACTAAGTCAATTAAGTTAGAGTACAAAGAGCTAAGAAGCGTACGATTTCATCTAGAAAAATTAAAGGCCCATCAGATATTAAAAGATAGGCATATATAGTAAATCGCTGATACTGATTAGCTATCGAAAACTGAAGCTGTAGAAGGTCCCTACAAGGCTATGGCACTATCGGAAGTATCAATGGTTTCATAAGCCAGAATTGTAAGCGCTGCTTCGAGGCAGGCTTCATTTAAGAATATCTTACAATGTTTTAACCTTATTTTTCACCTAAAGAATAAAACATATCCAAGCTCTTTTCTGTTCTAACGAATCGCATAAGTTTTTAGAAATATTGGGCACTTGAAGCTTGTTTTCAAAAACAAAAATGGCCGTGGAGTCAAAATATTTGTAGTAACGAAATTCATGAATCGTTATAAAAAAACAAAAATGTAATAAACTAGAAAAGTAGAAGAAACGTTTTTTGCACGAATGTGTGCGCTTTGGTTTTTGAATTCTGAAGGTTTTGAGCTGAGTAGTTAATAGATAATAGTTCATTTAAATTAGTTATACATATTTCTGCTAAAATAAAGCTCCTTTATTAAAAATGTACTTTTTATTAATTTCTATTTTGTAATTAGTTTTTATATTATAATCTAAATATAATGTAAATAAATAAATCAAATTATCCCATTTTTATGACGAAGAAAAACTTAAATATCATTGTTATACTTACGTCTCATTGTTACCAACAGGGAATATTGAAAAAATCGAATAGTTAGTGATAGTTTGTTGAAATACAAATAAGAATAATAGGCATTACAGATCCCACAAAGTAAATATATATTCTTATTATTCAATAATTTCGCCTTTGTTCGTGTTTCGGAAGGCCCTTTGAAGTTCTCAAAAAACTCTTAAAAGTGAGTCTATGTCGTCTGCATCGCTGTTTTCCTGTAAATCTCGGAAAGTACAAAAGCTAGACTCAAATAATTTGTTGTACAGTTTCTACTTGTTATAGTCCAGGGCCCCAAAGTTTTCGTACAAACTTTTTCTATAGCTTCCATAGTTGTTTAAATTTTCTGACCAAAACTTGTATTGAAAAGTTTTGCTGCCCATTAATCTCCATAAAATGAAATTAAGATTTAACAGAAGCGCAAAAATATAGTTTTTGTTTTTGCCACTTTTTAATGAAAATGTATGAAAAGTATTTTATTTCGAAATTAAAAATAAATGAGAACTTATACGTATAGACAAGGCAGAGATTTTGATCGAACCAATCAGGGCTAATTACCAGAACTGGCTTTGTGCGATTCTCCATTGATTTTCGAATCTACAGCTACGAGTATTGTTCATCACAAGGGTCGCCCAAATTGGAGATCAGATTCAATAAATCGAAAGTTTTAGGAACACTCCCTTACAAAGAACTGGGCGGCATTATAATTGATAATACAATGAACATAAATGTTTGATCAACCGAAGCATCTAAAATTCAATTAAATATCTATAATTATATGTTATATGTTCCGGCACTTTCGATTTCGCGCATTTTTGGGGACACTGTGGCAACGCCTTGGCCGATTTTCTGCGTAACTATGAAAACTTGAGGAAAGACCAAAAGTTGTCCGACATTTTTCTTTTCTTTGCCGCGCTTTGAACGCCTTCCTGTGAATGAATATTTTTTTCTGCTTTCGACTTTCTACAGGGAAAAAAAGCAGTAGCAACAACAACAAGAAACGTTTCAAAAGAGGAACAATAAAAAGCGTAAAGCAGGAAGGACGAAGGCTGCGTGAAGAAGAATAAGAAGTAGAAAAAAATGAAGTCTGCCCGCCGTCTGCAATGAGAGCGTAATGAGTCTCTAATTGACGACATTGAGGAAGACCGGCAGACCGACAGGACCTTCCACTGTTGTTGTTGTTGTTGTTTACCCGCCTCCCCTGCTCCTGTCCCCTCCGCCCAGCACTTGCCTACTCTCGGGAGCAAGTCTGCGACTCTGCGCTGTGTTTTTGTTAGAAATTACACTGAGGATAATGTATGAAAGACTTTCCTCACCCGCACCCGCACCCCCACCCTCCGCCCCTCTAATGCGCGCCCTTAAATACTTTGACCTTTACGCGCTGTTGGACGTTGATGATGTCTTGGGGGGAGTGGGGGAGTGGGGGTGTGGGCATGTGTTTGGTCGCTCTAGACTGATTTATTTTCAGGCGCTCTCCACAATTTTTCTTTTATTATGTATTATTATTATTATTTCATTCATTATTTATTTACATAATTTTTTTCAAGGTCGCTGCGTTCGTTGACTTTCTTTTTTTTGTTTTGTTTAATGCGGAAATGTAATGAAAAAGTTTTTTTTATTGGGTGGGAAGGCGCGACACATTTTTATTCGTCGCTCGCTATTGCCGTCTTTGTTTTCATCCCACACTTACATATTTATGTGCATATATAGTATAGTATATAGAGATTTTTTTCTTCGTTCCTTATACTTTGCCAGCGTCTGTGTTGCTATTAAAGCAAATAATTTGAAATGAGATAAGGAAAGAAGAAAAAAATTGGCTGTGCAACAAGTTGGCAAGTTGGTGGCAAAGTGAAAGTGCCAGCCTGGCATGCTGAGTGTAAAGTGTGTGGGGAGTGCGGAGTGGGGCTGGGGATGGGGCTGTGGCTGGGAGAAAGGGGACCGACTATGCTGGCATGCAAATAGCAAAAGTAAAATGAACTCATGAAATTGTACTGCATAATTTATCAGCTTGTTTACTTGCTGTGCGAATTCTTTTGAATTGCTGTCTGTCTGCCTGCCTGCCTGCTTGCCTGCCTGTCTGTGCGTTAACGTTAAGTTCTCTTTATCGTTACAACAACAACAACAACAACAACATAAACATCAACATTTAAAGAGGTAAGCAATCAAAAATCGAGTTAACTAATAAGGTGTTAGAGAACAATTACCAGAAGCCGCTTGCTCAGAAAACTGCTAAACAATATAAGCTTATTAGTCATTTGGGATTAACATATATACTAACATATCTGATATGTTGGACATGCACATATATACATATAGTATATATAAAACCCTTCAAAGCATTGTTCAGGCACAATTTGGTAACCCTAGTTCCGTCAGTTTCGTTCAACGAGACGTTCAGACGTGCAACCAAATGTGCTGTTTGCAAATTATATTTATTTATTGACAGTTTTATTAGGCACGCAACATAGTAATCTTGCCAAACCTTAGAAAGTTATTCTTCATTTCAGTTTACATGAGTGTATATCAATTAAATACTATATTAAATATGCCTAGAGCAATGCTCATGCCAACTTTCTAGGCTGTAGCTTTGATAGTTTGCTTCAACAAGGCGTTCAGATGTGCAAACAAACGTTCTGCTTATAAATGATATTGTTATTATTTTTATTTTTTATATTTAATAAAGGGACAGCAAGCCAACCTTTTTTGTTTCAGATCTAACATATCTAACTACAGCTAAGTTATATTCAAAATATCCTTTATGTATGCATAGACACCCTAAAGAGTTCTCCTATTTTCGTGCAATTGGTTTGCTGTACCCGCACCCTCGCATTGATGGCTGCCATTTTATTTATTTATTTATTTTTCAAACTGAAAACTCAAACAAATCCGAGCATTTCCACCCCGAACTCGCCAGCAAAGTCCAATGATGCAGATGATGTGAGATGCAAGTGACCACACCCTCCCCTGGCAGCAATCAAAAAAGGACACGAACACGCGCCTATTTCCAATTGCAGGGGCAGGAGTACGTCCCAAGTATATGCTCATGTGTGTGCGTGTGTGTGTGTGTGTTTGTACATGTGTATGTGTTTGTGTTTGTGCGTGTGCCATGTGAATTGACCAATGTGCTCGCTGCAGTTGCAGGCACTTTTCTAATGGCTCAAGGATACAGCAGGAAGTAGTGATGATTGTAAATAGAAATGTTTGTCGATTTCGTTCAGCTCTCTATGGCCTGAGGAAAGTACTCCCTAACTGCAAAAAGAGCTACCAAGAATTATGCCAGCTATAGTGAAGAAAGCACGTCAGTTATACAACAAATAGAGTTAAAAGGACACTTAGACAGGCTTAGAATTTGTGAGCTCGTCGAGGAAACACTCTACTGATACATAAATACAAGTATTTTCTAGTCTATGTTGTATTATTAGTTATCGCCGTAAATTATTCATAATGCTCTCTAAAGAGTGTTCAGCAGACTGAGAAGAATACAACAAAAACAACAGGGTGGACATGGTCTTCAATTTCAATCAAATGTTATATTATTTATCTATTAATGCTAATTATTATTACTAGTTTAGTTAGTTGTTTTTTAACTTTTCATCTAACATTTCTCCATTTTGTTTCAATTAAGTAGAAACATTTAGATATCCGTACCTCACTTATAAATTCATGATGTTTTAAAAAAAGTGAATAAATTAAAATATAAGTATAGATCTACTTCATATACAATTTATGATTCATTTGGTGGATAAACCATTTAACTTTAATAAATAAATGACAAGCAAAGAAAACAAGCGCCTTCTATGGATCATTAAACCCATATTTTAATGAAGATCTTGTTTCTCTGTCAATAAACGATTTGAAGGTTGGAAGGAATTGAGGCTAAAACAATCACTTAATTGTGACAATATAAATAATTTATAAAAACAGAGAACAAGTGAGAATTTCGTACTTAAATCAGAATTCAGAAACAGCCACAAAAGTATAGCATTGTCAGCTCGATTTAGACTGTTTTAGTCCCATTTCGGCCTAATTTAATAAGAAAAATTAAACAAAATCTTCAGATTTCAGAAATCAGAAAAATCAGATTTCTTAATTATTTTAATTGAAGTACAGTTTAGTTTAATTTTTAGAGTAAATAAGTTATTCGCCTGTCCTTTATAAAGCCTTCATATTTACATACTTTTAGTATAATTTACTTAATTCCTTTAAATGAAATAGTATACTCGTATCTATTGTACAATATTAAAAGACTTTTGTTTTTCTCAATATGTATTATTGATATCAAATACCTATTGTGATGGAAGTACTGATCCTTTTTTGTAAGAAAGAAATGAACATAACCCACCCTTTTTCCCCAATTTTTTGACATCTTTATGATATGGTGAACCGATTTTGTTTAAGCTTCAAGATATTATGAGGCACTATACAAAACCCACGCCTTACTAAATTTATAAAAGAGGAATTTTTGCACCGATCGGCCCAATAATTTATTACAAACTATAAACTTGCTCTGCTTATGGATAAGACAAGTCTAGATACCAAGTTTTGCTGTAGTTCAAAAGTTCTCAGGGTTCATACAGACAGATGAATGGACATGTCTATAAACTCCTTTACCCTGCGGGTAGAGGGTATAAGAAGGCCTCTAGATCATTTTTTAGAGATGAGAGGGAAGGGAGAGATAGTAAATAGTAATTTCTTAGGTTTACTTCGTTGGTCAATCCAATATGGGAATCTTAGGAGCTCAGTTTGCTCGCATTTTATAGATACTTGTACGCGCCCTGATAAGTTTATGTGCCATTTGGCGAGCTCATAGGAGTTGCGCACATGTGGGTGTAGTACGAGCGTGTGTGTGGGTGGGTGGTTAGGTGGCTGGGTGGTTGGGTGGTTGGGTGTGTGCGCAGTTAAGTGTACGCATGTGTATACTGCGAAAATTCCATTTTCATACTCAACTGTACTGCTTCGGAATTCGAGTGCTAACCGAAACATTCGAGCGAAAAGTGTTCGAACGGTCGCTAACGGAGGGTGGTGTTCGGATGGTTGGATGGTTGGGCGGTTGGGTGGTTGGGTGGTATGGTGGGGTGGCTGCTGGGTGTTGCAAATGGCAAATGCCTGGCAAAATAATCTTGGTAAATTTTTAGCATTTGCAAAAAGTTTTGGTTCACGGCAAATGCTCATGCGATGCCGATGTCGATGCCGATGCTGATGCTGATGCGGATGCTGATGCCATGGGATGCCACAATACAAATGCGACAATTGGGTGGGTGGCCAGGAGGAGGAGGAGGAGGAGGAGGAGGAGGGAGCGGGGGAGGACGGGGCTAGCATGCATAGACCAAACGACCCATGGACGAATGGACAAAACGATAGAACGAACGAATGAGCGAATGAACGAATGAACGAACGATAGACCGGAGTGTAGTCGACTGAAGTGGCAAACAAGTGGATGGATGTAGTTGATATAAAACCAAGCAGTTGGAGTTGGAATTGGAGCTGGGCAGGGGGGTACTGGCCCAGCTGTCGAACAAAAAAAAAAAAAAAAAAAGAAGAAGAGAAAAATCTGAATCCAAACGAAACGAAACGGCAAGCTGGAAAGGGCAGAGTAACGCTGCTTGCCATGGGCTGCTTGGTCTTACGTCAAGTGATTTATATTTTTGATATGCAAAACATCTCGTACACATCACCGATAGCTGCCGGCTATGGGTTTGCAATCGAAGGGGTGGGAGACATGCACATGGAAAGGGGCTGGGACAGGGACTGGGACAGAAAGAGAGACAGGGGCGTGGACAAGGCAAAGGCACATGCATAGAAAGTTGTGCTGTCGGGCTGCTGGGCTGCTGGGATTTGCGCGAAATCGGGAATTTGCAAACGCGCCATCGCCATCGCCATCCAAATGACAAATATGCGGAGGACATAAGCATAAGCAATGCATAAGGACAGCATCGTCTATCGGGCTGCCATAGTCGCGTCGTTGCTCTTGTTCGTGTTCCTGTTCTCGTCCTCCTCCGCGTCTGCGTCTGCGTCTGCTTCTCAGTCTGGGTCTGGGCCACCGCTTTTGTGCCGGATGTGGTCGTTAGATTAATGCGCTTTGGAAACTTGCCAGTACATAAAATGTATGTAAGGGACCGACCCAAGAGTAATGCAGAATTAAAGAAAAAAGGTCGCACATACATACTCGTACATATATGTATGCATGTGTGTGTGTGTGTGTGTGTGTGTGTGTGTGTGTGTGTGTGTGTGTGTTTCTCTATATCTGTGTGTGTGTGTGTGCACTCTTCGGTTATTGCTTGACTCCCAACGACACAGGAACGACTGACAACAACAGCAGCAGAACTCCAGCGCCATCTTCAATTCTGTGGTCCTTTATTTTTTTGTGCTCCAGCCACTGCTAAACCCACTCACTCGTCTCAGTTCTTGGCCAACAGCATTCTCGTAACCCATTTGCCCATACAGACCGGACCACAGAAGAATTTGAATGAAGAGAAAGCTCGAAACTACAATTTGAGAATAGTTTTTTTTTGTTGAAGAAAATTGGTCTTACGTCTATGAAGATATTTAGGCTGCTCCTGGAGCCGCAGTATTTGTTGTACGAATCATCTCTAGCTAACCGATTTAAACTTGAAATACATACAAAACTTAAGATATCTTTATCTATTTGAAATAATGCGGCTATATATGGTTTGTTATAAGCTAGCTACAAACCTAGTTTGGAATCCCTAGCTGTATTAGTTAAAAAGTTATTGGGGTTCATACAGACAGACAACAAACATTGGGTCTGCCACGCCTCTTTTAACATACATTTGGCGATCGGACCTTCTAGCATCTTTTTTCGAGCCCTCGGGTTGAATAATGAAAAAAAGAAAACCATATCAATTCGATAATTGTTGAAAATGTATTTATTGTAGCACGATTTGTTGATTTTGGATACATGATTTCCATCAATCACGTCGATAAAAAGGTCAATACTTTCATTCGCATCATCTACCTCTTTATTAACAGAAACTCACGCCTCTGCTTGGACTACAAAATGCATATTTATCGATCCATTTTCCAAGCAGCTATTTTTTGTGGAGCCCCAGGCTGGTCTGTTGACGCCAAACACCACGTTTACAAACTGCAAGTTACCCAAAACAGAATTTTAGAAATGACTTTAAATCTGCGTCGACTCTACAACAGATGGGCTAATGTAGGCGTTTTCTTTCGCAAATTTTGTACCCTTTCCCTAGTTCCTCACAATTTTTTTTTTTGCATTTTCTAGCTATTTATAGCAGTTTTTGTTTGCCATTTTCTAGCGGTTTTCTAGCTCGATAACTGACAGCGATAGCCATTTTTTAGACATTATAATTTATTATTTCTTTTAGCAGCCACTGACATAATTTAATTTGTTTAAAAAGTGTTTATTTTCTTCTTGTTTTTCGATCTATTTTTTAAATGTTATTTAATTGCAATTGTAAGAATTGTAAACTCGTTTGATTGAGCTTTTGATTTATTGATTGCTATATTTCGATTATTTCATTATTATTTCATGCAAGCTGAATTCGATTTAGAAGGCTGAACGATTTGGGGCTACCCCTTTTTTGTTGCCTGAGAGAAGGCGTAGAATCGTCTGCTTAGTTTATTCTCAAAGCCATAGAGAGTGAAGATATGCGTCCTCATCATATTCGTATTCATTTCATATCGAAATCAGAATCATAGCCGCAAGCAATTTACTGTTCTACTTCCTAAATATAAGTACATCATAACGCTGTCTCTGGGCAGTTCCATTTGTCTTTATTGGATTTGATTATTTCCTTTCATGGCACTTTCGAGCATCAGCCAAACATTGCTCGGTTTTCCTCATTTGCATATGCCACGATGGGCAGAAGCAAGTGGTTCCTTTCTTCCTTTTTTTTTCTTCTTTCATGTGCACAGCCATGAGGGTGGACAAGCCATAGACACACACACACACACACACATACACACAAACAAACAAACACACACACACCCACACATACACTTATACGCTTATTCAGCAAGGACATAACGAGCGATAATGCTAATGCCTTTATGGTGCTGATGCACATATAAAATGTCCTTTTTGCGAACATTGTTGCTCTGATGACGCAGGAGCTGGAACGAACAAAAAAACAAAAAACAAAAAACAAAAAACAAAAAATGCAAAAAGGTAGCTCTGAATAGCCAGCGAATAACGATTGGGGTTGGAGTTTGGAGCTACATCTATGGCTCTGGCAAACCTAAAGGAGGCTAAAGCAGAAGGGTAAGGGGTTGGGTGAGAGGGGGAGGGGTGGGGGGTGGTGTGGTGGTTGCCATTATATTGCCATAACATACAACAAACGCATCGGTGGCTGAGTGCCTGAGTGGGCTGTCAAACATTCGCAAAATGAAACACAACCCACCACTCTCTAGCTGTATGTGTGTGTGTGTGTGACCAGTTCAGGGCCCAGAGCAGAGCAGATTGAGTGCCACCTACCACCTACTTGCAAAAATTTTAACATGTACGTCGCGCCGTCTCCAACCACCCGGCCACCCGGCCACCCGGCCACCCGACCAGGCACGTCTTGCGCTTTATCACGGACGTCAACTTTTGGCCATATGTAAGAGCGGCCGATGGCGACGGCGGCGGCGACGGCGAGGGTGGATGTCCTTTATGTATGCATACATACATATATGTATAGTATGTGAGTGCTACTGAATGTGAATTGGAGTTGTGGAGTGGGGCGAGCCATTCAGTCCCGTCCTGTGCCGGCCTTACGCCTTACGTTCGTTTGCGATTGCTGCAGGACTTTTCGAGTAACTTTGTGCGAGCGCACATGTCTGTTCTTGTGGGTGGAAGCGGGAGCGGGAGCGGGAGTGGGAGTGGGAGTGTGTATCCAGCATTATGTATAAGCTTATGTACATGTGTGCTCGCCGTGTGGACTCCAGTTAGGGGATGGACGAGGACATTTGCTGGCTTAATGCGTCCCCTTTGAATGGCAGGATGGCTGCCTGACTGGCTAACTGGCAGCGCGCAGTCGCTCCACACCTTTTTCCCACACACACACACACATGAATCGATTGCGTTCGTCAATGTCGTTTCAGGTTTCGTTAAAGGTTTTCAAATCAAATTAATTCTTGATTTTCCAGATGAGATCGCTCGCTCAGCACTCACCATTCCGATAGACTTCCTATTCCCACACAGAAATAGAAGAAGTTTATTCCAAAAGTTGAGATTTAAAGATTTAGTTCTACATTTTCCACAAAAGATCGGTAGGGGGCGTATGGACACCATCATTAGTTTTATAGCAGCAGTTCACTTTTTATAGCAACGATCTTGCATTGCATACTTTTGAGCGCAGCCATATAAGCGATCTCAGTTGTTTCAACAAAACTATGGGAAATATCTAATCTATCATAATTGTTTGTTTTTGCCTCTTTATGTTTTATCGTACCGATCCCTTTTTGTTAAGTTGTGTCTATATCTAAGCTATTTATATCTAAAATACCAATAATGTTCAATAGGTTATAGTAGCGCCATCTGGTGTTCGAGCTAGCTTTGGCCGTTGGCCTACAGGTGGCGCTAAATACTTATTTGACACGCGCACATGTAAATGCCAATTGGAATGCCTCAATGCTCGCAACTGGGGTGGTTTTATATCTGCAGCGCACACACACACACACTCACATATGTCCAAAATTTATGGGTTCGTATGTGTGTGTGTGTGTAAATCAGAAATTACAGGCAAAAAGGATGTTCTCCACACACGCACACGCACACACACACACACACACACACATGAATAGTGTAAGGACTTTGTTGCGTGCCCTCGTCATTTGGTCAGAAAAAAATTTAAAACTTTAGCAAATACTTATTGCAAACGGGGAGGGGGGTGGCTATGAAATAAAGTATATACGTATGTACGAGTAATTATATATAGATAGTTTTTACAGTTAAATTTTGCTTAGCCTCTGATGCTTCCAATGCTGAAGTTTTAAAACACAGCTAAGGGCATTAAAGCAAGTCAATTTGTTGACAATTTTAATGACAATGTTAGAATGAAACGCTTTTAATTGGGCTTTAAACTTAAACTCTCCATTAACTTGTTGTTATTTATTCGCCAAAAAGTAAAAATTCAAATTTTGAATCACACATTTTCCACATAATTTATGTTACAAATACTTCTTTTTATTGCCATACTACTTGTATTTGCTTGCCTACTTATTTGTATTAAGAATGATTACTAAGATCTATTATGGCAAAAAATGCTTATTAAATAAGGACAAACATTGTAATGTAATGTAAATAATAATAATAGTATTCTCCTTTTCTCTTTAGCTCTATTACGTTGCTGTGCAAACACAACGTGTCGACAAAATATTGTAATGTTTCTTCTAAACAAAACCCAGTTATGGTAAAATACTCAAAACATTCCTGTAAGGATTTGTAAAAGGTTGGTATCCTTTATGTCTGCAGGAATCGAAAAAATCATGGGACCATAAATAACAACATTTTAATATTTATAACTATGTTCGTCTTTTATTTTGTATTGTATTGTATTTTATGAATTAACCAAACGCTAGGTTACTTTTTATAGTTTGAAAAGCCAATCATTATTTGTTTTGACGCTGAAGCATGTTTATAATGAAAACTAACAATTTCTTTGATAAAAATTAAAATATGAAAGCCAACTGTTCTTTTGAATGTGAAAATGCTCACACCTAATAGGTGTTCTGTCCATGAGTGTACGTATGAAAGTTTTCTTTTAGAGGAACACATAGTTCTGTCAAATCATTTGCATGTCCGACCATAATTGTTGTTTGAAATTTGCAAACTTATGAGAACTCTCTTAAACATACTATATATATACATATATATATATATATATATATATATATATATATGTATACTCTATACAAATCTATCTAAAACGGTTCGCCCTGACTAATTGGGGACCAATTCCCAGCCCGTAAGCTAAGAGCTGGGAAGCCGCTCCCCAAAGGGTGCAATATTTCACAGAGAAAGAGAGAAAATGAAACTATTGGCAGAGGCTACATCTAAGCTTGAGGTCACGCAAAACCTTAGCTCTTAGGCATTAGTTCTTCCTCAAAAAGAAATACTTTCAGATTCCACATAAATCTCGCAACATAACTGTACATGCTGTGGTGAAGGAGAGAATAAGATCGAAAGGCGAGCTGAGAACACTGCGAGTTCATTAGTCAGTCGCTTGGTTGGCAGTGCTGATGGATGGATGGACGAATGGACGGGCGGACAGGCGGACGGACGAATGGTAAAAATGTCGCATACACGTCCGACTAAACGTAACGGCGCTCCAGCCGCTCTGGCCGTTCGCAACGAGGGCGGATTGCCGTTACAGCAAACCACGCTCCAAACGCTCGAGGAGTCTGTCTGTGTATCCCAAGAAGCAATAAATAAACTGTTCGGTATTTGTTTGTACAAATGAGTAACGGAGGACGAACACACATGTGTTTATTATAGAAACACAGATGTGTGCCTGTGTGTGTGTGTGTCTGTGTGTGTGACACCCCCGCTGGACGCTGGCTGGAGACGACTTGAGATTCAAATGAAAATGATAAACATCCTGCAGTTGGTCGTCGATGGCGCTTCGCTGTTCGTTCCCAATGCTTTGCATACGAATGGGTTTCTCTCAAGTGCAGAGTATCTTTCAACATAAGTATATTCAACAAACATTGCAGCTCTCTAGGACTTGACATCCTTTTTACGCACACCTAAACACAAAAATCAAAGTCGGCGTTCATTTTCAACAAAATGTTTGTTACGTCATCGCAGACTAACAAAACCAGATGTTATAGTTTTTCAATAATCCGTTTCGAATGAGATCATAAAATATGCAAATATTTGGCACCCTATCTGCCTACGATATTTGTATTCTTCTTATACTATATATGCTCTATTAGAAAGCTACACAAAGTGATTTTTTATGCCAAGTCCAGTGGTGTTGTAATTTGTATAACAATTGGTTTGAAATGTGGCGTGAAGGCTGGCTACGTGTGGATATTTTTTGATGGCTTAGTGCCTAAAGGGCAATAAGTTTAATATCGTATTCTACTTACTATAGATTTTCATAACAAAATTACTGTGGCAGTTTAGATGCTTAACTCGCTGAGAAACCATAATATAGCTAAACGTGTAAATAATAATAACATTTCCTTATCGTTGTGGGCTACTTGTACATTTTTTAAGAAACACTAGAAACCTTAAGTCGTGTTTAGCAATAGACTTAATTTACTTTCGAAATATTATTAAAACATACTTATTTTTGTTTTATATATTATTTTAGTTATTATTAATAATTATTTATATTATACTCGTATTTACCAGACAGACTTCAAGAATTTTTAATGAAAACTCTAAACAAATACTTGTATATCATTGAAATTTACATCGTTTTTATAAGTAGATCGAAAAAAGAAGTCGTGTCTGACAAAAAAGTCCTACAAAACTGTGCGATGGATAGCACAGCAAAAGCCATATACCCCTTACACTTTTCAGAGGGGTATACAACTTTTTCACCTCAAGGTCAGTACCGTCGACGGAACCTATCCCTACCATTGGCCTAAAATCAGTTTTTTTTAATGAATTATTATTATTTTCAGCACACCTTTCAGCCTCCGGAAATAGCATATAGAACTTGTCGACCTAAAAAGATCGTCCCATCTACAACGAAACTGTATACTCTTCTAATACAATACTTTATCAATTTATACAGACAGGGGTATATCTTATACCTAATAATATTAAATCATACTTTAACTAGCAATTCTTTCATTCTTTATTTAACCTGTATATACCCTTAGAGCTGTACATACTTTTACCATAGCTTCTTTTCTGGCATTATCTAATCAATATACTAATTGCATGCTAATCTGCAAAGTTCAGATTTCATCAATTTACCTCCATTGTAATTCCCATGAATCTCCTCGATAGCAGCGACCATCACAGACATCTCAAAAGACGTCCACGCGCTCGACCTTCCATTCCGGGTCGACTCGAGTCTTCCGGATAACTTTTAATTTTGATCTTTTCTCAATCCACATCAACAACTTCATTTCGATGCTCCGTATTAAACAGAAAAAAGTTCAGATAATTTTGTACTTTTTGAGATCCAATTTGACTTTTTAGGGCAGATCTTATTGAAAAAATAATACCAATTCACTAAAGAATTAAAAAGCAAGTTGATTATTTTGTAGTTTTCGTTAATTTTCTTAGGACTTTAGATCTTCTTGAAGATGGAGAAAGACACGAAAGACCTATGTGTAGAGTTTAAGGGAAATCGTTCGATTTACATCGAAATATTAAAGAGAAGGCACTACATTTTGGAGAGTAGTATATTTGATGTTCAGAGAAATGTAAATGTCTTGCAATAATTCCTGATAACTAATAAAGTCCTTTAAACAGCAGTTGATAAGAGCTTGGTAAGAGAACTGAAAAAGTGCCGCTCTGCTTTGATAATTTTTACTGCTCGACACAATTAAGCGGTGGCCGGGGGTTGACTGAATCGGTGGCGGGAGGGAGGGCAGCATTTTGGGAAAATGTGGGAAATGTGCGGCGCGGCTTGACTCGGCTCGGCTCGGCTCGGCCCGCAATGTGTGTCCGTTGCGAATCGCTTGGCAAGTGTGTGGCGGCAGGCAGGCAATGTTTTATGATTGGATGTCGGTTGCTGATTTGCATAAGATCGGCAAAAACAATAGCCCTGATTGTGTCGCTGGCAGGAGCGATAGGGGGGTGGGGAGGGTGTGGACTGCCACCAATTAGCAGTGTTGCAGTTAATGGGCGAGCAGACAACGGCTCGGCCGTATCGAATGCCAGCTGATTGATTTTGATTTTCCGATTTCCGATTGTGATGGCATAAGGGCGTCGAACGTGTTGCCGCTGTCCACATGAGACTAGAGGCAAGAGACAAGAGACAAGAGACTAGAGACCAGAGCCTAGAGGACCACCCAATGCAGTCAGTCAATGAGTCACTCAGTCATGCAGTCAGTCAGTCAGTCAGTCCTTCGGTTGAGCAGGCGGGCTATTGAAACCAATACGTCAAACGTGAGATTACATAAAAAACCGCAAAATATGCGAAACAAAGGCAGCAGAAAAAAATCAACAACAACAGCAACAACAACAACAAAATAACAAGCAAAACAAACACAAACAAACATATGCCAGTGGACGCTGACCTTTGCACGGCATTGTCCTGAAGCAAATACTCGTAAAAAAAGAAGTAGAGACCAGGCTGGCAGCCAGCATGTATTTAATCGGCATATAAGGATATTGGCAGCGTCGGCGATTTCGGCTTCGGCGCACGTACACGAGCCCCTTTGTTGTTGTTGTTGCTGTTGTTGTTGTTGTGTTATGCCATTCAGCCCGATGCTGCACGAAGCAAGCCAACAGCTGAGCCTTAATTCCCTTCACAGCAATACAATAAGTTGAAGCGAGCAGCAGACATGCGAATACTCATAAAAAAAAAGAAGCGGTACGGGTGGCCGCCAATTTTTGGCGCAATACTGCCAAAGGCAGGCATAAGGTGAGAATGGGTTAAGGGGCGAGGTGAGCAGGAAAAAACTGTACTACTTCGCCAATCACATATTAGCGAAAAAACATCCTTGGCAGCCTTCAAGTGGAGGCTAATACTTGTTAAGGTACAACCAGATCAGTCCCTCTGGCCAATGGGGAGCCAGCTAATGACAAAGACGGCTTCACAGTCAACCGTGAAGCAGAGAACTTGGGTTCCCTAGAGAAAATCCCATTTTCTACATACATTTCTTAATATATTCTCAAACACTAATCTCTACTGCCTTTCCATCTCTGAGTATAGCAAGTTCCAGCAAGGCACGATTTCTCAAAACTCGCACGACTCCGCTTGGGTCACACTAGCCTAACCCTGCAGCACCTCTTCAACCCTGCCACAAGCACTCACATACGAGGGGCACTATATCTGAGGGGGATCACTTTAAAGGGGATGTGGAAAATGGATATTGATGAATAATTACTTTTCAAAAAAATATTCAAAATTGTCATTTTCTTTTAGTCTGCTCATGTATGCCAATTCTGTAACACCAGTTCTCCTAAAGCACATTTTATCGGAATGTCCACACCTTAACAGCTACTGGCAGAATTTTGTTCGCCTAAAGACAACTTTAAAATACTTTGAAAGTTTCTTAAAGCATCAAATCGAATTATAAGTAGTTCTATTTATATTCAACAATATCTTCATTAATTCATCCATTTACTTCTGTAAATAGTTCCATTAAAATAAATTCATTATAATAATTCAAATTATTTGTTAAGTTAAGACTATCTGTAATTTAAATTATCTTTAAGCTGTATATAAATAAATAAATACAAATCTCTAGGTAGACAGACCTAAAATCAGTTTCCCCAAGCTCTTGTGATTGCAATTCATGTTCTCCTTCAATCTCGACATTTCAGTGCCAATCCCACTTTAAGGATTGCATGTAAGCGGAATTGCCAAAAGGAATCCCCCTTAAGGAATCCCAATAAAGTGTATTCCATTTTTCCAACCACTTATAACATTTAATTCTATTCAAGTTCACAGAATATTAAGTAAACGCAAATGAAAGCAACAAACAGACCCATAAAACATGCACATTTCATGGATTACTTGAATAAGACGACTAAATTTGTTGGCAAATTATTTGCCTGTCTGACCATTGAATTAATTATTAAGGTATTAAAACTCTTTCAATAAGACACTAGCAAATTTTCGACCTATCCTAAGTCCCATTTTCTCAAACGAGGGACTTGAATAAGTTGACAAAATTTGTTAGCAAATTATTTGCCTGTCTGACCATTGAATTAATTATTAAGGTATTAAAACTCTTTCAATTAGACACTAGCAGATTTTCGACCTATCCTAGGCCCCATTTCCTCAAACGAGGGACTTGAATAAGTTGACAAAGTTTGTTGGCAAATTGTTTGCCTGTCTGACCATTGGATTAATTATTAATGTTAAAAGACTCTTTCAATCAGCTAATAGCAAGTTTTTCAAAATCCCGTTCTCTCACATGGGGAACTATTTCTAAGGTCCAACCTGGAGGCATAGCAACATGCTGCTCCTGTTCTATAATCCTATTCTAAGTCCTGTGCTACACTCGCAATGACTTGCAGACGATATGCTGTAATTGTTACCCAAACGGGGAACTAATTCTAAGCTCTGTTTACGCAGATGACCAGCGGCCTGGGGCCATGCATGCAACAGCCAACAGCTTGAACAAACAACTGAACTATCGGGCGAAGGTCCTTTGCGTAATGAGCCGCTCCGCACACAAATGAGCAGAGCGTATGTCAGAAAGGAAGAAGAAAAAAAGGACAAAACAGAACAAAAAGTATGAAAACGAAATGCCGAATCCGAATCCGAATCCGCAACTGAAACCGAAACAAAAACCTCGATCTATTTGCACAATTGCTGCTCGTTGCTGCGCGTTCCTGATGATGTTCAAGGGCCCGTGGGCACTAATTTTTTGCAATTCAATAAAAATAAATCTCAACCGCAAACAAAGTAGCGTTTAACGGCTGAGCGGGTCGGACTGAGCAGAGCCGAACCGAGCCGTGCGGTACCGGGGGACGTAATGTCCAGCAAGGACGAGGGTGAGGGTCGACTGGCTGGCTGGCAAAATTTGAATATGGATTAGATAAATCGGGCGTGCGGCGTCAATATTTTTTTTTTTTTTTTTTGCATATGTGTAACCTCACGCCAGCGCTTCAGTCGAGGCTTTGGCTTGGCCGTCAAATTGATTTTATCGCCAGAGCGAATGCGTCGAATGCCAATAAAACAATTTGCAGTTCAGAGGACCTTTTCATCCTTTTGTTCTGTCTTTGTTGTGTGGTGGCACTTTTTGTGTCGGTCTTTGTTTTTATGTTCGGCAAACCCACAGCCCAGTCGCACACAATGCCCGACTATTATAATTGTAGTGCTATAGCGTGCAAAGTCAAATCGACTGCGGCAGGTCCTGCCTCCTGCCTCGATCCTGCGTCGGTCAGTCATCAAAACATCGACCGCACCCACCACTCACGCAATTACGTGCCCGGCAAATGGCACGGATTAGAGCCGAGGAGCCAAAGGCATAACAGCTGTTTATCGAAATAACCTACAAACTAAGAGGCAATGGAATCTACGACAATCGGGTAGAGTTTTCCAACAAGTTCCATTGTCGTGCCGATTAGCTATACCTTACCTTTTTACTAATATGAATTTTATTGGGTTTTTTAATGTTAGTGCCTGAGGTTAATGATATAGAGGGATTCTTCGCCCACCTAGAGAATTATTTCTACTACGTATTATGAATCCTATGACAGCTACATGATATACTTGTAGTTCACCGATTTGTATGATGCTTAACAATATAGTGAGGCACTTAAATAATCTCATAAATGACCAAAGAAAACCGGTTTTGCAACTTAAACTGATTTTTAAACATTTAGTTCCTATGACAGCTAGTTCACCGATTTTGAAGTAACTTCAGAATATTTTCACACACTAAACACAACTCGAACATTCCACATTCTATTAAGATATCTTTATAAATAAGAAAATTTCCCTACTAAGAATGAGTTTTGCAGCGATCATTTCTTTGGCAGCTATATAAGATATTTTATCTACTATACTTGTATATATGGTTTGTAATAGACTTGCCCTGTGTATGACTAACACAAGTCTACATATAGTACCTAGTTTGGTGTCGCTAGCTGTTATAGTTGAAAAGTTATTGGTGTTCATACAGACAAACAGGCGATCAGAAGAACGGACGGACAACTCTACTATATATCATTATTTATTTAAATTATTATTATTTAACCAAATTGCCAGATAGCTAATAAAGCAATGATTTTATCTAAATCAAGTTCCAAATTAGCATTTAATCCTGCTATAAATATTGTTATTTCAGATAAAAATATGAACTTACCCGATTGTGAATTTCTTCACAAAATATTAAATCGAATTAATAAATTATACCAAGCTGTTGGTTAAGTTGATAAAAAGGACACATAAGAAGATTTTGTTTAAAATAATTTTCTAAGTACAAATCTAATAAATAAATTAGTTGAAAAAGTCTGGCAAATGCGAAAGGAAAGATGCTGGGGAAGTAGAGCAGACACATTTGATTGAAACTGAGCGGAGCTGTACTATATATACATAGATATAGAAAATTAAAACGACCAGCATGATAAACGGAGAAACAAAAAAAGAAAAAGAGGAGAACATGCCGTTGATCGTTGGCGGCCCATTGTCGATCGCCAGGGGCGGCCGCGATGTTGAACTTGACTTTGAGAACTCAACTGAACTGAACTGAACTGAACTGAACTGGAGAGCGAGTCGACCCTCGGAAAATAGCGACTAAAATAGACAATGTGGCTGCATAACAGTTTCGGCATTGATGCACATACACACACACACACACATACAGATATGTGCTAGTATAGTGTGTGCGTGTATTGTGACTAAAATAAACATGCGCATCCGTTGGATACAACGCTCCTTGTCGCCAGCAGATGCATGGACGTTGCTGCTTCTTGGCGAGCCTGAGGATGCTGCTGGCAAGGCGACAGACACACAAGCACTTCATACATGCACACATATGTACACTGAAAAGAAAACCACGGAAATTTCAATATTTACATAACTATTTTTACCATCGATTTTGCGCCATCGTGTGTCTTAAATTTTTATTTTAATGCACACTTAAATTTTAATTTTAATATTGTAATATTAAATTTAAAGTGTGACGATATTAAATCACAAGTGATGATGTGAAGATGTGGGTTTGATTCACGCCAAAGACCTTTTTTTATAATTATAAAATAATGTTGCCACTTTTTTGTCTACTCTACTGGTTTTTTTTTAACCCTTTTCCATTATTGACATTTCCATGATGCATATTTTATTTCTATACATATTTTTTTTTTGCTATAGAACCATTTTTAGCAGAAAGTAATTTTTAAATTATTTTGTTATTATGAAATAATGTTCTTGATGTTTTTTTATGCCTTTTCGTACGGATATAGTTTGGATCAATATTAATATTAAAAGTGAGGAGCAGCTGATTGAATAATTGAAATTTAATCTACTTCTAGCATATTTAAATCGATTACAAAAAACTTCAAATTAAAGTTGAGAAAAATATTATAATTTAATATGGAATATAGTCATTCTAACTATTTGTTTTTTGAAGTGTGTGCATATTATATTTAATTTGTTTCAACATTAAATTGAATGTGACACACTTTAATAACGAAGTTTTACACTTTGTTTTGAATAATATTCATATTGAAATTACTAATTGAATATGTTTTTAGTAAAATTTACGATGTTTATATTTGATTTGAATATGAAATAGAAGAACATTAAATTTAATATGAAAATATTCACCTATACTATGCAACTTTTTTTACAAGTGTACATATGTGTGTGTGCGAGCGTTGTGTTGTGTTGTGGTGTGCGTGTTCGTATGCGTGTGTGCATCGTGAAGTGCGCGGGGGGAGCTCTGTACAGAGATGTGGTTGCGTACACACATTTTGTCGCCAGCCAGCGTCTTCTCGAGAAGTGCGATGCGCGCTGCTCCCAAGAGTTATGCGCGCGTCCTGCTTGTGGTGTCCAAAATCGTTACGCCTGCCGTTTCACTTTTTTTTTGTTGTAGCTGTTGTAGCTGTTGTTGCCCCCACCCCCTATAGCTGTGCACATGTGTGTGTGTCTGTCTGTGTTTGTCCCGCGCCTCGTTTGAATTGCAGCGTCCGCCGCCGCGTGGGCATGACCGAAGATGCGCCATCGCCATAACCATAACCATCAGCCTCTCTATAGCCATAGCCAGAGTCAGATTCAGATTCAGAGTCAGGGCTAAAGCCATAGCCATGGCCATTCCATGTACATTTTCTTTTTCGTTTTCATTTTCATGTTCATGTTCGAAATCGTCGTCGTCGTCGTCGTCGGCGTCGTCGGCATGTGGCGGCGAGTGCGTTTGACATTGACATGGTTGCGAGTCTGTTTATTTAATGTCATTTCGAATGTGTTTCATTTATCCAACCGTCCAGCCAGCCAGTCAGCCAGTCAGCCAGCCAGCCAGCCATCCAGCCATCCAGCTATTGATGCGCCACAGCCGCCGCGGAGGGTGGCTATTTTTAGTGTCCGTTTCAATTTGGATTTGGATATGGATTTGTATTTCTACGAGTACTTGTACTTGTAGTTGTATTTGTATTTGTGTTACTGTACTTTAAGCAGCACACTTACTCGTACAACTGTACAATTAACTTCTCCCCGGACTGCACTGCACTGCACTCAAACATTCGAAGCATTACCTTGCAATTTGTCCATTTGGGAAATTCAAGCACCAATTAATCCCATGACAGCTACTTGTAGTATGTAGATGTCTTAGAAAATTAACAAACTTTGGCGCAAAAATGTGCTCTTAATAACAATAATTAGCATTCCACATCAAGCCCCAATATTTCTAATTGAGACTTCGAATTAATGGCAGATTTTAGTTGAAAACTCTGGAAGACTAGTAATCAGTTCCTGCTCTTCTTGTAATTATATTATCAACAGTAAAATGTATGATTATTTGTGGATAAGTTACTGTTACACCCAAGGGCGTACGCAGCTTTTCCAAAAGGGGGAGCCAAAAAATTAAAATTTTGATTAAATAAAGCACGATGCATTTAAAAAATAATTTAAAACTTCAACAAATCCAACTCAGTTCCATTTTAAGGCGAAATAGTGCGTCATAATAATGAACGTGTCGACCGACTTTATATGGCAACATTTTTTTGCCCCCTCCCTACATACGCCCTTGGTTACACCCACAAATCTATTATGCAGCCCTATATATACGAGTTGCCTTGACTGACTAAAAAGCGGATTTGGAATGTTCAAACTCTAAATTGGAAAGAAGGGGCGCCAGTATTTGTA
Source organism: Scaptodrosophila lebanonensis (assembly GCF_003285725.1). Classification (NCBI taxonomy): domain Eukaryota; kingdom Metazoa; phylum Arthropoda; class Insecta; order Diptera; family Drosophilidae; genus Scaptodrosophila; species Scaptodrosophila lebanonensis. The sequence goes on along the minus strand of NW_022060597.1, from coordinate 818,782 downwards.
TGATCTGCATTCTCCATTTGATTGACTTCAAAATTGATCTGAAGGGAACGATAATGCAGGGCCCAAATTATTGAAAAATTCGAGCACGAAAAGTAATACTTGGTAATCAAGGCACAGCCTAAACGGTAAGCGATAGGAAGCAGCAATTTAGACACAAATTTCCATTTACAGCGCATTCGAGCACTGAGAAGCAATTTTATAAATATTCGAACTGCCAAGGAAGGAAAAGGAGATTTCAAATATATAGGGCTATAGGGCTACAGTGTACGTTCTTATCTGTCTGCAGGAACGCGCAGATTTCGGTAGCTTGAACTGCTAGAAATATGAAACTTGTACATACAAACTTTTATTTGTTAAGAAACACACGTTTTTCTGCAAATTTTGATTCAAAAATGTATTTAAAAGTAGCAAAAAATATATATCAGCTACTACTACAACGATTGTGATGACGCACTATAAAAAACTCGTGGCTAATCAATTTGATTAGTTGCGATATCGTAATAAACAAAGAAGTTGTTGGTACCAACAAAACAAATTCTGTGGCAGAGCGACCCGAAAATTAACGTCTGTATTGGAATGATTTAATTTCAGTTAATTGTTGTTTTTTAGATTCGCTCACCAATCTAACCCCAATGATTAGTGGCTAATGTAAAATGGTAGGAATTGCAATTATAAGTAGCTGGAGAACAGGTAGAACAGGACATAACAAGCTTCACTTTAAAAGTTTTGATGGATTTCTGGAGCGAACTATTCTATGGCAGCTATATGATCTACAATATATCTCTAATATAATAGTAATCTACTATACATAGTACAAAATTTGTTGTAGATGTCTCTTCAAGCCAAAAAGTTGTGCTACTACTTTATAGTGATTTTTCCACCGATCGATCCTATGGCAGCTTTATAAAATAATTCGCATATATATGGTTTGTAATAAACTGGATTTGCATATGTATGACACAAACATACATACCAAGTTTGGTGTCCCTAGTTGTTATGGTGGAAAAGTTCTCGGTGTTCATACAGACGGACAGACTGACACCTCTATGTATAGTATTCTGATTTAACAGCTCATCATTAAGCTGCTGATCATAGTTGATCCTAAAACACAGAGTCTGCTACGCCTTCTTCAATTTGGCGCTTCGACTTTCTAGTATAGCCCTTCACGGTCCGGATGCAGGGTAGTAGGAGTAACAGATTACATATCACACTAATGTGGATATACTATAGTATGTGTGTGTGTACTTGGTGGCATGTGAGTGCGTTGCCCGCAGAGGGACATTCCAAGCAATGTGACACATGTGTGTCCATTTGGGTTCATGATGTGTGGCTCTACCCCCGCCCCCCCTCTCTCTTTCTCTATATCCCCGTAAATTTCTCGAGTGGGGCACCGGGCCTGCATCCGCTTGCTAATGATGCTGCTGCTGCTCAGCTCAGAAGATGCTCTGAAGATGTCGCAGCAAGAGGCAGGCGAATGCATTTACAGTATTTGCTTTCTGGAGTTTTTGTCGGGGCTGTTGCTGCACTTTGATTTATTTGGGCGCTTTTCCTCTACATACCCCCATGTTCCCACGACAACGGACCCAATGGCGAAGCCATGACCAGACAGATAAAGACAAGGAGAGTGTGAGAGAGAGAGAGAGAGAGAGAGAGAGAGAGAGAGAGAGAGCGAGGGAAGGAGAGATGCAGATGCAGAAATATGCGCGATGCGCTTTACTTCCTGTCCTGTTCAGTGCGCTACCCGCGAATATTGAATAACCAGTGAAGAAAAAATCATATTTTAAAATATGCATGCGTTGCGATCGTCTCGTCCGAAGTGGTGCAATGCTGCCAGGGGTCATAAAAAAGGGCTGCGAAAAAGTTTACCCCTAATAAACCGGAACTAACAGCGGCAGCAACAACAAGAACAACAACTACCAAAAGGTCATAGACAATTTTTTATGAGCATTTGACATGGATCATGTTGGTTTATTTTTTATATGCGTTTACATTCCCTGCTTTTTTCCCATCCCGTGTCTCGTCTCTCTTTTCATTAGTTGCCCATAACTCATTAATTTACATGCGTCCTTTGCATATGCCTTTGAATGCCAGCGAGGGCTAGGGGCATGGGTCGGTGCCACACCATCACCCATCACCCATCAGCTATCAGCATCATCCGCAGCATCATCTGCAACATCATCCACAGCAGCCGCATCTTCAGGGTAACTTTATTGGCAGACCTCGATGACCCGCGATTCTGATAGCAGGCTACCGTGATATTGTCAACCAATTTTTTGCACCCCTAGCAGAGCTTCGAGTGCATGCCAAAACGGCACGGCACGGCCAGGATCAGGTCACGCACGTACACACACACACACACAAATATACTGGGTTGTAAAAAATGAAACCATAAGGGTTGTCTCTCCACTCTGCCTTTTGATTTAAAGCGGCTGTGTGCTGACCAATTTGCATAATAAAGCCGCTGCTTAGCCATAAGATAGTGGATCTGTCTATATACTATACTCGCATGTAGGAATATAAGATGTGGGCAGATTGTTGTGGCGGCAGAGTGCAGATGAAACATGTCTGATTGATGACAGATAATTGGCCAATGACTGCAAAAATATATTCTTACTATGAAAACTTGATGTTTCCCAAAAATCAAATCAATAAATTCTTTAGTGAAATAAAAATAACTCAAACGTGTCCTTTTGGTTGAGCTTCGTTGAATCTGGGTACTCTGATTGGATATTTTTCGGGATCATTGCGTTCATACAGACAGACAGAGAGAGAGAGATGTCGGCTCGGCTTGACTTTGGCTTTGTGTGAAATATTTTAGAATATAAAGGATGGGATATACGTACGAGTAGCAACTTTATAGTTCATGAACTATATATTAACAATTCTATTAGGTTTTTCGTTTTGCAAATAAAATCAAACATCAAAGTGCTTTGTAATATCTTGCAAGCAACCTGAGTGATAAGATAAGGTTGCCGAAACAATTTTAGAAAGAATTACGGTCTCTTCATAGTTGAAAGTAAGATCAAATAAAATATGACCTATTATAGTGTTACTAATGGAAGCTTTTTGAAAATAGATCTCCATAAACGAGTGTATAATAAATATCCTTTGGAACTGACCTATCACAATGGAAACTTAAAATTACTAGCTGCTAAATCTGAGTAAAAATTCCAAGTGTAGGCTTAGGGGAATAAAAAACCAAGATCATTCCATTCATATGCGAGTAAACTCGCCTTGTCATACTGACTACAAGTAAGAATATGATTTTACGCCTACTTTGTGTGTTACATACAATCGCTCATAGCTAGTATACCCTTTTGTCCTTTTTAAGTAATGCTATTCAGTAATCAATGAAATAAATAAATACAAGTATATTCGATTACATCGTAGTCTTGGAAGTAGCTAACGAGAATTGAACCCCTTTTGTCAAATATTGTAACACATTAACGATATTAAATTGGAAACAAATCTAATACTTTGAATGATCCATTTGCTGCTCCAAAAACTACAAGTAATTGAACTTCTTGTTTAATATTTTTGTAGACAAATTATGTTTTTCGTTGGCAAATTACTTGTAAATTAAATTTAATGTCTACAATCCAATTTTAAATGGCAACTTCCTGTTTAACATTGTAAGCTTGTCTATATCCTATTAACCATAAACTAAAACTATATTTAATATTTAAAGTACATAATTTAAAATTCTAAATATTAATTTAAATTTTATCCATTCCTTATCATATGTACTATATATGTCATATGTATAAAATGTATAGCTTAACATAAATTAAATGCGTTTAATACTTGAAGAGCTAATTCAAGTTTCTTGCTCTCTCTTTTTTTGATAATGAAATTAATATTTTCAAAAACTTGTATATTTATATAGGCTTTTTCAATCTTTAGTTTTATTTTTAGCTTATTGATTTTTTTACGTCGACAGCTTTGTTTGTCGATGAAATAAATAAATAGATAAATAAAAATAAATGAATAATTAAACCTGAATATCACAACCGGATTGACCATTCGAGTGCACTGCTCTATATATTTGATAGGCCAGCCCGTTAATTCCTGGGTTCTTTGCATTTTCATTCCATTCATTCGGGGGTGCCACAATTGTTCCGCTCGGAGAAATGCTGCGTGGGAATATTAAAATTTTGGAAATTTCACTTTTGGGTGTGAGAGTACGAGATGTTTTCTATGATTGATGCCATCTGATTCGGACCTGTTGTTGCACCTTCTGCACTGATTGAAAGGAAACGCCATGCTGCGGGGCCAGTGAACGACATGTGTGTTACAAATTTCTATTGCCGCTTTAAAGAGATTGAGATTCTAGGACGGACAGACAGAGGGGCAGACAGGCAGACGGGCAGACGGGCAGACGGGCCTATGTACATGTATGAGCATTCATAGTTTCAGAGTTTCCGGTGATTCTCACAGTCCGTCAGTGTTAATCAGAGGCGCATCAATCGTTCACCCACACATGAGCACAGCAAGTGCCGTTTGAAAAGGACTTCGCGTCCACTGACAGAGCAGAATGGACACGTTTAAGCCTTGGGCATGCTGATCGCGTTCCCTGCTCGCACATATCGGCTTTTGATCTATTATTCCATTTGCAACGTGTTTACAAACACATCACGGCTCGGCCGAGAGGCCAGCGCCAGTCTCGACTACCTGCCTCGAGCCTTACAGGGGTAGAGCCACTGCGCACATCTGGTACCGTTAAGCGGGCAAAGGCACAATCAGGATGCACCCAGCAGGTCGCACAGGCAGGGTCATCGTCATCGTCATCGCCGTCGTCATCATCATGATCATCATCACGAACATCATGATCAAAATCATGATCATCATCAGCATTGCACTTGGCAGGCGATTCGTTTTCGTTTTCATTTCTGAGTTTGATTTTCTCGTCGGTTGGCCTTCACTTGCGGTCAGTTTACTTCCTGGCAGGACAACGGGCCATCACTAATCTGTATGTTTTTATAGGCTTTGCCCACAATTACCAGACGGCTGCTGAATGAAGCGTTGATGAGGCGAAATTGCTTAGCTCACCATTCTAGGCCTGTCCTGGCCGAGTCCTTTGTCGGCAGCAAGCAATGCGAGTAATTACTGCGGCGAAATCAAAAAACCAACAGCCGTCTATTTTGTGCCTTTTGCGGATCTACACCTTAATTGCGTTAAAAAAATAACCGCATCCGAGACCAAGTCGGACAACAATAAGCGTACAAAAAACTAATGAATTATACGAATACTTGTATGTGCATGTATATATTCGTAGAGTTAAACGAGTTGGTCATTGCAAACCAATTGTCCGGCAACGCATTCGATTGATCCTGGATTTCATGGATTATGTTGAGGCCGAAGGATGCGAGCTGTTGTTTTTGCAACTGCTAATCAACTTAAAGAAGGACACAGTTATCGCACGCCAATGGAATGGGGCACAGTCTATAGGATATAACTATCCATTACAAGGGTATGGTTGTTGCATTATCAAAAGCAATAATAAAATCAAGCAACAAACATTATTATTATTATACTAAAGTAAATCCTAAAATTAATTGAACAACAAATAAATAAAAAGTAAGTTACAAATCAATTAAATGTAAATTCAAAGGAATGAAGAAAAAAAAAAGAAATATAAATTTAAAATCATTTTAAAATGGTTTGTTAAGAAACGAAAAATAAATGGAAAAGCAATTGATATAAATTTTAGATAATATGTATAAACAAATCAATTGAAATTAGAAAAATGAACTCAGACATGAAAAAGACGTTTCAAAAAATTAAAATTAAATTAAAAAAAAAAAGAAAAACAAATACAAATAAATAGCATATACATTACTTACATATGAAATAAGCATTTAAAATCAATTCAAAATAATTTTAAATTAGGGAAATCAAAATTCCATTGCCAATTACCTAAAAATAAATTTAGTTTTAAAATTTAAAAAACATTTTGAAAAATCGCTAGGTTCTTAGCGATAAACAAACGAAACTATTTTCTATTAAATAAATGACACGCGGAATTCTTTGATTATGAATATGGCTTTAATGGCTTGGAATTGTATAGAAAAAAATTAAAATTGATTGATTGATTCAATTTTGTATACTTTTTTCCTTTAATCAATAAAACTGTATTTGATTTGTGAAAGCATATTTAAAGTGTAATTCTTGTCTTTTATTTTATTTTACATTTTTTATACTTTTTTCCTACAATGCCTTCAATAGTCTTACACTTACTCGTATATTGCACTCATTAATTAAAAAAATGATTTGATTTTTAAAAACAAATTTAAAGTGCAATTCTTTTCTTTGATTTTATATTATATTTTTTATACTCTTTTCCTTTTTATCAGTCCTGCCTTTATATATATAGTTAGGTATATATTGCACTTTTGTGTTTTCGTTTTGTTTATTTACATAAAACATACAAGTATTTTATGTTATACTATGAAATGGCATTTTAAGATCAGGTATCAAATCCTAGAAACCCCAAAATTAACAAAACTTTTTTATAAAGCCCGTCATGACAATCGGATGTGCTCGTGCTAGCGGTACAAAAAGGACAAGCAATTGCTTAGAGTTCAACATTCGAAATAAATCATTAAGGAGTCAAAAAGGACCAACATTGCGACTACTGATGAAAAGTGGTGTCTTCAATGCGCTTTTGAGACCAAGCGTCAAAGTGCCGAATGGAAGCATCCGAAGAGAAGCCGAAAGAGAAGAAGTTAAAAGTGAAGACAATGTTGATTTCTTTCTACGAATCGAAGGTAATTATTTAGCAGAAATTCATGCCACCTATCGAAACGGTTAATGCTCTGTTTTATGTTGGTGTTCTGAAGCATTTGGTAAGAAAATGTAAAGAAAAATTGTCAAGAAAATGGAGCTTTTCATCGGTCGACACTAGTAACAGATTTCTTGACACAAAATCTCAAGAACTACCTATATTTGTCTGTCTTGGCTCCGCCATTTAAAAAGCTTGTACCATCATTTGGAAGGAAATGCCGGCCAAAGGCCCAAAATACTCCTTCCTGATCGTGTATTGATTGTTTTGAGTGAATATTTTTCATTGTATGCAAATGATTTGCCTGCCTGCGCCTACAATTACTTTGTTCTAAAAATTGAGCGCTACAACGACTTTTAATTTCGCTGCTGGAATCGTGAGCTTAACAAAAATTTCAAATATTATTAAACGGATTTGCAATAATATCAGATCGTGCGCTACCCTAACAAATACTCAATAGACTACACAGAAAGCAATAAAGCGCTAAGTACGCCTTGGTATGCGTAATCGAATAAAGGAATGGACCTGAGCGGGGATGCCTAACAATGGCGCAATCCTGAAGTCCCGCAGCGTTCTGACAGGATTTCGGCATTTGTGTGATAAGTAGTGCGCCAAAAAAGAAAATAAGATCCTTTATTGGCATGGCCTGTTGTGGTGTATCCATCCACCTACACAGCATCTCCCTTTTTTCAAATTTTTTTATTTTCCATAGTATCTGCTTTCTACGTTTTCAGTTTTTAGAGAGACAATAAAAAAGCAGCCCAAAGAAAAGGAAACTTAAGACGCCTCGACCGTTTTTATAGCGGTACTAACATCCTGCCCCACACACAAATACACGCACACACACACACACACACACACACACTTATGTAGAAGCCGCTGGCCGTGTGTCGCAGTTACTTAGGCTGGTCATGGTCCTGGCCGTCGACTCACACACACACACACACACACACACATACAAATAGCAAAAGCGGTCCGCATCGAGGAGGATACTTGAAGAACAAATACCTAGCGGTTTTTTACAAATATTATACAATGCTCTTGGGTTTCCTCTTCATGGTTTCATTCATTTTCGCACGCCGCCGCCGCTCGTCCGACGCTCTTATTGTAAAAATAAAAAAAAGGGCAGGCCATGGGCAAAAATGAAAAAAGAAAACGAGAAAACGAGAAAGAAAAAAACTTACCACATCAGGACGAAGATGAAGACGAGGCGAATGCCGCTGCTGATGATCATTTTTCAATGGCTTATCTACATTCTCTCGGAGCTCAGGGTTCAGGGCTCAGGGCTCTGGGTTCGCTTCGTTGCGCATTCAAAATGTGATTGATTTTAATTGGGGACGAAGCACACAGGCGGGCGAGTGAAGGAGAGAGCGCGGGAGGGCGCTATTTGCAAAGCCGTCAAGGAGCTGCGATTGATCTCCGTCCAAGTGCAGATTGTCCTCAAATACTTGTATCCCGTTTAGTTGCTCTCATCTATTTGATGTTGCACCACTCGCCGATCTCTCATGTGGCCTCTCGGTGGGTGTGTATGTGTGTGTATGTGTGGCAAAACAGCTGTGTTGTCCTGCAAATTGCAATGCCGCCTAATGTGTGCAAAATCCATTAGACATGTGAGACATCCTCAACAGGATTATACGCCCGAATGCCCTCGTCTTAGTCGCCAATTCTTACCTGCCAATGCAACAAGCTGCAACGCAAACAAAGTACACATATGTATGTATTAGTATATGAAGGAAAGTACAAGTATAGTAATATTATTATTTGTTGAGTATCTTTTTTTTTAAATTATAATTTATAAAGAATGTAATTTCATTTATGTTATGTAACCCTTCAGATGTGTTAAAAAACAATAGGTAAATATTTGTACAGTAGCTTTTTTTGGGGCCTAGACTTCTTTTATTCGTTTTGCATTAAGCAAAATGTTTTGTTTTTAATAAAACAATACGCCTAATTCTGTATTTACACGGTCGTGTAACAAAAAACCGTGTAAAAAAAGAAATTGATCATATGCAAAATTAATCGTGCTCAATGGAATAAAGTCGTGCAACCATATAAAAAATTTTTAATTTTCAAACTGTGCTAAAAACTAGTTGGGGCAAATAGAATAAACAGTTGAGTTTTTTTCTGTAGGATTACTCAGCCAGAAAAAGAAACAAATAAAATCTCCTAGGGTAACACAAATTAAATAAATCAATCATAGTATTTTATAAAAATCGTACTAAAAGGCTTAAATAATATTTAGAAGAAGTGAGACTTGTTTTTAGAAGGAAATTTTCCCAAAGTAGAGCTTGCATTTTAAAAGCAATTTTATTTATATATTTAAGCGGAATTTTAGGATTTTTTTCTGAGTGAACGTATGTATGTGTTAATACTCATTTGTATAATTATTATTTTTTTTGTAGAATCACATTACTTTTTATAGTGTTTAAATATGGTAAGGAAATATATATATACGCCTAAAAGCTGATCCATTGAGTCTTAAGTTTACAGCTCGCGTTGTAATTTTGAAATTTGTTTGGCAAAGCGTATAAATACTAAATAAAACAAGAGAGAACGCTACAGTCGAGCAAGCCCGACAGTGAAATACTCTGTACCCAGGTAAACTTCCGTCACTGAGTTATATGCGCCCATAGCAGCAGCAAAAAGAGGAAGAAGAAGAGCGAACTTGTTGCTGCAGTTTGGGGATGTTGTACTGGCGAGAATTTGATTCGCTAAGAACTTTTCTTAGAATTAACCGAATTGAATAAAATTTTAAACAACAGTAGATAAATATATATTATTAAGTTTGGTTTATGTAGCATTTGAAATGTGGACGCTATTGACGAAATTCTGTAGCGGGGGAAGGTGGGGCGAAATTCCAAAAAATAAAATAAACTCGTCATTTCTCGGACCTAGGAGAATTTGGATGCTAACTTTGGTTATTCTAGCTTTTATAGTTTCTGAGATCCTTGCGTTCATCCAGACGGATGGACAGACGGACGGACAGACGAACACGTCTAGATCGATTTCTCTCGTCATGCTGATTCAGAACATATATACTTTATGGGGTCGGAGATCATACTTTGCACAGACCTAATATACCCTTTTTACCCTACGGGTACAGGGTATAACAAAGTATCACTTTAAGATAAATTGTTGCGCCCATCCTTCCTATGACAGCTATCTAATGAGGATACATATGAATAAGTCTAATAATAATGAGACTACGTGTTCCCCTGGTTTGGTGTCCCTCACAATAATGACTCAAAAGTAATCGAGGTTCATACAGACGGATGAACCCATTCATTTCGACATGAAGTCTGACCTGCCTCCATCTGTTTGTTACGAACAACATACGAGTACAAATTGTATAAAATGAAGGTACAATTTTTCAGGGTACTGTTTTTGCTTTTTTAATTACTAGCACAACTATGGAGGAAATAGTTGTGCAGACTTGACCCTCTCGACTCATATATTGTCGTCTGCTTAAAGCTCATGTCTGCAATAATTTGAATTACCCGCTCTCTGACTTTTTCGTACGGTGCAAATGTTCACGGCACAGAATCAGATTTAGAATCAGAATAACACTTTGTGGCCGGTCCGTTGGTCGCGTAGTCGCTCAGTCGTTGGTCGCCTGGTCGTTGGTCGTTCTGTGTCCCTCCAATGTCCGCTCGTCTGTGGCTCGTACACGTAATGTGACTGCTGTGAATTTCACGACTCGCCAGTTAGTTGGTTGCCACTGCCACTGTCGCTGCGGCTGCCGCTGCTGCTGCTGCCGTGCATTGAGATTTCCATGGCATGGCTTTTTGGTAAAAAGTTCAAATTGGTTGAACTTTATGGTGTTCCAAATAGACCAGAGACGACGGAAAACGGCAACAGCAACGGCAAATGCAACTGCATAGCAACAACAATAAGAAGAAGAAGAACAACAACAACAACAACAACAGCAGCAAGAATAGCAACAACGTTCGACCGGACCATGCCAAAAATCGCGCACAGATTGACTGCAGGTTGTCCCTTTTTTGGGAAGCATGACCAACTGCCAGTCAAGCATGCAAGCCATGCTCATGGCCAGAGGCTCACGCGCTGCCGATGCCCAAACGTTTGCCCGGCCAGCCACTCAAGTGGCCATTCGATAGGGACAGAGCAGAACAGAATTTGTGGCTGGCGTCCAATACTCGTACATTTGGAAATGACTTTTGCTGCCCAGACGACTCACTTCATACTCGTATGGTGCTGCCTTCTTCTTCTTCTTTTACTGCAGTACAGAACGTCGAGTTCAAACTGTTAAATGTCAATGCTACTTCTTCCCTTGTCACGAAAAGGATTCTTTAAAGGTCTCCTTCTCATCCAAGTTTGCAAAGCGCCTCTCGACATAGCCTTCCTAAAAGAAAGGAATATATATTTATTCACCCTGTACCCGAAGGTTTAAAATCTATACAAGTATGTTTTAGCGTCAAATGTAATTAACATACAGAAGAAGAAGCCGAATTGATATACACATGTCCCATTGTCCGTCCATCCATCTGTTCGCCTGTTTGTCCGTATGAACCCTGAGAACTTTTGAGCCATAACAGCTAGGGACACCAAACTTGTTGCTTAGACTGGTCTTATTCATATGCAGCTCAAGTTAGTGACAAACCTTATGTAGATTTATTATTTTAGATAGCTGCCATAGGAACGATCGGTGCGAAAATAATAATACTAACACATTTTTGTTCGACTAACATTGGTATTAGTGGATTTTTTTTATTGTGCTTCACCATAATCTCAAATGTTATAAAAATCGGTGAATAGTATAATATAGGAAGAAAAGGTGCAAAAATCAAAAACTAAAAACTATTTTATTTTTAAGAATATCTTGTGCTTCAAAGTCTTCTTTTAAGTGCCTCACCGTAATATCTACACTATATCTGTTAAATTAATGAATAGTACAACAAAGTCTAAAGTGTATTTAAGAGTCGAGCTGGCACGACTTTAATAACCTACTTATTCTGTTCGTCTTTGTCACAAAACACAGTGAAGCGCTCAACAAAGCTCTGAGATCTGAGTAACTAATATCATTTTCCAATTATATACCCTGTACCCAAAGGGTTTGTAGGGTAGACAAGGTTAGGGCGAATCTATGTATGTCAAAATAAAAGAGGCCCATGTATGTATATTGTAATCAGCATGGCGAGATCAATCGATCCGTCCGTCTGGATGAACGCCTGGATTTTGGAAATGGCTGTGACCACGAGTATATAGACTGTCTTAGTCCCCGGATAACACGAATTTATTTCCCGTATATGTTTCGTTTTGGGCGCAGGGTACTTCACTGGCAAGCTTGCTCGACTAAACCATTCTCACGCGTTGTTGTTTGTTAAGTCAACAACTATGAGTTGTTGATATCATGTAAAGTATTTATAAGCATAGCTCTCCAGCAAGCTTGGCAAGTTGCTAACAGTTTTAGCGAGTTTGGAACAATTTTTGGTAGGTATTTATTTTACTTTTTTTTTGGTTGGCTTTTTCTTTTGCCCTGCTGTGGTGTATTGCCCTGTGGTGTATCTTCCAATGTGATGTTCAGTTTTGAGGTGTAATCAAAAGTCAAAATCTGAGGCGGCCAGCGAAAACGTGATGCAGTAGGAAATGATGACGATGATGACGATGATGCTGACGACGAGGATGATGAAGATGATGAGGTTTGGGTGATGGCATTTCGGTGAATGCAGAGAGACGACAACTGCTAGGCTTGGACAGCAATTGAAGCGCTGCCTACTGTTAATATAACAACGACATCAAGCTCGGGGAAGACAAAGCACTGACTGGCGGACAAATGGACGAGCATCTGGACAGAGGGGGCAGATGGATGGAGGGATGCATGGATGGATGGATGGATGGATGGTATAGATGGAGGAGCGTCTAACATGGACCTTAGCCATTAGCAAAATGGCACAATTGCTTTTATTGGTTGGCGATGAGTGAACAACAACAGCAACAACAGCATCATCATCCACAGCAACAACAACAACAACAGCAACAAAAGTCGTAGTAGCTGCTTCAACAGTCAGTTGGCCGCTCCCGTTGACAACTTGAAAATTATGAACATTTGGGCTTGTCTCTACGCCTGCCTCTACTACGTTCGGCTGTCCAACTGTCCGGCTGCTCTCTGATCTTTGCCTGGCCTTATGCCAATGCATATAGACACCTATACACCTAGATACATACATACTTAGGTATTATGGCAATCGCCTCCGGCTGGCTGAGTTGTTGCCGTTACTGTCGTCATCATCGTAGCTGGTGTGAAATGTCCACAAACACTTGAGGAGGCGTGAACGAAGCTATTGCCTCTAGTTAGGCCAGTTGTTTGCTTTGAATGAACGATTGTTCCAATAGACGCCCAACAGTGAGTGGACGGAGCGGACGTCAGACGGCAAAGACATAACCTCTAAACTAGTAAGTAACTATGTACATATTGACAATAAATACGCATCAAAGAATGTTAAACATTGCAACTTATTTGCAGCACAGGCTGAAGATTTGGCGCAAACCAAAGCCGGAAGCTGTTCTAACACTAAAAGAAATTAAGAGTTCGTCTGAGCATTGAATGTTCATTATTTTGTTCTTTTAATGAATTCAAAAGCTTAAGTTTCTGAAGTACATAAGGGTATTTAACAGGCAGAAGAAATCATCTCCGAACCCATTAAGTATATATATTCTTCATAAGCAAGACCAAACAAATCGATCCATACACCGTCAACCCGACCGTTAGTCTAGGTGCCCGTGTGTCTGTCTGGATGAACGCCTGACTTTCAGAAACGGCGGAACCCACCTTGACCAAAGTTGGTATATAGGCTCTAGTAGTTCCTAGGCAACGCGAGTTTATTTTAATTTACATTTTTTAGTTGATTTGACAAGTATACGACTATTTTTGAAAATTCAGTTCTTGAAGTAACCGAAAAGGATTGATATAAAGAGATGGAATCAATAGCATTATCTCATAAGTCCAACCTATCTTATCTTAAGCAAACCTTGATTAACATGATGTTCATTCGAGCCTATTCCTGCGATATCGTTTCTGACCCAAGCACCTCCCCCAAAATTGAACCCTTTCAAAAATTAATTCGAAAATTCAGTTCTCTAAGTTAATGAAATAACCATAAAAATATAGCTGTATAAAGACTTTGGAATTACAATTAATTTCTCTATTATATATTCGCGAAAGTGGGCGATGGATCTCAGTAAAGGGTTCTTGTGAAAATCTGTTTTCAGAATTTGGTAATTCTGGGTGTCTTGACTAAATATTTTTGTTATACTTGTATGTGTTATTGAGAGACCAATATTTGCAATTATATAAAACCATATTCTAGGAAACTGGCAATCACTGTAAGATCTGAGGTTAATAAGTAATCCATCTCCTGGAAAATCAGCATGATAAGATTTTCCACTCTAAGTATTCTTTTCTTAAAGCGTTCGCCTCAAAATTTGTTTGTATTAAGAAATGCTGCATGCTAAGACATGCCTATTTAGTTTAGTCTTAGATAAGTAAGTATGCTATAAAAAAAAAAACAATATGCTTCAATTATATAAATTAGACTCCCAAATTTTTAAAAACCCCAGATGCGCTTCACTTACACATCACATGAGAGGCCGTGCGAAACCGTGCGAAACCACCGCACCTGTTGTTAAACACTCTCCAGCAATGATGTAGTTCTTGATTATTACTACGATTAATACTAGGATTAAACTATTAGTTAATGTGTTGTTCTAACGTTGTGTCAATTATGTCTCGTTAAAGTCGATGCCGACCAATTGATTAGTTCTGCATATTAACGCCATTGCCTTTCTCTTCCTCCACATACGCGTGTGATGGTGGAATTTGAAATCTGAAAACTGGGTCGGTGGCTCTTGGCTTGGTCTGTCCCCATCGCTGTCCCTGTCCCTGTGTCTGTCTCTGTCATGGGTCTGTTTGTGGCATACGAGTACAATGCCAGCAATTGACAAACGATTGCCGGTGCAGTGAACAAATTGAGTTATTGTAATTGCCCAAAACGTTCAAATCCATCTTCAGTCGGTGTTCGGATGCTGTTGCTACCACAACCGGTGCCACTAATACTAACACTACTGGGGATTTCAGTGCCACGACTTCTTGAGTGGCATGTGAACGAACGGCGTCATCATCGTCATCGTCATCGTCAACGCGAGCGTCGTCGTCGTCGTCATCGTCGTCAACGCCAGCGTCAGCGTCAGCGTCGTCTGCACTTGCGAAACGCGATCAGACTAGGCCAGAAGAGAGCAGAACAGCGAAGACCAGGCCATAGACCAAGCAAGCTCTCCAGTTGTTGTTCGTTTCTGAGCAAGCTTGAAATAGTGGGTGAATGCAAAAAATGCAAGGTAGTAGTACGAATTGATGTTCAGTGCACCCGAAAGTCGAGCCAACTCCGCCTAGGCTGGCGCTTGGGCTTCCAATGAGTGATTGTGCATTTGTATGTGAGTAGAGTAGCAATGAGATGGAGACTAAGACTTAGACTGAGGTCAGGTGACGGACTGCTGCGGCTTTGGCGTTGGTGGTGCTGGTGGCAGCGGTGGTGGTGGTGGTGGTGGTGGAGGTGGAGGTGGTGCTGTCGGTGGCATGCAACGGATTTGCGCTCCCCACATGTTTGTAAATTACACACGATCATTAAAAGATTGTATTCATGTCGAGATATTTTCGCGCACTAGTACGCTTGTTGTTGTTGTTGTTGTTGCTGGTGTTGTTGTACTGCTTACATGTCGGGCGATCGTGCATCTGCTGTCATATGTTGCAGCAGCGTCGTTAATGGAGCAGCAGCAGCGGCGGCAGCGGCAGTGGCAGCGGCAGAAACGGCGGCCACATTAGCGCCATGAGGAAGCAATGACAGCCAGAGACTAGCCACAGGCTTCAGTCAGAGACACGGCAATGCAGGCAGCAACAACAACAGAAACAACAGCAACAACAGCAACAACAACAAGGTTGTTTGTCCGACATGTTGATGAGTGTTTTAGGCGGCAACAGCCACAGCAACAGCCACAGCAACAGCAACAACAGCAACAACAACAACAACCACAGCAGCAACAAGCCAAGACGATATAATCATGAAGTCGAACTTTAGCTGCAAGTGATCTTAGGTCTGAGCTTGAAGAGCGCCTCACATGTAAATGAGCGGGCGCGGATGCCTGCCGATGATGATGTTGTTGCTGTTGTATTACTACTTGTTGTTGTAACAGCCGCCTCATCGACTACGACGACTACGACGACTACGACGACGACGAGAACGATGATGCCGACGTTATTGTGCCAAGGTAAGAGACCGTCGTTTCCAAATAGTTTTCAAATTCTCAAAAATAGTCGACCAACAAAAACAAAAACAAAATCAAAGCAAAAACAAAACAAAATTAGAAACGAATTTAGAAAAGGAAGGATTTCTGCCAGTCACCGCCAGTGCGGCCAAAAAGCTCACGAGTGCCGCAGCCTCCAATGTGCAAATCTGAGCTGAAAAAATCGAAACCTCTCGCCACCATCGCACAGTGGTGCGAGGTGATCCTGAAACGGATGTAAAAGATCTCGGTGTTACGATTTTAAAATGTCTGCCTGCCTGATATTCTGTGATCAATCAAGTGGATGTGAATTTCAAACAATATTTCAATATGGAAAGATGTACGAATTTTGCATTATTATTTGAAAAAATTGCTTAATATCTCATCAGATTCTTTTAAACGTATGTTCTTTTGGCGAGAGTTTCAATGAGTATTCAAAGCTTATATCTTAAAGGTTAACTTTTTAAACGGTCCTTAATCCACTGATGGGCCTGCACATCTTTTCTCCCTCATTATTGTTCACGAAGATCCTATTGGTACGACATAGTTGACACCTTCATTATTCTATGGCATTGAAATCTTCGGGAAAATTAAAGTAGCTTTTAATAGCAGAACTTATTTTTTATATCAATCGAAGATATCCTATAACGACGTACCCAAACAAAATATACAACTTGGGCCTAAAATCTTGGATAAAACTTAGAACTTAAATTTTTATGTAGAAAATTATACGAGTTTTACATTATAAAATAAAAATAAGAATATAAAATACGAAAAAAA
This sequence comes from Scaptodrosophila lebanonensis, assembly GCF_003285725.1. NCBI lineage: Eukaryota > Metazoa > Arthropoda > Insecta > Diptera > Drosophilidae > Scaptodrosophila > Scaptodrosophila lebanonensis. Next base: position 801,927 of record NW_022060597.1, on the reverse strand, counting down.
TAATATTTATATAATAATTAAAGCTAACGAAAAAAATATGTATATATAAAAAAACAAACAAATATGTGAAATGTTATGACCATTGTCAAGAAAAACGAATTTAAATTTTTTAATTAACTAAATTAACTTGAATGAAATTAGAAATAAAATAGTTAATAAAATAAATAAGTTAAAAGTAATGGTTCTTGGTAACGCTAGGACAGGGCTTATAGATAAATAAATAACTTAATTATATTGCTAAGGCTCCAATGGTTGCTATGGAATATCCTGTTGTTACAGGTTAGTGGAGCTTTTAGATAGCATTGATTGAAGTTCAATGAAGGGCTTCAAACTATCTCCTGATGGAGTAAAATGCTGTTGAAACGGGGTTTAAGAGAAGTACTCCCTACCCCTCATAAATACAATAGAACAATTATCTTCTTGATCTTGAAATTAAGACAAACTTAGTCAATTTAATAACAACTTGAACTGGAAACATTAGCTGTGATTGATTGCTAAATCAATCAAAATGAAATATGCTCTTGAATTAGGAAGAGGAGCTAGATAAAAACTGTAAGTTTTTCTTCAAGATATTAATTCGCAAGAGTTGTATAATATTTGAAGAAATTAAAACATTAGAGCTGAAGAATTTGAACGATAGAAATCTCGTCTAAAATGTAAGCAAATTTTGTGGCAGCAGCTTTTGGGTTAAATGTAAGAATTACAGTTAAATGTGGGGCGAAAATATAGATCATAGACGGCTTAAAGCTAAAAATTTTGTGGATCATGTTATGGATACGTTTTTAATATATAAAAAGATAAAAAGTTTAACTGAAACTGTAGAGTTTTAGGAGGAAATTGTTGATGATAAGGTTCGTATTTGTATGATATTTTAGTCAAGCTCTTATTGTATTTATTCGATATACATATATAGCTGTGTTATAATCACTTTCTACTGGTAACTAGCGAAGTGATTCTAAACTGGTAGCTCCTTAGAAGAACAGCCCACTTGGCCGAAGAGGAACACTTAAATAGAGAAACCATTTCTGGTTAGCTACTGGAGGCTCTACTGTATCGCTTAAAATATTAGAAATACAAAAAGTGTGCAGCGAGAAAAACAGAAAACGATGTATTTATTGATTCATGTAAGCAATAAACAAGTAATAATAATAGCGCAAGCCAACGTGTAAATGAAGTGTCAGTTTCTTGGCCAAATACCCCACTGTGCGGAGTCGCTTGGAGGCCAGTCACAGCCAACAGCCGAGGCATTTAGACAACAGTAAACTGAATGCTGTTTCAAATCGGTTTCACAACTCATACCGCACGGCAGTGGCAACAATGATGATGATGATGATGGTGGCGATGATGATGATGATGACGATTACGATGACGATGACGATGGAGCTGAAGCAGAATCTCCAAAGGATGGGGGCGAGCGTCATGGCGGGGTGGGAGACGAGGAGCAGCATGTCAGTAGCAGAAGTAGCAGCAGCAGCAGCAGCAACGTTCCAAAAGGTGAGCGCAAGTGAAGAATCCTTTGAATTGTCAAAATATTATATGCCATACTGTATTCACTCACGAGTTGCGATTGTATTCCCAGTCGGCCCGCTGCCATGGCCCCGAGGCCGGTCATGGGGCATGCAAAACTAGGAGTGAATGGCCAAAATACCTACACACATACCAACATATGTATGTACCTCTCTCTGTGTGTAATGTGTGTGTGTGTGTGTATGTATGTCTGCAGATACTCGAAAATAAATGGCAAGCAAAAAGCGATGCAAAGCATCTGCGAAAAATGCAATAAATGTCCAGCTGGAAACTATTGACACATTTGCATTTGTTCGCCGGCAATCGACGAAGCTAAAAACCAAATGTGGCGCACGACCAGCAACCCGCCAGCGATTTAAGAAAGAACGACAATGCTGGCTAAGCTACGCTGGCAGAGAGAGAGAGAGAGAGAGAGAGAGAGAGAGAGAGAGAGAGAGAGAGAGAGAGGTAGGTAGACCCACTACCGTTGCGGTCTAATGTGTATCTAAGATATTACAAATGTCATTAAAGCCGCAATTTGCCAGAGACAATCGCAGCTGACTCCAATGGAACCCTTAAGTGTCGGTTTGATTGTCTGTCCGTCCGCCTGTCTGTATGAACGCTTACATATCGAAAGCTATAGGATTTACAAAATGTACAATCGCCCTTTTAATTAAGATATTTCTATCTACTCATCTACAATTAGATATCTAATCTTAATTGACCAATGAGACCTTTTAGTGTCGGCTGGATTGTTGATCCGTCCGTCTGTCTGTATGAACGCTAGCATATGGAAAGCTTTAGGATTTACAAAGTGCATTATACCCCACTTAGTTAAGTTATCTGTATTTATCTACCTACAAATAGATTTCTGATCTTAATTGACCGATGGGAGCCTTTAGTGTCGGTTTGCATATCGAAAGCTATACTATTTAGAAAATGCATTATACCCCACTTCATAAAGTTATATCTTTCTACTCATCTACAACTAGATTTATGAACTTAATTTACCATTGAATGGTGCCTTATTTTTATCACACCTTTTCAATATCGAAGCGATTGCTATTGTAATTGAAACAATCAATAGCGTATCATATAACCGAACAACTGCGGCGTTTTTAAAAACTCCCTTTCCAAGCATTGATTGACTTTTTGATTGTCCTTCTGTTTGTCTGTATGAATGGTAGTATCTAGCAAGGTATAATAGTTAGAATCGCCAAGTTTGGTATCAAAGTTGAATGAGCCTTATTAATTCTAATCGTGCCTATTTAGCTTCATAATATGAAGTTTACTTTTTACAAGTATTATCTTCCAGCTAGTGTTATCTTGATCATTTAACACACAACAACTGATCTAGTGGGTTTATAACTTGTCGTTGAGAAGCTGAACTTTCTCCAATAATGTAAAAGGATGGGAAAATTTGTACTAACAATATTGATGAGCATATTGTTGGAGTATTCTTTTGTTTACATCGACAGCTTTGTTTGGCGATGAAATAAATAAATAATAGAGAATATTAGCCAAGCCCGTTTCCGATAAGAAAGAAAAGAATTCAGTGAATTGATTTGATTTCGATAGCTTGAATCGAATTCAGGTACGGAAACAGACTTCCGTATTCAGGGCTTACATAGAATAGAAGTATATTGGTGAAGATCGTCAAAGTTGCATGCAAATTATTTACCAGCATTCGTTTTCGTCTAGACACCCCACTCTTCCCACAATTACAATTATATAAATGTCGATATCGTATCGTGTCGATATCCATTACATTTGTCTACCTATGGCATATTTGATTACATTTTGTAACATCGTCGTTTCGTTACTTACTATATATTGTGTGTTTTGTACTTGTAGTTGATTTTGTTCCCATTCCGGCAAGTCATGTCACTGTAATGACCACTCGGAGCCAACTAGGCTTTGCGAAATATTCGCACGGCCTTATACGAGCGCATACTCGTAAGCGTGTGCATTGGGGATCCCTATGTTTGTCTCTCATCTCTCTATTTGTTTGGCGATATTGTTGCCTCCTGTTTTTGTTTAGTTGTTGTTGTTATTGTTATTGTTGGTGCATCGTTTAGAGCCTGGTGTTTAGCATTTGCAATTTACATATTACAAGGTAGGCAACAAGATTTGTGGCTTGACGCTGTCGGATGGTGGATGGCGGATGAAGGGGAAGGGAGGGCGGAGGGGCTGTTGTGTTGACGTGCGGCCGCTCGCTGGCGGCCTCGTTCGAGTGCCCCAAACGAAACAATTTATTGTGACACGAGGTAATTTCCTTGGGCCAATTGCTTGTGGAGCTTGTTAAGGGCATTGCCACAATTGACACGACTGGCTGGCTGTCTAGCTGTCTGGCTGGCTGGCTGGGTGCTGGGGGGTCCCCGCATTGGGGTGTACTTATCAAAGACTGCCAGCGGACTTATCAGACAAATAAAATCGCAAGACCAGCCTGCCGGTCAACACAGAGCGAGAGCGAGAGAGAGAGAGAGAGAGAGAGAGAGAGAGAGGAGAGAGAGAGAGAGAGATAGAGAGCATTAGACTAATGTTGTTCGACCATCGATCGTACATAGACCATCCTAGGTACAGTTGAGTCGGCAACAGGAGAGCCGGCTTTGGACAATGGACTATGCACCTCAAAGACGGAGCAGAACTTATTTGGTGCAACAATTATTTCGTGATTTAATTTCGACCTTTAGCGACCAATTTAATCGATCCACACACTGACAAAAGCACTGCTGCTGCCATTGTATGCTGCTATTTCAATACTCTATAATAGGTGGGGCGGGCATTTTTATTTGAAGTTCAGACAAGAAAGAATTACTGAGACCTGCTAATAGACGAAGCTTGTTTGACCCTTAAGCTATAACTATTATAAAAGTATTAAGACTTTTTTTTACCATCGAGTCAAACTCGTAATATCCGTTGAGTTCAGTCTGGTTTATGCATGAATATGCTGTTAGTTTCTGGCTTCAATTGTAGAAGGCTCATTGGTCTTTAAGAATACTTATGCTCAACAAATGGTTTAAATTTTTCAAAACTCCATAGATGTCGAGAAATATCAATGGGTTTACTTTAAATATTCTCTGTCTACAATTGATCCATAAATTTGTTTAATTAAAAGCTTTCTGTGCCTAATGGAATATCCTAAAATTTCTAATATTCTTATTCTGAGTTGAGAGTGCTATACAGTGCTGCCAACCCATCTAGATAATACTAGATCTCAGCGAGAGAGCAGACCAGAAGAAGAGGTTGGCAAGCAGTTGGGACGTCAAGTTTGTTGTAGTTTTGATTGAACCATTCAGAAATATTTCTTTCTAGTTACATTTTAATTTTTGATTCTAGATAATTATGTGTTTTCCACAACATTACAATCCAACTAGATTTAATTTAATAAGAATGATCGTTTAAAATGTAATCTCTACAAGGGGAATTCTGATCTGGATGGACAATTGGAAGAACCCTTCTTCTGATTATACCGATTTAAAAATCATCGCATTAATTGCCGTATTTGCAAACGCAAGAATCAATCGCATATGCTATAGCGTATCATAAAGTCGAACAACTGTGGCGTTCTCTTCAGCCTCGGCTTTTCTTGGTCGCATCTTCGCTGCTTCACCGGACGATGTGAAGTCAAACGAAGTGCCAACAGCGGAACTGGCAACTGCAACCACACTGGGAGTGGGCAGTCGCTGTACGCCGGCAGCTAAAGCAGCAGCTTTAGCGGCAGTCGAGTTGCAGTCGAGTAGCAGCTATAGCGGTACACTGAACAAAAAACTGTCAATCATTTTGTTTATGCATTACATTTTTTTATTGAAATTTTATAATGCAGAGCACTTTCAGCTCGATACTAAACGTTTCCTCTTCTGCTCTTTTTGCAAATCAATAATGAAATGAAGGTGTTTTTGACACCGATCGTCCCTTTGGCAGCTAAAAAAAATGAGACTATGCATGGTTTGTAGATTACTTGCTGTACAAATATATAAGGCAACTCTACTTACGAAGTTTAAAGTGTCTAGGTGTTATGGTTCAAAAGTTCTCGGGGTTCATACGTACAGACGGACTGATAGATTCATCTAATCCAGCTGAGATTCATCTAATCCATAGACATAGTTTGACAAATTTGAAAACAGAACTGTGTTCGATCTTTGTTTTTGTACCGATAGCGCAAACAAAGTGTTACTTTACTACTCGGCTTCTATCCACTTGATTGTCATGACACTTTGAAAACGCAGTCAAAATATGGCGTTAGCAGAAAGGGATATTTTTAAAGAGTCTATTTTACTCTGGGATGCACCCTGTATTACTGGAAAAAGTTTAAGATACAACTACCAAATATAATCGTACTTCTAACCAAATGATCTTAAAAGAGCTTATCATAGTTATATTAATATCTGTTGATTTAGTCGCATAGATAGCTGATCAAGTAACGAATCTAAATCTGTTTTTCTTTCTCTCTGTGTAGATTTCGGGGGCCGGCAGTCGGTGCTTGGAGGCCGTCAATGGGCGCGCGATGTGCAGTTCATTGTTTTGTGCAGCCAGAGTTGCAGCTTCAGCTTCAGCTTCAATCGTGCGCCAAGCCTCCAGCCCACGGCAAAAGACAGCAACAACGGACAGTGGCTGGTGTTGTTGTAGTTGTTGTTGTTGCTACTCTGGCTGCCATTGCCAACGGCCAGCCTAGACAAAGTTCCCACGTCCGTCGCGTTGCCGGCAAGTGCGGTCGCCACAGTTTGTCCCCAGAAGCGTTTCGAGCGAAAAATTTAAATTTCGCACCGCGCCAGCTTTGTCTTTACCTTTGGATATTTCTTCTTGTTGTTGTTGTTGTTACTGTTGCTGCTGCTGCTGTTGTTGTTGTTGTTGGAGCCTGCTTGTGGTCGTTCGGGCAGGTCAGGTCTGTGCCTCTTTGTGCAACAGCCTTTGGTCAGCAGCGTCAGGCCGATGCGATTACTGCCCGCTAATAATTGCCATTGATTTGGATCATGAGCTGTGAGCCGAGGCAGCGCCATTTGCTGCGATGCCCGCGACAGCATTGACTCTGACCCGCTCCTTCTGTATCTCCTCCCACTCCCCCCCCACCCCCCTCCTCCCCCTCCACTGACGTCTTGAATTTGCGCTTTTCTGTTTCTGTTTCTATGGCTGTGGCTGCAACTGTGGCTGCTGTTGCTCGCAATTTGTGAAATTACATAAATCAGCTTTTATTTATTTATTCATTTGTTGAGTTGAGAGTGTCGTGCCGTTGGCCCTGCCATGGGAGCAGCTTCCGCTTGGACGGACGGACAGCTCAGTTCCCGCCATTGATTACTTATTTTCCCAAAATAAATATGCATAGTAAATTGTTTGGTTCGATGAAGGGAGGCAGGCTGGATGGCTGGCTGCCTGGCTAGCTGGCTGGCTGGCAAGCAGGCCAACAGCCCAACACACTGCAATGTTCATTTCATATTGTGGAGATCATCGGTGGCCAACATTGTGGGCTGCTATCGAGCGGCCATCTCGGAGACAACAACACTGCCAAGCTATCGTTAATCGATCGCTAACATGCTTGCCAGTCGAGTCGCCTGCATGCCAACAGTCTTTTTCCCCCAAGCTACCTACGCAAAAATTAAAAATAAGATTTGCTATTTACCAAAAATTATTGCGTTTATAATTGCAGATAGGAGTAATAATTGTTTTAACAAAGTATTGCCTTTGTTGGTCATTCAGGCCAGTTCATCATCAATATACACATACTTGCACCTTGATTCAAACAATCTCTAAGCCTATCTTAGCCATTTAATTACTTCATATTTTAAATTTTGTTGTAAGCTATATTGTGTAATATTTTAAATTCTTTTGAGTTTTATTGTTATTAATTTGTTTATTATACTTGCACATACTCGTACTACTTATCCCTTTTTATCCCTTCATTATGAATGTAAGTTAAGAATTTAAGTTGAAGAATTTAAATTGTAGTTGGCCTTAGAGATTAATTCTTAATACATTCAAAATTCAAATCAAATCTAAATCACTTGCAGGAATATCACCAAGGTGAACAAAAATTAGAATGTAACCTGTAAACTGTAAAGAAAAATCTATTTTATTTTTTAAAATTAACATCGAGTCGAATGCTCTAGCAATCCTCAAGCTAATATTAAGCTCAGCATTAAATACTAGATTTAAACTGTTAAATAAATAAATAATCACTAAAGTATTTTCAGCATTAAATACTAGATTTAAACTGTTAAATAAATAAATAATCACGAAAGTATTTTCTAGACGTCTAGTTAAATGAGTCTAAACTCCTAGTTTAAGCTGTATTTGTATTTTTCTATAAGTTTAATTTAAGTTATTGTCAATAATAACAGTAAAATTAAGGTTTTACATTTATAAAAAAAATGTCTAGTTCATAATTACTTCACTTTACTTTAATTAGTCACAGAAGCGAACGAAACAACTGCCTCTTACTATACTTGTGTACTTCTTTGTTGACTGACTAGACTTCTTCATATTTAGAGCTTCTTCCACTGATTTAATCCATTCTACTTAATAGCTGAGCTGTTCGTCACTCGATCAGTCGATCGGGGAAATTAGTTGCCATTTATATTGCATAATATCAATGCGATTTTGTAATCGAGCAAGTGCTGGGAAAAGGAGAGTTCATGGCGCTCAAATAGTGGCCGGGCGGGGGCTGCGCATGCGCAATTCATGAACTCGTCGTCGGAAGTGATTAGAGAGCAGTCCGTGTACCAATTCGTGTATGTTATGTATGTGTTGTCTCTCTCCCTCTCCCTCTCTCTCTCTCTCTCTCTCTAGTTTTATCTTGGTTGCTGTTACTGTTGTTGTCGATTGACACGTTCCCTGTGCGCCTCAGCCGAGCTGCTGATCTCAAACACTGGCCCAATCACGCTAACCGAATATTGGAAATGCGCAGACGCGAAATTCATTCATCGACCTCGTCGTCGTCCTCGTCTCAGTCGTCGTCCCAGTCGAAATATCAATGCGAGTGCAAGTCAGTGGACTCTATGGCGCGTGGAATCGTGTCTATGCTGAAAATTGAATGAGTTGTGCGCGTGAGCCACGATCAGGCTGCGTAGAGAGGCCTGTGCGCAGGTTAGCCACAGCACAGTGGTGCAGACTCGACATTAACTAAGTGGTTCGATTTTTGTTGGTTGATGAGTAAAGAGAGAAGGTCCTCCATATTTAGCTACAGTTTTAAAAATTGTATGTTTAGTTGAAGCCATAATCTTCAAATCTTCTTCCCGAATGTGACACAAATAACTTACAAGTAAGTTAAAGATATGTATTAATTTGTTGCTAAATAAGATGATGACAGATGATCTTTGGCAAACGCTTTTAAGGTGTGCCTGCAGAAGATGATGGAGAAACATTCAATTTCCATAACTTTATTTCAAATCCTAATTCAACGGTGATGGGACGATTACAAATAAATTTAAAGTATCTAACATTTAAATAAATGCACTGGAAAAGGAGGGGAAAGGTGAAACAGAATCTGTCATAAGAGTTGCTTAGGCACAAGGAAGGCGAAAAAAAGGAGAAGATGGCAACATCAATCCCACAAAACTGAAGAACAACAACAGTAGGACATATAGCCAAATTATTAGACAATGAGAGACGAAAAAAGAACAGAGAACATAGGAATAGAAAAACACAAAAATTTAAATGAAGGACTGTAAGTAAATTGTATGCATTTCAGAATGGAAATATATATATGTTTTATGAGAAAGGGCACGATACGTGCTGAAACGGGTAGGATTTCAATTAATTAACAGGCACTAGAAGGTCTTCATTAACTCGCCCACAAAACACAATCTACAATTAATTCTTCTTAAAGCACATTCTACAGATTCTGCACTTCAAATCTTATTACTAAAGATGAAGATAGTGTACGACAATTATGTGTGTTAAAGGTAAGAATTGAAATTTTGGTCTGCAATCAAAATGGTGTTGTTACTATAAAATAATGGATTCATGAACAAGTAATGAAGACTTAATAAATAGGGAACAACTAATTCTTTATTAAATAAACAAACAAATACAATAAATCACTTCCTTGTCTATGGTTTAAAAAAATGACTACAATCTTAACTACAAAACAATATATTTTTTTAAATTTCGCAAATTTTCAAAAACAAAAAAGTTGTGAACGTTTTCTAACAATTCGATTCAATTTGGCCAACAACAGCATCATAATAATAATAATAATAGAAAAATTAAATATAATTTACGATGCACAGTGCGAGGGCGAACGCATTAGAAACATCAGTGCACATACACGATTGGAGGCAACACTTGGGCCCAAGTCATGTCCGTGGCAACATGAAAATCGCATAACTAATGCGGCTGCCCGGCAAGGCCCGGATCGGGCCAAAACTCCCAAGCAGCCAAACAGCCAAACAACCAAAGAGCCAAAGAGTTAAGCTGCCAACCTGCCGATCGGCCAACAGGGAAACAGGCAAACAGCCGACGCTCTGCTTTTGGTAATGAAGAATTATTGTGGCTCATTGTAAACGTCTCTAATTATGGTTCATTAATCAATAAAATTGTTTTAGGCCGTTCGCTTGCCTAGCTTCGATCGACTGGCTGGCTGGTTGCTGGCTGCTTGCCTGGCTGGCAATATTTATGCGCTCCAACTCCAGCAACAACAACAACAACTGCAACTACAACTACAACAGCAGCGACAACAACAACTCGAGCTGTTGCAATGCGAAAATTGTGTTTCTTAAAAGCTGCACACGCTGTCTAGGAGTTTAAGCCAAGCTCATATCATCTACATGTGTTCGTAAGATCGTGATATTTGTAGTGGACACACGTTTGTCTTGTCTCCTCACAATTCCTCACTCCCCCTACCCCCTACCCCCTCCCCACATGTCCCCACGCCAGCCATCTCACCCACCGCTGCTGGCTGCAGCGCTTGGCAAATGCACGTCAAAAACTAAACAGCCTGAAATTGCGCGCTTCGGTTCCGCTGAACTTTCTTATCGCTATTTTAATGGCATAATATGTGCGTGTGAGTGTTGGTGTTAGTGTGTCTGTGTCTCTATGTGTGTGCCCGCCTGTGTGTGTGTCTGTGTGTGTGTGGTTGTGTGTCGTTAAAGCATTGACAATAGCTCTACATGCGAGCAGCGCCAGTTGATAATAGCCAAGTCAAGTCACAAGTCTTCCAGGCGCTCGTCAGTTCGCGCTCCACTGACTGAATGAAAGTACGCTGACGGTTCCAGGCCGCCAGAGATCGGTGCAGGCGTTGGCGACATTCACACATATCTACATATGGCTACACCTACAGAAAATCTTCACAACTGTTTCAATTTAATAAATATATTCGATTATTTGTTCGACTGTATGAACGTCTCAGTCTTGTACACTATAAGAGCTAGAGTTATCAAATTTTTTGTGACAACTCTTACAATGTAGTTGCGTATTAGATTCGATATCTCTATATATGTCTACACCTACTACACCTATCGTATGTCCATATAGATTTAAAAGTGTACAATTGCAAATCTTTGCAACTGTTTACACAACTTAATTTATTTGTGCGACTGTATGGACGTGTCAGTCTTGTAGACTAGGAGAGCTAGAGTTATCAAATTTTTGGTGACTACTCCTTCAATGTATTTGTCTATTGAATTTGATATTTTTCACCAAATATCTATGTATGGAAACAGCTATAGAAAATCGTATTAAAAAGTGTGGCTTCTTTGCAAATGTTTCAATTTAATACATATCTCTGTTTATTTGTTCGACTGTATGAACGTCTCAATCTTGAAGACTATGACAGCTAGAGTTGTCAAATTTCCTGTGACCACGCATACAATGTCTTTGCGTATTAAGTTTGATACTTTTCAGTGCTGGAAAAGCGAGAGTTCTATCCACACACTAACAAGAAATGAATCTCCATTTAATTATAAAATAAATGTGCTGTATCGATATAGTACTTGTACTTGAGTTTTGTCTCAGTGCATATATGCAAAGGCATTCATACACACTCATGTGTCTGTGTGTGTCCAAAAGTGTACGTCATGCACATTTAGGCACACATATATTGTGTGTGCGTGTGTGTGTGCGAGTGTGTGTGGCTAAGGTAGATGACACAAGAACCTTCTCAATGTTGTCGCTGGGGTTGTAACGCTCTTGGCGCTTTACCGGCGTGAAATTGGTTTAACCCACTGGTCACAATTGCACGCACAAGCGGTCTGCTCATATCTATATATGTATGCATGTATGAACGAGTATGTATACCGTCCGTTGCCATCTTTTTGGAGCGCATTAGCATGAACTCAGCCACAAAAGCGACTAGTCTAAGGGCAGCGACCAGCTATGGGTCTATCGCCGGTGCTGGTTCTGGGTCTGGACTTACACGCGTATCTTTATTGTTATCTTTGTCTTTACATCTACATACATGCATAGATATAGTACCTACATAAGCTACATTATGCTCTATTTACATATGTGTGTGCTTGTATGTACAAAATGTACAGTAAGTCAACAATTTAGTTGTCGAGATGGGGCACTTAGCCCATGCATCGTTATCAACGCCATCCTCATTGTACTCTGCTCTGTCCACTTCCCTAAATTGGATGTCATTAACATTTGGAAGCCCCCGCTTCTGGTATATACTTATGTATGTAATTAAGATTTCTTATGCGTTGCTTTGGTCGCAATGGCTACAAGTAAATACCAATTGAGTTCAAGATCGGTTAAAGCCTACTCCAAATAGATTTCTTCTCACAATTTTGGCAACTGTGGACTATGTGAGGTACATCTATGACTAATTGTTTTTCTTTCATTGTGTGTAAAGAACAGGCACTATGAGCACATAAACAAATTCGCAAATAATTAGTAATCATTAAACAAATAATATACATAGGCATAAATGATACAATTTGGTAAATTGGGGAAACAAAGAGTCAAACTATTTCCTTGGGACTATTTTAACGCATATTTTCAACAACTTTTTCCCTCATTTTGGAGCATATTTTCAAAAATATATATATATAATGGTGCAAATTGCTTGCTTTAAAGTATCAGTATTCTTATTTTCATTACTTATTATAATTGAAAACTCCAACGTTTTTCAAAGTAAACGCAATTACTTAACATCTTTATGTAGTGGAGTCCCTATGACCGGTGATGAAATCAATCATGAATTCGAACATTTAAACTTCTGCTGAGTTACACAAAACTATAAAAATGATGGAAATTCGTTTGAATACCGGCCGAAAGGTCCAACGAGGAATAAATGGCATAGTGGATTGCTTTCAAAAATTATAGATTATATAAAATTAAATGGAACCATTTCTGCGTCAAACTAAATTTTGGCGTTCCGAAAAACCCGTGAAAATGGGTTCCAAATCGAACAAATCCAACTCTTAAGAATCCACAACCGGTCACAACTTTTAGAATGAGAAAATGAGCTTCAACTAGAACCGACTGCCTTAAAGTTGCGTTTTCTGCAGACACTAAAGAGCAAATAGATTGGAATAAAAAGTACTTGTATACTCTAAATTTCAGGGGCTCAAAAAATATATCTTAATTGTATAGTGAATTGATTTCAGGTATTGTAAAATCTTAGTATTAAACTTCTTCTCATTTTTAAATCATTTTCTGCGGTTCAAACAAAATAAAAACTTTTCCATGCGTAGAGAGCAAAGAATAATGTTGAAGTTAACGGTTGTTTCCAGGAATTTAAATAAAAAACAAACTTTCGGAAGCATAAGAAAATATAATAGTTATAATGTGATTTTTTTTCTAAATGATAAAAAACATATCTCACTTAAGCGGAAATAAATTTAATTTTAAAATGTAATGTGTGTGGGAAATTAGAAACGTATTGGGTTCCATTCTAATTTTTTTCTTACAAGTTAATTTAAACTCTATCGAAAGCTTTTCAGTGCATCGAAAGTTAAATTATGAAGCTGTCATTCCTATATTCTTCCCACGGTTTACAGGTTACCTTGAACTTTATGGAGAGGTTAGCTTAAATCACTATATGTTACAGTTTTTTTTTTTGTATTTGTGGTTTGACTTTTTAGTCCACCCATTCGCCTTTTGTCAAAATCAAGACTTCATTATGCGATGATCTATGTATATGCATTTGCATAGATATTGTCGGTATAGTTGATCTAAATTGTAGCCGTGTCTTTAACATTTCCAGTACGTTGACAAAGCTCATGACTTATCGCGGATGGGCATCTTTAGTTGGCGCAGCGGTTTCTAGCGGTTAGATGCGCCTAGCCGGTATTTAATTTCATATGGGACGCGAGACTTGGAACGATTTTTTAAGTAATAATCGTACTCTTTGCTGTCGTCGTCGTCGTCGTCGTCGTCGTCGTCGTCGTCATCATCATCATCAAGTAGGCAGGCAGGCAGTCAGGCAGCGGGCGATTAAATGAGGCAACAGCAACAATAACAATAACAACAACAACAACAACGTCACCTACAATAATAATAATAAATATTTCTAAACAGTTAGTTACATTAAGAGCCGCAATGAAAACAGTAACTCACTTGTAAAGAAATAATTTGACTCGCACTTGGACTTTAATTTGCCACGAAAATGCTTTCAAGGCGCACAAAAACACAAACACACAGACACACATACACACATACACCATTATAATCATGAATCGTATATATATGTATATGTATGTACTATATATACAGCAAGTGTGTGTATCGGGCAGAACGCGCTGCTTTTCACCAACAATTGGCGGTAAGCAGCCGAAAGCCAAAGCCAGCGAAGCGTCTGCCAACGGTGCCGGCGATTTAAGCCAAGCACCACCACCACCACCAGCTCTACCACCAGCAGCACCACCACTAACAACAACAACAACAACAACAGCTAACTGAGACGACCGGCCGGCTTTATTTAGAAGGAAGCAGCAGTGGAAGCGGATGGGGAACTGGGAGCAGAAGAGGCGGCAATGCACATGAGAGCTTCTTCGTTCGTTCGTTCGTTCGTTTGTTCGCTCGCTCGCTCGTCCGTTTGTTGTCTTTGCAAGTTCCGATCTTTTGATGATAATCAGTGGCAGAGACGGCGGCAGCGGCAGCGGCAGCGACGCTAGCAGAGCAAAAAGCCAAACAACAAGGCGCAGGCGCAACACTTTACTATACTCTTCACTCCAAACGAAAGCGTACATTGGGTGTTGGCATGCGAGTTTGTAACACAAAGAGAAAAGCATGCTAGCCCCAATCATGCAATAGATATGCGGATAAGTATGGATTTTAGTCAGATTGTAATATGATTAACATTAATTGAATCTAAACATTTGATTGGCCACGAAGTAGACCATTAGTTCAATCTTAGCTCGCTTCTTCAAAATAACATTTTGAAGAGCGATTCAACAACATTCCTTTCTTTTATTATGTCGGGGAGATGTGCCAAGAGATCAGGATAGACAATTTAAAAAAAAAAAAAAACTGTTAGTAAACTTTTTATTCGGTTATGCGCGTTTTAATTCAATCTTAACACGCTTGCTAAATATATAATTTTGTAGACTCTTTCAACAACATTCTGTTCTTCTATCGAGTTGGGCGCACTTGGCAAACCAGTCTATTATTTAGTATAGTGTAACAGCAATATTTCCTTCTAAAGTAACAGGATACGAACAAATATTTCATAGCTTCGATATCTAATTTGTGGAAATAAAGCTATCTTTATTTTATAATTAAACAGTTCTCAAACATCCGCAGTTCGGAATTGTAAGTGATATCTATGTCGTTTTCCATAAAAAAAACCAACTCGCTCATTTATTTTAGATACTATTTTAAGCTACATATTGAGAACAGGCTGTGGAGAAACCAACTCAATTGGTAAATGACAAATGCCCGAAAGAACTAAGCAGAAGTATCGGTTTCTTAATTACGCAGAAAATATAGAATATATACATACATATATTGAATAGAGAGACTTCTGTGGAAAGTATGAGAATATCTGAGTTCATATTATTATGCTGCATTTTAAGATTTCAAAACACCATCTCTTTAGTTGATTTTGAAGATATCGTGAGGTGAACAGAATCGGTGAAGATTTGAGCAGAAAAGTTCTTGGTCCAGAATATAAAGACTTCTGTGAAAAGTATGAGAATATTTTAGTTAATGATGTTATGCTGAATTTTCAAAGCACCATATCTTTAGCTATTTTTGAAGATATCGTGAGGTGCAAAGAATCGGTAAAGATATTAGCTTTGAATGAGTCGGAATAGATCAGATTGCTATGCGAGGGGTTGTCAAAGCAGCAAAGATTGCACGATGCTCCAATATCAAGATATTGGAAAACCTGTGAAGGGTATTTAGAGCACACATAGTCGGCGATAGCATTTCAAATCTGTTATGTTCTTGTTGTTGTTATTTTGTGGGCAGCCAGCGTGGAAACAGTTTGGAAATCACATGCGACATTTACTCACCAGTCGCCGACCGAACGACCGACCATCCAACTTACCAACCAAGCACATCTCTCTCCCCATATATATGTACATATAAGTATATTTGTAGAGCCAGGAAGGTGGTAATCTTCTAAAAATACTGGTGCATGCACGATTTAAACACACACACACACACTCACTAGCGAGCCCGTTACATTTTAGCCATTTGGCGACAGTTTTGGCTGCGGCGGCTTGCTGGCGACAATTTGCTTAAGAAATAAATCACGAAGACCACGAAGACGAAGCCGAAGCTGGGGCAACCATCAGGGAACACAACAATAAACTACCCACCAGAGTAATAATGCCCCCAGGCAAATCAAAATGGGAAGCAAACGGTAGCGCAGTCACGGCCACTGATTAGAGAGCCAATCAATCGATGGGCAATCGAAACAGCCGGCCGGCCATCCATGTTCTGACCGACCGATACCGTAAATTGGGTCTCGGGAAATGGGCAAAGCTGTGCTATTTGTAGAATTGCACAAATAAAACCTTACATTTCTTTGCACAAAGGTATAGATAAATGGCAACCAAGAAGCTTAGTGCTACCTTTCTATCTATTTATAGCACCTGCAGTGCATTAAATTCAAGAGCGAACAACAATCAATTGTCATGTGGAGCATTATTTCGCATCAATTTGTCTTTAACGGATATATCTGAGATATTGATTACCGCTACTAATACTCGTATATAAGTATGTATATATTGTGCTTTAAGATAAGGACACTGCTATTTGAATAAGCTTAAAAATTTCACCAAACCGTTTAGACTTAACATTTTTCAAAACACACATATGACTAGAATTCCCAAATGGTTTGTGTTGTGCTAGACTATATTAAGGTATATTTTAGAAAGTATCAGTAAGTGAGTTGAATCAATTCTTCAGCCCATATGTTAATAATACTTATTCGCAATTATACATAAAGAAAAATAGTTTAGAAATTTTTAAATTTTATACTCCGAGAATACTCGAATTTAAATGAAAACTATGCTATCAGACTCTAAATATTAGTGATAACCTTTTTAATCAACCTGCCATATGGTGCTGTTCGATTTTCAATCGAGATGTGTAGATTGAATATGGAATTGAATTGTAAATGTATTTGAAGCAAATGTGTACAGTCTGCCACCTATGTATCTGTCCTTGTATTGTTCCTATTGTTTGTTTTCCTTTTTAATCAAAAACTAACCAAAATATATACTTGTTTACTTTCGTCGAACAGATTTGTAGAAGAAGAAGAGATTTCATAATTATCGTCTTCCAAATAACGTTTAACATCCATCTTCGAGGTCCCATCTTATCTTGTATTTTGTAAGATGCCAATACTCAAGACACATTTAATAATTTCAAATTTGTCTTTTTAGGACAGATCGTAAACAAAGCCACACTTTTAAAAAAATATTAATTACCTATAATTTTTTTTGCTATTTTTTTCAACTTTTCGAAATGTCCTCGTATGTCGAATGAGAATTTCGCCAGCTTGAGATTTGAGAGAAAAACAGCCACGAATCAGAAACTGTCAACACCTGCATATTCTCACAAACATAGAAAAAAGCAAAAATTGATTAATTAAAAAGGAATATTAGAAAATTATTCAATTGTGTGACGGAATGTTTATCATAATACACATAATAATTTCCTCTTGCGCTCCTTCAAAATCGCAAATTGTACAACAATTTCTTTATAAAGTAGTAAAGATGTTTCATAACTTGAAATAGAAGATAACTTAAAAATAATGTCTAGTTATTTTTCAAATAATATTTGTACTTAATGGCCATATAAAGCCTTTAAGATTTTTCTTATCAGTGCTATTTGGGGCTGCGCCCATTGTGCACCACCCACAAAAAAAAAGAAAAGACAAATGGGGCAGCGGGCGCAGTAAGCCGAACATTCAAATGTTACTTCGAAGCTTTTGCGGAGGTGGCAACAACAAAACGGTAGCGGACTGAGATCGCAAACAGAGCGTCTGAAAATTGTCAAATGATTTACATCCGACATATGCTAAGCTCACGAATCTATCTGAGGCACGATTAGGACACAAGCGCGCGAAAAGCGGCATGCACTGCGAATCCAACAACATGCAGTGAGCAGCGCATGTATGCCCCCTTAGAGATGGACCGGCCAGCGGGTCTACTCTGTACACGAAAGAGGAACTCTAATTTAAATTCGATTAGCTGATATGCATTATTTCGTTCCTTAGAACTGAAATACGTAAATTTTAATTAAATAAAATATTGGTTGAAAAAGACTAAAGACTAAAACTATGGTTGCTTGATATCTTTGAGTTATAGAGGTATTACTAAGTTGTCCGTTATATCGGTACTCGGAAATTCAATAGTCTTCCCTGCTGAAGATGGTTTTATAAAGAGTCATCAACATGGATTTTAGTAATGCGTTTGATTGTTCTCTAAACGTTCTCCTTTTTGTCTTGGATATCGTCTTGTTTGAAGAATGCATCGAATCCAAACGGTCCAATATTTTTGATTCTGTTTATGTAAATTTTGGTGTACCTCAAGGTAACCATCTTTTTGGTTATTTAGGGGTTTCTTACAATTATTTAAAAAAAAAAACTCGTTTCAACATATAATTCAGCAGCCATGCTTCTTAAAAATCTTTCCTCTTTTAAATATTTTTGAATACTAACTGCAGCTACTACTAGTTATTATTATTTGTAGGTTTACGATTATATTTAAAACTTTAATTTCTAAATAAAATTTATATATTTTAAAAATAAACTTCTGTTTGTCTCCGTGACCTTTATGGTCTAATATACTTATCAGTTTGAGATTTTAAGATAATAAAGCTTTTAAGAAAATAAAGCTTTTGTTTGGAAAATTCGACTCATTAGTGGGGTAAATAGGCAAGTACATAGACCTGTTTTACTTTAAAAGTTGTTCGTAATTCTAGTGCGGAGTGCGGAAATTCGACTCATTAGTGGGGTAAATAGGCAAGTACATAGGCCTGTTTTACTTTAAAAGTTGTTCGTGATTCTAGAGTTTGAGAAAATGTATCCTATGGAGTGCGGAACACGCTCATCTTTATAATAAACACACACTCGCATACTCACTTTCTGGTACACACTCTGGCAGATGCCGAGAGTTGGGCATCATGTGCAATCACTGGGTAATCGTGGTTATGACAAATTTGGATGCACCGTTTTGGGAGCACAAACGTCCGACCGTTCGTCCGTCCATCCGTTCGTCCGTCTGTTTGTCTGTCTGCATAGATGCCGCTCTTCTCCACTCTACCTCGTTCTGCCCTCCATGCCCAGGCGTCGCGTCGTCATCAAAGTAATTGGGACCTTTCTCACTTTCACGCGCACAAATTATATGCCGCGCATTTTTGTGTCTGCCCGAAATAATGTACCAACTTTCTTATTTCTGTTTGTGTTTCCCCGATTTGCGACACGGCGGCCCATCGCTTCGTGGCTTTGGCTAGTCATGACTTCCGCTCCGTCGAAGAAACGCTTTGGTGCACTTTGGCACACATCCAGTGCTTCCAATTTCAATTCCTATTACGTATTACTCGTATATGCGACCAAAATGTGGCTCCCCAATGTGGGCCACATGTATCCAACTGGCTTCGGCTTCAGCCCACGCATTGTTACAATGTTACAAACATACTCGTACTTGCAATCCAGGGATCTGCTAAGATCTGTGTCTTTTTAATGAGTAGGGAGTTTCTTCAATTTGAGTTTCCTATTCAAACTCATAGGGAATGGCCAAAAGCATACGTAGCCCAGTTGTGTGAGAGGAGCAATAGTGTGTGTGTTGATCGGGAAGGTGCGTTACCCAATTATATTGTCCATCGAGCCGGTTAATACGGGTACGGGTATATGTGTACACTTGGGAAGACAAACCAACCTATTACAAGTATATCTTAACACTTCGAGCAAGAAAGTCAAAGGAACTGGAGCTGAAGAAAACGTTGGAATGCTCACTACAGGCAGGCCCAAATATTGATATTAGAAGAGCTGAGCTGACTACATAATTGCTATCGGGTGTTATGTTCAGATTATAGTGATTTTCCCCAACTACTCCCAACAGATCTCTCACTCTCTCTCCCTCTCTTTCTCTCTTTTTCTATCTCTTTATGACTAGCTCTGGAAAGTCGGCTATGAGTTCGGGATGAGCCTGATTAAATATTCCGGCCGACCGGTGAAGGAGGTACGTCTACCTGCTAAGAAGAATCTCCAAGTCTCATCCGTTCATCAATAAGGAGAACTACCATTAGAAACTTGATGTTCCTTACATCTTAGACGAGATAGCTAGGCTTCGCAGCAGATACAGGAAACAGCTCTCTGACCATCTTAGTAGCCTGGCCACAAATCTATTGGACAGCAGTACCACCAACAGAAAACTTAAGATACTTCACCCGTCATCTATGCTCCCTTCTGCCCATCATCCAAAAATTAATTTAAGCAATTTTCTAAAATAAATATTTAAAACACCAAGGTACTATAATGAAAAAGTTTAATAAAACTTAGGAAAAAATTTTCAATAAAATTCACAAAAAAGGGATATTTCAAATAATATTCCTGGGCCTGAAACGAGCCAACAGGAATCCCACAATGTGAGTTTGTTCCTGAGTAGGCACTCGGTTAAAATAATAATTAATAATTATCCTACCAAAAAAAGAAACAACGAAAAAATTCTTACATTATCACCTAATAGTTTTTCAATTTAATGAAGCAATAGTCTGTGGTTTGTCACACCAGACGTCTTTCCAAGTCCGTTTCTATCCTCCCACACCCTCCAGCCACCACCGCCGGCAAGTATTCGTTTGTGAATTGGAGTTGGAATGGGATTGGAGGCCTGGACAAGGACTACGTGTCCTTGCTTGTCTCACAATCAGTGCGCTGACAAGTGGCAGGCATAAATATTTCATATGCCTGCGCCCATTATCTGCGAGTCCACCCGCAAATTTTCTTTTCACCTTTGAAAACTGGCCAAATTAAAAGTTTGTGTGTGCCTTTTTCAACTTTGCAGCAAAGCCTTTCAGCGATATTCTTCGCTCGTACGCTGCTGAGCTCTGTGTGGGGTTGGGGGTGTGGGCTGGTGAGGGCTGGAGTGGGCTGGTGAGGGTGGACATCCAACTAATTCAAAAAAGTAAATCGCTCGGCCGCAAACGAACGAGCGAACGTGTGTGTGGGTGGGTGGATGGGTATGGGTTTTGGATGCCTTAGCCAGTCCCTTTAATTTTACGTTTTCTGCAAAAGTTTTCAATTTTTTGTTTTGACAAAGTCAAGGCGGGCGTATAAATACATTCAAGGGACTGGAGAGGAGGGGACGGCACTGGGAATACGGACGGGCCAGCGTTCGAAAAGAATGCATGAAGGCTTATCAGTTGGACATGCTGTATTTTAATTGTGGGCACTCGAGTGTGAACCACATGAACAGCACACACACGGTGGCAGCGGTTGCAGAGACAACGGCAGCAGCAACCACAGCAACAACAACAACGATGACAACAACAATAGCGACGTGGTGGAAAGTTTCGAGCAAAGAAAAAAAGGTGTGGGCGTTGCCAAGCAATTGGATCACCTCACAGTGGTCTCACATTCTGATCCAAAGAGATGCTACTACTTATATATATGGAGAATCGTACATACGTATATAAAAAAGTTGTTTCCTGACTTACAGACTAACAGACCAACTAGTTAATTATCAACGAACTGTTTGGACGCAAATTTTAAGAAATTCGATCTCCAAATGGGGGAAAGTCATCATGAACGTTGCTGAAAATAATTGCAATTATTATTGCAGCTGTTATAATATTACTTATTATATATTATTATTGCGTATTACGTATATATAGCCGAAATAGTGTATTTAACAAATAATGTAAGCAAAACTAAAATGAATGACTCAAAAATATTCAAACATTCATGGGCATTTCTAAAATCGTATATACATAAGTATCTATCTGTAATTAAAAGCCTTTACTTTTTAGCCGCATACTTTCATAAATATTTGCTAACTAGATCTACATTTGTCACCACTGTGCGGATGGGGGGTTGTGAAGTTTGAGGCGATGGTGACCCGCACAAACGAATCAAACGGGCCACACGGCATTCCCCCATCCTCAATTCCCCACCAGACCCCCACCACTCAAGGCTCGACATCGGCCACAAAGCATAAGTTTTGTTTTCGAATTTTTTGGTTATCGCCAACCTGTGTAAGAAGTGACGATAAGAATCGCAACGCACGCATTTTTAAGTCTCTTTGGGTGCCCTGTTGGGGTCCCCCCCTGCTTCGGGGTACGGTATGTTGGGTAGCTGGATGAATGGATGGATGCATTGTGCCACCTGCAATTGTGTGTGACAGCACAAATTGGTATTTGGGATAATAGGTATTGAGCTCTGGCTTCCTTCTTTCTTTTTTCCTTGTTGTTGTTGTTGGTTGTTGTGTGTTTTGTTTTGGCTTTTGAAAAAGTTTTAATGCAGGCACGTACTACACCTACTTAGATATGTATGTGTGTTAGATGGGGATGTGTGGAATGACCAGCTGCGGGCAAATGCCAAATGCTGAGCTCAGTTCTGAGGTTTTCTTCAATCGTTCATTTGTGGTTAGCAAACAATCGAAGGGAGAAAATTGTTTATTATTTTGGCCCCAGAACTAATCCACAAGCTGCTAAATTATAGGTTAGTACTATTATTGGTTTCCTAACTAATTATGGTATATTAGGTTCAAATATTTGAGTTTTTCATTGCGTTTTTGGGGCTTCGCGAATACAATGCACTTTTGTTGCACATAAAGAAAGAGGAGGACTGTCCTATTCTATTCTGTTCCTATTTCGTTAATATTTCAATTCTATTAATATTTCTTTCCTCAATCGGGGTAATAATTTCCTGTCCTGCTGATTTCTTTGTCTTTTTGCTAAGTCTTTCTGTATAAGTCTCTATCGTATATACAGCTCTGTCTACATGTCTCGCGATGTATTGGAATCTTACCCAAAAATATTTCAAAGAACTTTTTTTTAGTAGTGTATTGTGGAAATGTTTAAGTTCTTGGAAACAACTTCGAACAGTTCTTTTACAAGGTTTTCATGGTTTCTGATAGGGTTACATAAGTGAAATCTTGCTATTTGGACAGTGAATGAACTTTTGGGAGGCCGAGTTTGAAATTATGTATGCCTAATTCCCTATGCCATCTAAGAAGAGGATGTCATGCAAGCGTCGGCTTCAGCTACAGCAACGTAAGGTCCACTCGTTGCTAACTATGGCAAGTTTAGATAAACTATCAATCGGAGTGAGGATGTACATTTTATCGGTGGTTTGTGGTCGATTGGCTGTCTATCGTATTCACATTCTTTACAAATTTGACAGTGGTTTGATGAAGTGGATTGGAATGGGTATTTATCTACCTTTAAAAATTATATTTCGATCAATCAATTTATTTATTTATCTAGAGATGTATTGCTCAATCGAGCTATCTTTTATCTATCGATCTATCTACTGTCTATCGATAGATCTATCATATATCTATCGATATATCTAATATTTATTGATATATCTACAAGCAATCGGTCTATCTACTATCTATCGATCTATCTCTAGCTATCTATATATCTTCTATTTATCGACCTGTCTATTATCATTCGATCTATCTATCCATCGATCTGTCTACTATATATCAATCTATCTAATATCTATCGATCCATCTACAATCGGTGGACCTGTCTACTATCTATCGATCTACCTGAATATCAACACATACAATCTACCTATAAATTTATCTTTCTATTCATATATCTAGCTAATCTACTAATCCATTTATCCACAATTCTATATTTTTATCTATGTATCTACATTTATCTTGACATCTATCATTATTTTTCAGTATTACCTTTTACAATCTCCAAGTTCAAATTTATTATAATATGGGTAACCACAAGATGGAGCGTCGACCGCGACTGCGTTCTTGGTAGTTAGTCTACTGACCTGCAACTGGGGCTTCTTGAAACACACATAGCTTCTAGAAGGGCAATTGATGTTACAATAAATAATCTATTTCAACAATTTGCATATGTCCACATTGCTTTGTGGCACATTGTTCAGTGGCATTTGTGCAACAGGCACATAGAACAGAACAGAAAAACAAAAGAAGTTTGTGAATTGCACTGCGCTGGTTATAAGCAACTGCTCGTATGTGGCACACATGCATGCTGATTGGGAATTACTTGACTTTTATGATGCTCTGGCAAAGTGTGGCCGCTAATACGTATCCGCTAACGCCAGGTAGCTCTGCCACAATGTAAGATATTTCAATCATACTTCGAAATCTCCACACACACACACACACCATGCACACGAATCAATGCTGAGGCGAGTCGTTGGATGTTGGATGCTTCAAGTGGAGCTGCTCCCATCCCATGCGGCATTCGGCACTCCCCGCATACTGCATACTCCATGCCGCATGCCACATGGCATGCCAGCCATATGAAGCTGCCCACCCACCCAACGCACACCCACACACATTTGCATGTTGCAATTGCCAAGCCCTCGCTGGTCAGCTTGGCGCGTCCGTCGGCCAGTCGAACAGTCGAACAGTTGAACGCTCGACGGCTAAGACTCTTTAAACCAAACCGCTCGCTTGCTCGCTCGCTGGCTCACTTTTATTGATGGCTTTTAGCAGCCAAGCCAGCGTCGTTTAAATAATGAGCCAACTCTGCGCCCACACCGCCGCTGCTGTCACACGCGAAGAAGAAGCAGAAGAAGTAAAAGAACAACAACAACAACAACAGCAACAACAGCAATGCTCGTAAGAAGACGAGGCCGCAGACGCCAAGCTGCGCAGTCAGTCATCAACATTATTCGGCCCGACCCAGTTTTCTGAATGCATCATGCAGTCAACGTCGCAGTTGGCGTCAAACGATCGGCAAATTATAAATATTATTCGAGACCAAAATCATTGCTGCACGTGCGCCTTCCACACAGATAGATAGGGTGACGCAGACACATATACATATCTATATTCAGACGAGAATTGATCGGAGACCCAAGGAAGCCACGAAGGCAGGCTCTTCTACCGATATGTGGCTAGGCAGGCCGTAAAAACCGTTAAAGTGCCAGTTGTAGGAATGAAAATACCACTAGGATTCCATTGTAATATCATCACATGATTTTATGAATTCATTGTCGGAAATGCCTATAAAGGAAGGCTTCTGTGAATATAGGTATATACTAACTAAGCTAGCGAATAGTAGCTCTACGAAGGTGTTTATCGTAATTAGTAATAGATGCCATAGTTATCTTAATGGTATTGTCACAGTATTTTTTTGCTTTTGCTTAAATACAGAATACAATTTCCAGCATCTCTTTCATAACAAAAGTAATAAAAAGTCTCTTGTATTATAATAAATAAGAGAGCTGGGTTAATGGTTAGATTGCTTGATCAGTTGGTTCGTCTTTATGAATGGAAATAGATTCTTTCTACTATGGGTCTTCCAGTCTATAAATAAAAAACCCTTGTTTGTATCTAAAGGGTCTATAAACAAGTAAAAAAGCTAAAGTCGGGTGTCCCGACTTTGAAATACTCTGTACATATGTTTACAATAATTATAGAAAATAAAAAAAAAAATAAAAAAAAAATTGGATCGATTTTACCTCTCTCGGTATTCGAACTCACGTAAAGGGTGTATAATTGCACATTTACATAGGAATTGCGTCTGTGTGAGTGTATGTATGCCTATGCGCATCTATTCGTGTCTGTGTAAGCATTTTCGCAGTCAACCAAACAGCAACATCAACAACAGCCGCGGGCAGCGCTTGAGCAGCGCTGCAGCAGCAAATATATTAATGGCTATAACTTCTTGGTAAATCGGTCTATCATAGTGAAACTTGGCATACGGACACATAATTACTAACTGGGGATATTTGCAAAATTTTAGTTCGAAATTCCAAGAATTACGGGAGTTAGAGAAAATCGCATTTGCGGGGGAGAGGGGGGAGGGAGGGAAATTCCAAAATATACATTTTCTGCGTATTCACACAAGTCATCTTGGACTAAAATTTAGTGTGCCTAGGTCTTATAGTCTCCGAGATATAGGCGATTATACGAATGGAAAATCGGGAAACCCCCCATAGGGGGGAAGTGGGGGGGAAAATCAAAAAAATAAAACAAACTCGTATAGAATACACACATAACGCATCTTTGTGGAAAATTTGGTGTCTCTATCTCTTATAGTCTCTGAGATCCAGGTGTTCATACGGACGGACAGACAGACAGACAGGGCTAGATCGACTCGTCTTGTCACGCTGATCAATAATATATATACTTTGTGGGGTCTGCCACGCCTCCTTCTGCCTGTTACATTTTTCAGCTCCCGCAAACCTAATATACTCTTGTACATTTCATGTACAGAGTATAAATATTCCTGCAACTTGAAGTGCATATGGAAATCAAGAAGTCTAAAACTGTAGACAATTGGCTTAACAGCACGTGTGAATCTCCAAAAAAAACCTGCATTTCTGACCGTAGATTTCGTAATATTGAAGCAATACCTAAGGCATCCATAAGCAGCAATTCATTAGTGTGAAAGGCCCCCGACAATCCAAATTTCATATTTATTGAACAATTTGCCGAAAAACTTTAAAACTACTCATTATTATTTTCTATTTATTTAATTCTTCAGCAAATTATTTACTCTACGCCTTAGTTTTTGGAATCTTTCAAGTTTTTTTGAGTTTAGCAAATATGTGAACATTTGTTGTTAAATATTATTGAATTTGAAAGTTCTAAGGTGTTCATTAAAGACTCGCATGGCGTCCCAATAAACTTCAATTACGACAACAGACAGACAAATAAGTTGCACACAAACATGTCAAATTTTATAAAAACTTTTTTTAAATTCCCAATAAAAAGCAATTTATAATAATAATAAAATATTAGTCGAGTTTGTGTCCAAAATTTTTGAAAGTCTTACAGAAAGAGCTTAAAAAAAAAACGATCATAAATGGTTCATGATGGTTCTTTAATCAAAAACTTATGCACTTTATTCTAAGAAACAAATGTTAATCTTTACAAATTTGTATACAAACTAGTTGCCAGTTTGAACACAGATTCATTTAAGAGTTTGGAGATATAGCTCTGATGCAAGAGTTTTCAATTATATTGTCACTCAAGCAATGGACAGACTTTTTTTAAATCCCCAATCAAAAGCAATATATGAACAAAAATAAAATTGTGCATCAGAATAATAAAATATGAGTCGAGTTTGTGTGCAAATAATTTTCCTGTCAGACACAAAGAGCTTTACAAAACGATCATAAATGGTTCATGATGGTTCATGATGGTTCTTCAATCAAAAACTTATGCACTTTATTCTAAGAAACAAATGTTAATCTTTACAAATTTGTATACAAACTAGTTGCCAGTTTGAACACAGATTCATTTAAGAGTTTGGAGATAAATTCTGATGCAGGAGTTTTCATTTATATTGTCACTCAAGCAACAGACATGTGCGTATCCACGCTTCATTAATTGGATGTTTGCGTTTGATGAGCGCTTTCCAGCTGCTCGGGAGTTGAGCAACGGCTATTTGGGCATATTGGGTATTATCTAATGATGTGCCAGCGGCATGACTAATTATAAATCTACGCAGTGTACGCACACACGCACACATACACACACACACATAATCACAAGCAACGACACAGAGATGCATATGAATGCTAGATTTGTAGAAATGGAATGAATGCAAAGTGCCAACTCATTCAAACGATCAGCATTCATCGTTTGTCATGATGTACTACGATGTATGTATGTATGTATGTATATATGTATGTAGGTATGTACCTATGGACAGAGTTGGTGCTCTTGTTGTCCAGCTTCAGGACGGCGGCTCACTTTCAATTTCTGGCAACAAATTATGTGCGATTTCGCGCACTTTTGACCCTCAACGATGATGACGGCAATAAAATCGCCGGCGCTGCTCAACCGAGAAATTGCCAAGGTGTGCGCAGATGGTGATGCCAAACAGACAACTGTAACTTGGTCACACTAGAAGACAACAACAACAACAGCAGCAACACACACATTTGTATCTAGACACAGAAAAAAACCCAACATCTTGGTAATATTGTTTTTCGAAATTCCCAATAATTTTTGCTCATTACATTATTCTTATTATTATTATCATTAATATCAATATTATCAAGAGTTTTTCAAGTTATTTAAACAACTATTCATTTCTCTAAAAATAGCACAATAATATTATTTTTTAGACGGTTTTTTAAGAGTCCATTTTTAAGTTCTGCAGTGTTTTCAAATATAGTAGTGGGCTAATTGGTTCCAAAAAAGAAGAGCATCATCCCAGAGCTAAGTCATTATGTTCCAAACAAATTCTCAAAACTTGAATGGATGTTTTGGCAAATATTATTATAATATTGAGAGAGTATTTCCAGCTACCCTATTTATTCTACATTGACGTACCTACTATAAAGTATTAAGTTTCGTTTCGTTCTTTTTGGTTCTTCTGCTAAAACTACTAAAAGCGAGATCACCTATTTCTCACTGAAAACATATCTCTTCACCCACTCCCGGAGAGGCTATGGTTCGGAATATATATAGCTTAATAAAGCTTTCACCGGTGGATCAAAGGCTATTTAAGATTTTTGTTTCTGCAATTTAATTTGTAATAATTCTTTTGTTGATTTAAGTAGTTATATTTAATGAATTTTTAAATATTTTTTGAATTAATTTGTTCACAATATTTCCAATTATATTCTTCATTTCTTTGTCCCTGACTGCATTATGCTGTGATCCAAGAAATAGCTAGCCGGGGAACAAATAAAATTCCATTAACGATTCTTTTGACTCCCTTCATGTCAAATAGATCATAAAATATGATAACTATATGATATGATAAATGATTCATATATTTAATTCGGAACGATAAAGACCTCATAATATCTCTTAGGAGGGAGAGATGGAGAAACAAGGCAGTCCTTAAATAGAAAAGAAACCAGAAATATGCACAGATTGTGGGGATGGTAACTGCCCGATAGTTCGATGTTTTACTTGTTATCGATATTAATTAAAATTCTAAAGTTTCTCTGTGTGTGAAATAAGATTTCCGACTCTTTCGATTTACGAGTTAAGTAGTAATGAATGAAAGAATTATGTTATCAGAAAATGCTCAATACTCAACATATATCCCTTAAATACATCTTTTAATACAACTAGAGACATGATTTTTTAAAAAATAGAACTACATATTTAAAAATATGCTATTGATATGTTAGAGCATCAGTTTTATATTTCTCAAGACTTTATATTAAAAACCAAAGAGATTTATTAAAAAGAGAGTTGAAATATTCAACGCTATTTCCATTTCCGAATTCAATCTAATTAAGCAGAATTGAAATTGTCTTATTTTCCAAATCCAAAACTACAAAAATGTAGTAACTCGTCGTAAAAACTGACTAATGGAACAGAATTAAAGCAATAGTTGTGGGGGGAAACTTTGAAAATCGCATAACTTGAACGCTGGGGAATGACTGTTTTAGGTTATGGTATTTTCTTTCTGTGTATATAGTAAGTATGTATAGTAAGTTTACTGTTGCTCTGGTGGTCGGCATGCACTTGAAATTGGTTTGGCTGGTTGGGTCAGCGGCGGTTGAAAAGCTCGACATGAGCCATGCGCCATGAGCCACAGAGCAAATGCTAAGTCAGGCTGACATTTATTGTTGTAGTAGTGGTGGTGGTTGTAGTAGTTGTTGTTGTTGTTGTTGTTATTGCTATTTTTGTTGTTGCAACAATAATCGCAGGCAGACTGTCTGTAGTCAGTTGGTCTTGGTACGCTCCTCAAAATACATGCATACAAATGAGCTCAGCGATTGAGTCAGAGCCAGAGCCAGAGCCAGAGTTGGTCTTTGTCTTCTGTCTGTTCTCTTCGTCTCTTTGTCTCTTCGGCTTCATCGTCACCTCTCATCTGGCGCTTCCCCACAAACCGTACGCTCACTCACGCTCACGCTCACACAATCACAATCACGAGTCGGTCAACGGCGCACGCACATTGGTGCCATATGATTAGTTCGATGTCGCTGGTTCAGCGGGGCATGACAGCAAGAGCAGCGCCAGTTCCAACTAAATCTCTAGATGGGACTGGGACGGGGACGGGGACTGGGACCCCTCTTTCTTAATCTCTGCTGCTATTGATGACCGACCGATCGTCCCCTCCCCAGCCCACCTGGCTGCAGCGTTGGGGCGTGGTCGTGCCAGCAGACCGCACCGGTGCGGCTTCGCGCACACTCCCCGACTTGGGCATGGGCGCGCGCACACCCAAAGTGCGATCGCTTACAAGTACTCGTACCTACAAAATGAAAAAACAAAAACAAAAACAAAAAAAAATTGTCCCGGCCTACGCTTAGCTGCACTCTTCAGCCAGCCAGCCAGCCAGCCAGCCAAGCCAAGCCAAGCCAACCAAGCCAGCCAGACAGATGATTTCTTAACGCTGATTTCTCATCAGTATCCGCTTGTGCGTGCGCGTGCGCCGTTTTGCCCATCGCCAGAAACGGAGCTGGAAACGGAGCTAGATGTTGGAGATATGGCGGGAATGGGAGCAAGACTTGCTCGCTCGTCGTATCGCGCAGGTACGCCTTACCTCATTTGATATTCATTGATGTGGAGCAGCAGCGGCCTCCACGGCGGCGTCAATTGGACAGCAGGGGCACGGCCATATACTGCCTTCCTTCCCAAGCGAGCGTTTTACGTTTGCGTGCATTTCCTCGCCGGCCAAATGGAGTGTAGGACTACATGGGTATTACTCGTACCTCATTCACGCAAGCCCGCTTGCCCACTCGCAGCGAAATTGTGGCCAAAAACATGACATTATTAATAGTTGACAATGTTATCAGTTCTATCCGCAGCAGCTCTTTAATTTCCGCTATTCGCATACTTCTCTAATTGGATTAAGTGTACGAAGCAGTTCCGAACCACTATACTTTTCAGAGATGACTTCTTCAAAACAAAAAGTCATTAAACTACTTCTTTTAGTTTCACAAGAAGCTTTTATAAAGCTACAGCTGTTCACCTAAACTCAACTTTATTATACCAATCCTTCCTATGGCACATACTATATACAGATTTTGATAGCACTTTAGACTATGGGGAGATATTATAGAAAACATAATTCATGAAAACCAAATCTGCTTATAATATCTTTAAGAACTCACACGTTTTTGCAACTAAGCTGGATTCTGCGCCAATCTTTCCTACGACAACTACTTGTATGTATATAATATAGTGATGAACTAGAATATCACGAAAAACTATACAAAACTCTTAATTACTACATTTACTATACTTAAGATATCTTTTTAAAACAGAAAAGTGATTCTTCGGAGAGTAGAGTGTTTTTCGCACCGATCGGTCCTATGATAGCTAAATAAAATAATCAGGCTAACGAGGATTTATAATAAACTTGCTATGCATATAGATGAGACAGGTTGATGCACCAAATGTAGTGTCCCTAGCTTTTATGGGTGAAAATTTATCGGTGTTCATACGGACAAACAAACGAACGACTCTTCTCTTCTTGTTGATTGTACATTTAGAAATTTCTAATAATTTGATAGAAACCAGATAATGACTGTAAAACTTATTGATATTTAACTAAAAATTGCGAAAATATTTAAGACCCGAATTAATTTAAAATTGGATGAAACAGCTATAGAAAGGCGGCTTTGGCTCCTTTTGAGACATTTTTGATAAAAAGTTGTGAAATAAATGCACATACATATAAACCGGAAATTGTCTGAGCAAGCAACCGGAAGTAGAAGTTAAATCAAAGGCATTTATTAAAGGGATGGTGTTCGCCCACACAGTTATGCCTAAAGATGCCCTTTGTAATGCCACCTGCGAGCACTATAATATTTAGTATACTAGTTTGTAGCTGGTTTCAGGATCTTAATTTTGGGTATATATGTTAGATCATTTATGAACGATTGCCCTAGAGCAATGAGCCTGCTGCAATAACAAAGAAGTTGTTCTGCGCTCTCCTTTTCTTCATTATCTATAGTATATAGCTTTAGACCTTGAATACAAGTCAAAAGTACGCGACCAATCTAGTATTTATGTTTCTATTTATAGTACAGTAAACAAATATAAATTCCATTATTTTGAATGTGAAATGTGAAGGAATTTTGTGAAATGGACTCCGGTAGAACATCCTAAAGTGTTCTGAAGGTCAATTCAAGGTCGCCAAGAGCCTTTCGATATGTCAATTTTTGTTGTTGAGTGTTTGATTCTCAATTTTATGTTATATACAGCTGATTTATTATTATTAATCTGGTAACAGTAATTCTTAGCACACTTTTGGACATAATCGCCCAAATAGCAAATAGCAAATGCTTCTTTCGATTAACAACAGCAGATATTTGCTCAATATTTTGCATTAGAAAGAAATGCATTGACATTGCCTGAGGACGCTTAAGCCCACAAAATTATGGGTTTCCTTGGGCACTACACTTTAATAGTTTGTTGAAGCACCCCCCAGCCCAGACCCCAGACTCGCCCACACCCACATACAAGCTGGGCATTCCATGGCAGCCGCTTTAGTTTGGTTTACATTTTTCTTCTGCTTCTTCTTGTTTTTGTGTGTTCGTTGAGTTGGGAAGGGGATGGGAAGGGTGGGTGGGGAGGGGAGGGGAGGGGCCCCAGGGAGGGACCAGTAGTAATTGCTGTTGTCGTCGTTGTTGATTTTTTTGGTGTCATGCGCCACCTTAACAACATTTTTGCCAGTCCCATTTGTCATTTAGCCAGTCAAACATTCAGTCAGTCACTCACTCAGTCAGTCACTCAGTTAGTCAGTTAGTCAGTCAGCGAGTCGGTCAGCCATTCATTCATTTAGCCAGTCGAGTCATTCGGCAGGCAGGCAGGCGGCAGGCGGCAGGCTGTGGCAGGCGAAGGCAGACTGCGTGGGTTGCCACAGTTTTGTGCAAAAGAGCAGCAACAAAACAAAAGAGACGAGATACTCGTAAACAACAAAGCTGTCATTGTCACACCGATATTTGCATACACTTCCTCCAACTACTAATAACCAATAAAAATTACTTTTATTTCAGCTCATTGTTTTTTAAAGTGTCACAAGAAAATGCAATAAAACAGAAAAACTAAAAGGAAACACATGGTCGAAAAGCAAATATAGAAAAGAGAAGTGAATACTCCTTCGAAACGGAATATTATTGAAAAGTTACTGTTCGTGCAGTCCCTTTTTAAAATATCAAAATATAATTGAAACGAAAAAAGTCTCTGGAACAACATATTAATTCATAAATGTAAAATAAATTGTATAATAATATAAAGCTGATATCTGATAAAAAGGTACATTTTTATATCTTATGATTTTTTTTTGTATGGGGGAGCTGTTCTGGAAACTATTATTGAAGTATTATATTAAATACCTTCACAGTTTTTACGCGAATTTTCCCATCGTCTTTAGAAAAATTGTCCTGTAGAAGTATTATCAGTACGATAAAATGTGCTTCCCCGAGCTAGGACTGTTGTATTTGTGACAGGATCAAAGGGATGTTTGTGGGTGAGTGTAGTGTGAGCTAAGCGGATGTGTATAAGTTTTGAAAACTCAATTTACTCGCGGAACTTACCTATGAGTGTGGTAGTACATGGTTCTTTAAGGAATGGAAGTGGGGATGTGTCCTAGAAAATATTATTTATAATAGCATATTTTGTAGCCAAAAAAAAGTGATAATTCTTGGCCCATATATGTTTTTGAGAGTGCTCATCAATATAAAATCGTGGCAAAGAATTATAGCAATAGCTATGTATAGATTATCACAGTGATTAGAATACTTCTTGGCCTCTATAATGATCTGATTTTGTAGCCAAAAAAAAAAAATGTGATGCATTTTTTTACCTATATAACTTTTTTAATAGAGAGTGTCAATCAATATGAAATCGTGGCGCAGAATCATTGCTATAACTGTGTATCTACAATCATAGTCATTCCAATATCTCTTGGCATTTTTTAAGATCTGACAGCCTCTTTTACGCATACGCCCCACTTCGATTATAGAGTATTTCCAATACTTGGTTGTCTCATTGTCTTCCAAGTTCGCTGCGCCTAGCAGAGCTCCACATGCAGACCTAAACACAAACAATCACACATAAATACATGCCCACACACACACACACACACGCAGAATGAGAGAGAGAGAGGGAGACAGGGCGGCTAAGAGACAGAAACAGCGAGCCTACCTAGATAAGTTCACTTTGTGCACTATGATGCGCCGGAGATTGCAATCAAGATATCTGAAAGATATTGCAATTAAGATAAAGCTGCTCACCAGATACTTAGGCAAGAGTGGAGTGCTCTGAGCATGCAGTACGGAGTACGGAGCACGGAGTATGGTGCCGTTCCCGTTCCCATTCTCGTTGCTGTTTCTTGCATTTGTTGTCGCCATTGAAGTTGCCTCGATGTCATCGTGACTCTCTGCCAGTCCCCGCTCGCATTCTCATTCCATGCAAAAGATATAGCCAGATTATTATCTAAATACCAAACGCAGGAATCAGCGATCGAGCATTGAAAAGGTGAAGTAGAAACATAGCAACACCAATTTGTAATATCATTTTCATATAATTCATAACAAATATGTATTACGTCTGTTGGGAAGATGAGATATGATTGAAAGGACTTTTCTTTAGTGAGTAGAGTGTGTAGATGTCTTCAGAAGTAACTTTGAAATGATATTGAAGCTATACGAATACTCAGATATGATAGAAGGGAATTATATTGCTTAAAAATGAGTAGAGTTTGTAGCTGTCTTCAAATCAATTGATCATCACTTATATTGGAGCTACGAATACTCAGATTTCAACAACAGGAAGTTAAGATATGATAAAAGGGGCTTATCATCGATTTCGATTTTTAGATGTCAACAATCGTGCTATCTTTATTCTTGAACAATTATTATAGAACACTTTCAATGTTTAGAAACTTGTTCGAAACAGTTCCTGTAAGTTCTTGCAATACCAACAATAATCGAAGCGAAATATAGAAGAAATGAAGAACGAAAGAAATATGTAGCTCAAAAGTCCTTTATTTTAGGAACCTATGACTAATAAGTTTTTCTACAAGAATTTGTTATTAGTTATTAGTTATCCATTTTAGTTTACATTTGTTTCTTAAAGTTTTGTGAACTATGAGGCCCCAAAATTGTTGAATGTTTTAAAAAATGTTCGGAACTTAACTTTCTACTTTGCAGCTCTAGCTTGTACTACTATTCTAAAGGGCATCCATGTAATATATATATATTATACTCCTTCTTGCATTGTTGGACTTTTCTAAACTGTTAATTGTCGTTTAAAGTTTGCAGTCTGGTGCCATAAGCTGCATGGTTAGACACGATTCCAACTCAGATGGAATTACTTGGAAGCTTTGCTGCTCATTTGCTGTGCGGTAGCTGTCCGGAACAGTTCGGATCATCTCAGGAGCATCACAGCACATAACAACAACAACAACAACAACAACAGCAACAGCAAAGAGCAGCTGCAATAAAAAGTAAAAGGAAGAAGAGAAGAATTGTGGAGGAATTGTATATAAATATCTCACACTTTACGATGCATTTTCAAGTTCACCCCCCGCTATGAGTGCCAGCATTGGCATTGGCATTGGCATGGCTGGGGCACTGGGGCTGTTGCAGATGAGACCTGAAACTGGGAACTGAGAACTGGGAGCTGGGAACCTGGGGCTGGTCAAAAATGCAAGACAGACACGGTGCGAGTTTTCACTGAGCGCGTGTGTGTGAGAGCGCGGAAACAACAACAAATCCGTTGTCACTGTCAAGCGATCTTCGCTACTGGATGGTGAGTGGAGTGAAGTGGAGTGGAGTGGAGTTGTTGGGATGTGGAATGGGATGGGATAGACCCCAGGGCCATGGCAGCGGCTCGCTACGGCTATGGCTATGGCTATGGTTGTGGCGATGGTGATGGCGAATTCGTCTCCGCGTCGCTTAAAATAACAACAACACACCCGCGTACCGATCGGGGTGCGCATAGCTGGGGCGCACATATGTCTGCCATATGTTTGTCCATGGCATCGGCGTGTCTTGGAACGCACAAAATAGTGCCTGCCCGTGGACGTCAACTCGAAAGGCGACTGGCCGTGGGGCTGACGAGCTGCTTCG
This sequence comes from Scaptodrosophila lebanonensis, assembly GCF_003285725.1. Taxonomy (NCBI): domain Eukaryota; kingdom Metazoa; phylum Arthropoda; class Insecta; order Diptera; family Drosophilidae; genus Scaptodrosophila; species Scaptodrosophila lebanonensis. The sequence continues at coordinate 765,863 of NW_022060597.1, read as the reverse complement.
TTGCTTTCTCGTTCTCTGGCGACTTTGACATTGTCTCCCCACTGACGACGACCACGGCGACAACGACAACGATAACGCCGACGACGATGGCGATGAAGATGACGACGATGGGTAATCACGCGAAACCGACTCGACTATGTGGAAATTCCCTTTAGTGTTTTTTTAAGTAATACCCTTCACACTGAAAAGTACATCGTTTTTGGAATGTAAGTTGCGGATTTGTTCAAAAGAAACCAACATCTATTGAATTCCGCAAAACTTTTGAAATAATCCGCATAAAAAGTTTTGAGAGCTATACTCGTTCACTTTTGAAAGCCCATAAAACTGAATTATACTTAGAAATCGGAAATATTTAACAATTGGACGGGATTCGAAAACGCGAATAGTGATGCATATGTCGAGAGCGACTATGTTAGATGACGATGTGATTAGGTATGAGAAACATATACCCAATTATGCTTCTCATACCAAATATATTCCTTAATATTGAGTATATTTTTATTTAGAATGACTTGTTACTACATTCAGGACGCAACTTTTCTCGAATTCTGAAAATCAAGCTTAAACCAAAAACGAACCCAATTCTTTCCTCAATTAAATATTAAAGATCTGAGTTCAAATTACATACTTTTTTGCTCAATTTTGGGGCGAATTGTACAAAGTGAAAATATTTCGAAACTTATAACAATATGTTTATGAAATGTGGAGTTTCCAAAATCCATAATGGTTATTATAGAGTGTTTATTATAAAAAGGGCAAGTATTGTGGCTAAATATGGCAATCGCAGATCTTTTGTTCTTACATTTATTTTGTCTGTCAGGATCTCTCCAAAAAATTGAAATGAGTTTTGAAATAATAACTAATTCATTAAATATTGATATTCATTTTGAACTTCCTTTGAAAGAAAACACTAAGAAATTTTAGAGTGAAAGGAAGTAGATATGTGTTTTAAGCAAGTATTTGCAGATATTAGCAAGTTTTTGTATAATTTCCAGCATTTGACTTACAATTAGAAAAAGCAACACTTGAAACTTTGTCAAAACTGGGGTGAGCTGCCCATAGTTGTACTTTAAGTTAGATTTGTCGTTAGTCTCTAATAGAGAAGATTCGATAAATAAATACTACAGATTTAGAGTTAGAAACACTTTCGGACTTTTTTATTCCAAACGTGAAATTGGAAACACATTTTGCAGTACAAATTTTAGTATTGCAGACACAAAAAGTACGCCTAGCTTAACAGTATAGCATGAAATTGAAGGGTATTTAGGTTCGGCGCTGACGAAGTTAATTCCTTAGCTCGATTGGGTGCTGTTGTTGTTGTTGTTTTTGTTGTTGTGGCGGCCTCGACCAAGCGGGCAATCGATTGCAGCATGTTCTTTGTTGTTCTTATTGTTGTCAATGTTCCATTTGTGGACACACTTGAGATTCCATTAATTCGAAAATATTTGTTTTACTATATTTTTTCCCATTTACCAAAATTTCAAATGCTAGCCCAAAGTATCAAGTGTGTGGCTCTTCCTCTTGTTCTTGTTCTTGTTTTCGTTTGTTGTTGTTGTCTTTGGTTTTATTTATGGCGGGCGCTACTGTTTCCCATTGCTGTGGCTTCAAACTTGTCACTTGGACACTGGCGTGTTCGTCTTGTAAGTGGAGGGAGGGAAGGAGGGAGGGAGGGAGGAAGAAGGGAGCCAAACAGCATTAGACGATCATCTAAGCAGCTAACCAAGATGACTCTGTATGTGTGTGTGTGTGTGTGTGTGTACTTGAGAATCTGAAGTGGAGCCACATTTAGGAGGGACAGCTCTTTGGCAAGAAGTTTGTCACTCGGTTTGCCACACGGTTGTCGAACAAAATTGAGATAGCAACTAATGTCCTTTGTGCGACAAAAGGAATATGCTTAGCGTTTCAAATTACCAGCAGGACGCTGCAGGAGGCGTAATTTAGGCACTTGAATGCTCTTAAGTATCGCACTTGTTCGATTTTCAATTAAACTCTCTGTCAACATTGTGGGTTCGGCTCAGTTGGGTTCTAAAGCAAATGCCGCGTTTAGGGAACTTGAAAAACAAAGAAAACCCTTAAGGAAACATTCCACACATTCCATTTATATCATAAATCACAGAATGAGCGAAAAGAAATATAGAAATTGATCTTAAAGTCCATTAAAGAACTGACAACTGATGCCAATTCATTGATTCCACTTGACTATTGAGAAAAGTGTTCATATACTCGTATTTCTTTGATTGATTTATATATTACAAGTATGTTAATTAGAGATACCTATAAATTATGGAACTGGCCATAGGTACAGTTAACGCTTTTAAATTTAACTAAGTCGAGTTAACTTCAGATCGATCATTTTATAAGCCTATTTTGTATAACTATCAGCTACTATTTTATTCCAACTTTTATTCTGCAGACATTTTTCAAATTTTCAAATTTCTTTCCCACCTCAATAGGTAATGAATTCCAGAATTCTGTCTTTCATAAACTCGGAATGTATAGTTATGCTGGCCCTGTCTCTCCCTAATGTTTTTCAGGGCCTAAGAAATCTTTATTTATTTATAATACTTATTTTTAACAATGACTGTCGGCATAAGGGAACAATTGAGAAGGTATAAATAAGCCTTATAAGCTAGGAAAGCCTAAGTATGAGAAATCTAATCAAATAATAGTAATCTCTAATAAACGCATCCGATTCGGTGGGGAAACATTATTTGCCTTTGGCTAGCTAGTTTCTACCTAATAGGAAATTTTTTCAGCAGCTCTTTACCAGACTTTGACTGAATAATATTATATCGACTGGATTATTATACTTTAGGCAGCCTAGAACTCCGAGTCAATGGCACTTTGCTTTGCTCTTATTATGACAGCCGACTTAAGCAGGCCTTATCTCACCGGTAATTTTTTTAAGTATCCCACATTTTTGCAAGTTTTTGAGAATTCACAATCTCAACTTTTAAAACCTTTCCAAATGTACGGAAGATTTTCCATTGATGAACAAAAGTCAGCTTTAAATTACCTTTGCAGATCTGAGCAGTTTCTAAGATCCTACTGATGTCAAATAAATTAACAATTCTCGGCAGATCTTTGGAAATCTTTAAAAATGTTGCTTATGCTGTTGGATTAATGATATTTGTTGCTGCTTTACAGATGTTTTTTAATGAAAATTAAAGGACATTTATTGCATTTAAACTTCTTGTTTTCAGAGACCTTTTCACATCGCTGGCGGGATGGTTCCTTTCGATATCGATCAGCGTTTATGCGTAGCTTTGACATTCCATTTAGCGCTCTAAAAACTGTAGAGGACTTATTAGCATTTAGATGTTGGTAGCATAATGGCAACGGAATATGGAGTGGAGTTTTTTTTTTATTTTTGGCGGTTAGGGGTGCAGCTTTGGCGAGCTGTGTTGTTAGCTTCACGGCCATTCAATGTATAATCGATCAGTTGGGTGGTGGCCAAGACGGCCAACAACGTTTCGTTCTGCCCACAACCCACGACCCACGGCCAACGGCCCACGGACCGAGTTCGAGTTTGTTGGGTCATCTAAACAAAGCCAGAGTAAATGTGGCACTTTGCTCTATGAATTTGTTAAATCGATAAACTTTGTTTAGCCCTCGGAAACAACAACCAACTGGTGAGCGGGCCAAATAATAAAAAAAAATTTCTATATATATATAGTATATATACAGCAACAACAACAACAATAGGAAAGAAACTAACCGCACAGCCCGCAAAAGCGGGTAGTTGTCGCAGCAGTTTTAGGTTCCATGCCCAAGTCCCATTTCCATTTCCAGTTTCGGTTTCGGTTCCAGTGCCAGTCCCATGGCTACGCTGGCAACGTCAACGGATTGCGTCAATCAACAATTTGTCAACGGAACGGACCGAAAACTTGTCGTGAATAATACTTTTATTCGTTTATGGTATAGTATAGGCACAGTGCTAGAGGCCGGCGCCCGCAGTTGTCTGTCTCCTGGATGCCGCCACCGCCACAGCCACAGCCTGCGCAGTGGGCGGCCCTCGTTTAATCGATCAAGAGAGGCAGCAGCGGTCGTCCATTCGGCGGTCGCAGCGCTGGCATTGAGAATTGGTGCCAGGGGCCGACGGGCGGGCGGACGAGCGGTTGACATAGCGGTGCTATCGAAACTGTGACCCGCAATCGATCTAACAAATCCGTTCACGCGACAATTAATAGCTGGGCAACGGCACAGGCACAGGCACAGGCATAGGAAAAGGCTCGGTGGTTATGGCGATGGTGCTGGCGATGGCGATGGCGATGGCACCGCCAGCAACAAATATTCACGCTGTTGCATCACGCGAAATGCCAAGTCAGTCCATCAGTCAACCACTCGGGCAGTCGACCTCAATTGCCACTCACCACAACTCACCACCACTCAGCACCACTCAACCGTTGGCCAGCAGGCTTTGGCAAATTACCATCGATTGCTGGCTGCTGCTGTTTGGCCATCGCCCAAGATAACCACTAAACGTATAATCTTATGCCTCCGTTGCACGCATCGTTAATTTCCAGACACCACACCAGACCCCGAATCCAGATTCCAGATTCAGCTTCAGTCTTCAAAATGGCCGTTGGCCATTAACAACAACAACCATAGTCTAGGCGTTGGCGTAATCGATCGCGACCGCAGCACAGAGCGACCGACCGCTCCAGAAGCGCCAATTTGTCGACACTTCTAGTGCCGGACAATGTGCGGCCCGCAGGATGCGCCACTTGCCGCAGTAGCTGCCGCACGATCGATAGGTATTAGCTTGGGCATGACTCTGGCTGTCGTTGTGGCTAATGTCATGGCCAAGACATTACAGTGGTGCTCGTACAGCTTTATTTCATAGTTCTGCACAAGCTTTCGCAATGCAATGGGTTGGATTTAGCTGATTGATCCTTCTAATTGATTATAAGGCTACCATAACCATCGATTGCCTCGAACAGAATACAAATATTTATTAAACCCAAATGGTAAGCAAACATCTATATATGTAAGGCAGTTCTTCTTACACCAAAGGGGGAAAAAGGACTTAAAAGGGGAAAAAGGGGGGAAAATGACTCTAACGCTGCACACATTTTCAATGTATTCTTCGTCTGATCGACTTTTCACTGCGGTTGTCTAAACTCTAAGAAGGATTACAAACTAGCTCCTGTCCTGTTCATTGTTTCTTAAAATTTTATCTCAAACAAGATGAGGTAGAACTTTTTTGCTAGGCTAGTAGAAGTACCCTTTCCCCATCTACAAGTAATCACTAAAGAGGAAATTTTGTACTCCAAAGGAGGGAAACGTGCTTCCAAGCACTGTTTCTAATATACAGCACGGTACGATGCTAATACATCTATTCCCACTTTCCATCATTGAAGATTATTATTAAAAAAAGGAAACTCCAACGTAGTCCTAGGTTTCAGAGGCTTTTTAAAATGGAAACATTTTTCGAGCAAATTTTGTGGCATTAGAAAGGTGCTGAATTATTTTCAATTTCCATTCAACTTATCCTGAAGTCTTGTCCACCAAAAACGGAGTTCATCAGGTCTGAAGTAATGTCGGAAAATGTACCAAGGTTTCTTTTAAGCTTGGGACAACTTTTGCGGCAGTTTGTGGAAACAATGTATCCCATATTAGGGTCTATGAGCGGTATACGTACACGTTTGAAAAACAACTAAACTCGTTTTTGAACTACTTATATGGATAAAAATAAGTCAGAAGATGCTCTATTTTTGAAAAATGTATTAAAAAGATAATCAAGAAGTGCTTGTTTTTGGAATATATATGCTAAAAGAATTATTCAAGGCATAGGCAAGCAATATTCGTAGTTGTAGGTCCAAACTAGAAACAATCTATTCTTGAAAAAGTTGAGTTCCAATCTAGAAAAATGCTTTGTTTTTAAAATATATATACACAAATATTCATTAATGTGTTTTAAATATATACATTGTAAAAGATTAATTTAAGGAATAGGCAAGCACTTTTTTGATATGCGAACTAATAAAAATAAGTCAGAAGATGCTCTATTTTTGAAAAATGTATTAAAAAGATAATCAAAAACAAGGGAATATATATGCTAAAAGAATTATTCAAGGCATAGGCAAGCAATATTCGTAGTTGTAGGTCCAAACTAGAAACCATCTATTCTTGAAAAGCTCATTAAAAAGATAGGAGTATTTTGAGTTTCAATCTAGAAAAATGTTTTAAATATATACTATATAGTAAAAGATTAATTTAAGGAACAGGCAAGCAGTATTCTGAGATGCGAACTAATAAAAATAAGTCAGAAGATGCTATATTCTCGAACTTAACTTGATTGAAGCATCCTAGTAAAGAGTAAGTCCGCAGTAGTTTGAACGCCAGTCTTTCAACTTCATGTTGAACTAACGGACTTAGTTAGTAGGGTTTTAGTTTAGAGAGCAGGCCATAGTTTTTTGCTTCAACTTTATGTTAAATATGCGCCACTGTGCGAGAGAGGGGGCACGAGTCGAGCGGTCCATTATCAAATGCAATGTGGTCGGCTCTTTAGGGTAAACGGCTTCTTGTTGTTGTTGTTGTTGTTGTTGTTGTGATTGCAATTGCAACGACACTCAAAATGCACTCAAATCTCAAGCAGCTCCAGTGGCAACAGCGGCCTTGCTGCAGCATACATATGTCACACAGAGGCCTGTTGCATGCCCCTGCTCCTGCTTCTGCTCCTGGCTGCTCCTTGCACTTCGACTATAATTGGCTGCAGTTCCGACATTCATGTGCAAGACTTTTCTTGTTGTTGCTGTTGTTGTTTCAGCAGCCAGCGGTTTCGCAAATTCTCACATCTCGCCGACGCGTCGCGACAATTGCGAATAAGTGTAACAAAAAAAACCAAAAAAAAAAAATGCATTGCCAACCTGGTAGTCGCGATCTCATCGAGTCCCGTTCCCGCACAATACCTCAATAGAGCCATACATGCCATACCTATGTGCATATATTATTGTTATTATATTCATTTTAATCGTACATATACTACGAGTATATATGAACGCTTTTGAAGCTCAAAGGTTTTTTCATTCATTTTTCTTGAGGCATTTTTCGCATTCGCTTCTGGGGTAATTACCCCCGATTTGTTTTTGATCTCACCGTATATTGAAATGCGATGCGGCAATGTGGCAATATGGCAATGCGGCAATGTGGCAATATGTCAACGTGCCACAGCACTCGCACTTACACTCAATTAACAGTCGTCAGCATCGTCTGTTGGACGCGCCACATGCAGCCAATCCTTCAAAAGAAGTGCAAGCCCAAAAGCTGTTTCTCAGAATATATTGAAATGTCAATAACCTTTCAATACGCTGGCGGCATTAGCTAGCCATCTGCCTAATCAGAAATATACTTGTATGTAGTACAAATATTAAACGGATAAAGGAGCATAAAATCGAGTGGGTGTTTCGATAGGGACAATTTCCATTCCATTCTTCATTGCTTAATGTCAATTGATTTTTTATATCTTTTTACAAAAATATTCTGTTAAATTCTGTGCCAACAGTGGAATTTTTGAAGTTGAAATATTAAGAATGTTGCAGAAAGGTTCCGATTAAGAGACTTTGTCAAAAACACAATTTTATGAATGCAATATCTTGCCGAACTGGCCAATAAACCTTCCCCCAACGGGTCTCCACCTTTAGATTTAAGCTATATTTTATCTTGTATTATTTAAGTATTTTAATTTAGTTATACTTCTTATCTTGTATTGTTCTCTCTCCTTTTCTTTTTTGTTAGCGATAAATTAGATTTTAATGAATATTAAAATTAATACATTTTAAATGTTATAGTAAATAGTGGGGGTTATGAGTATTTGTAAAAAGCGTTAGAATATGTGCAATGGGCGATAAATTAGATTTTAATGAATATTAAAATTAATACATTTTAAATGTTATAGTAAATAGTGGGGGTTATAAGTATTTGTAAACAAGATCTGTGCCTTTTTTTTTAGTATTATTTTTTTAATTATTTTATTTTATTTTATTTTTTTGTTAATTTTTGATTTCCAATAAACATAAAAATCGATCCGAACATATTTTTGAGAAGTCATTGTTAAAGTTTTAAGCATCCCGATTTTTCATTAGCCTTGTTCATGCTCGTATGATGCTATTAGTTGATCGCTGCTGAGGCAGCCGCCAAGTTGGCCAACATCCTTCTCGGTCGCTTCAACGCCTCGCTAGTCACAATTGTGTTGGCACACATTGTTTGGGAGCCCCCGCACTATTTTCTCGGTTGCGGACGCGCTCTCAGGATGCGCACAGGGGTAGTTAGCTGGCACTCACGCAGCAGAAGCGAGCGAGCGAGCGCGTCTCTTACGCTCTCTGCTCGCTCTCTCTCTGCCTTGCTGCCGCTCCATCTCTGATGTGCTGCCTACCTGTGCGAAGTGGCAAGGGGGTGGGGTGAGGTCAGGTGTAAGTGTAAGCGCGGCAGGTGGGCGTCCTTGCTTTTGGGTGGCACTGAAGTTGCTTTTCTGCTTGTCAAACAAATATACTCGTACGTGAGAGCGACGGCCAATCGATGTTGAACGCGCGTGTGCGACACTCATATGTGTGCGAGTATTCAAAATGTGTGTGCGTGTGTGTGTGTGTGTGTGCGTGTGTACGAATGCATATAAGCGAAAGCGCCAATACATATGCTACACAAAGGCTCGACAGTCGAAAGCGTTCTGTGCTCCCATTCTGCTCAGCGCGCTTCACGTATGCATGCTCTGCGTGTATGTGTATGTGTGAGCGTGTGTTTGTGTGTGTTGAAGGAGTTTCGAAATGGTTTGGCTTGGGGTTATCGTCGCTCCAATTGTGTCGTGTCTTTTGAATCACACACACACACACACACACACACCCACACATGCACACATACAAGCTCACATACTCAGAAAAAAAGGCGCCAGCTCTTCAATGGACAATTGACAAATACATGCTAGATAACTGTGATCATACCTCTTTTCTTCCTATACATATACATATATCTACATATATATACTTATGTACATACATATGTTCCCTTTTTTTTGTGTAATTAATGCCAGCTCTGCTCAGTTAATTGTAACAACAATCTAAGCATTAGCAACAATTCGCATTTACTTTAAGCACAGCTTCATACACACACACACACACACACACTCGCACACAAACACACACATTCCATGCTTTTTAATACGAAAGAGCTGACATTAATGGGTGCAATGCTAGCAGCGCTGTCGCTGCGACGCTTTTTTCTTAGCCCAGTGTGGGTTGCGACGTCTCTGTCGCTGCCGCTGCTGCTGCTGCTGCTGCTTTGTCGCCTCGCAACTTGTTCGATGTTGGCCGCAACTTGTGCGCCGCCATCGTTTGAGTTGTGGCCTGGCTTGGGCTTTTGTTTACCACCCGCCTGCATCCCGCATCTAGAACCGGCACATACACAATAATTAATGTGCATTAGCCGGTGTTAAGTACAACGGGCGGGCTTTGGAAGGCGGCCGTCGGTGCACGCATCCGCTCCCCCTCCACCTCCCCCTCCACCTCGCCCACCACCTGCTTGACACACACACACACACACATATGTATATACATATTAACAAATCGACGCACTGCAGCTGAGATTCGTGTTGTCTGATCGGCCGCAGGTTTTAGGGGTTGGGCGTCGTTACTCGATTGTAGATTTTGAACAATAAAATATTATATTCATCACAAATACGTATAACACCTGGAAAGGTTTACAATGTACGAGTATTTTTTTTATTTGTATTTTTTTATTATTATTATTTTTATTTTTTATTCAATCAAGAAACTATCCAATAGATTGACTAATGGAAAGAAGTCATAAACCAATACTAACTATCACTAAAACGCATTACGAGCTTAGCTGTTTCTGTTTCAGAATTTGTTTTACCCAAAAAATATCTTAACCTAGCAGATCAACAAATATGCCTGAAACTATTTTAAAATTGCTGCATAAAGTGTTTTATTCCAGCTCGCCTATGAGTGAGAATCCAATCTCTTCAGGGATGGATATCTTTTTCAGAATTTGCTCTGAGCCATAGGAGCCCATATAGTTTATACTCGTTCATTAGTTTGTCAAAATTCATGTGACAGCATTCTTTATAATAATTTTAGATATTCTGGACACTGGCTTGTGCTGTAAGTATTTAACAATTGTAAATTTATTTGTTTTTATATATTTGCATAAAAACCAAAGCTCAACAGAAACTTAAGCATATAGAGATAATGCAGCAACCAAATCGCAACCAACATGTCCCAAAGCCGATGGAAGGCGGATATCGTGCCTTATTCCCTTCAGATGTACCATTGGAAGCAGCTGGCATGGGGATGAAGATGAACACAGGGGGGCTGGAGATGATGATGGCTCCAAAGTACAATATACCCTACAATATAGGTGTGACGGCCATTTACAATAAGACACCGGTGACCATTATCCAGGAATATTTGGTGCGTTACGGCATCGTACCCTATTATGAGCTGATCGATGCCGAGACACCTAATCGCAATCCCATCTTTTGTTTTCGCGTATCGTTTATATACAAAAACAAGACGTTCACGGCCCATGGAACCGGCCACTCCAAGAAGGAAGCCAAACAGGCAGCGGCACGCTGCTTAATGGATGAGCTCTTCGGGATGTCCACCATCACCGGAAACCAGCAGGGACAGAGCATTAGTTATCCTCAAACAATAATTAATGTACAAGAGGGCTATGATGGCAACGCCATGTTGGGAAATCCCATCGGGGAACTACAGGAGATGTGCATGCATCGTGGCTGGACTCCGCCGTTATATGAACTGCATGCCGAGACACGTCTCCAGTATGGGGCACATCTCTTCACCATGGCCTGTACAATATTCAATATACGCTCGGTTGGCAAGGGCAACACTAAGAAGATGGCTAAACGCGTCGCTGCCCACATGATGTTGACCCATTTGAGTAAGCAGCCCTTCGACGAGGGACTGATACGCGCCTTCGTGGACATGGACACCGAAATACTGAATGAGAATTGAACATAAATTCAAACCAACTATTTCCACTGATTATAAAAGACTGGCCATTTGCATAAACACTCAATACGCGGATCGCTTTTCAGTGAGGTAGGTGGTCCCTTCAATGCGGAAATAATGTCCGCCTTCACAGACAATACAAAATATTGGAAACGACCGTAAACTTAAAACGATCCTAGTTAAAATATTGTAAATTATTATTTTATTAAATGCTGGCCAGAAGTATAACTGTTTTAATTTTAAGTTAGATTCAATGAGCGGATTGCTTTCCTGTGAGATGTTCTGAGCATGCCTTCGATAGACATATAACCTGATGTATAGCATGTGAATAGATCCTAATAAACGTTCTAGGCCTTCACTCTCAAAGTAGACTCTCACGTATATTCACTTAATAATCAGTTTATAAATTAAATAGTTAATAAACAGCAAATAGGAGTTTTCATTTAAATCTCAAATCGAACACTGAAGCTTAAACTTAATGACGTGACCTTAATATAGAAATATAACAACAATTAAAACCACTTAATTTATATGAGAAGGTTTCTAGGCGAAGCTGCATGAAACAGTAAGACATGGAAATTTAAAAAAAAAAATCCAATAATTAAAGTTTTAAGAAACACTCTTCATAGCACAAAGTATCAGCACAATTTTCGTAAAAGAATATAGAAATCTTGAGTAAATTATTGGAAATGATGATATTTTAATCTCACATTAAAATATAAACGTAACAGACTTGTTTCCAAAACAATTGCTTTCAATCATATACTACGCAGAACTTTGTCTGAATTTTAGAAAATCCAAGAAGAAATGCAGTTGAGTTTCAAATCTTAAATATATTATAGGAAATGAAAAAAAGAAAAACACCCTTTACAATACACTTAGTTGTTAATTAACAACAAAAATGTGGTCTCATTTCAATCTCAAATCCAAACGTTCAAAATATAATTATAACACACTTGTTTCCAATACAATTGTTTGATTGTTGAAACAATCCTGAACTAAGCAGAACTACATATGTATGAATTGTGGAAAATCCAAGAAGAAATGCAGTTAAAGTTTCAAATTTTAAATAAATTATAGGAAAGAAAGTAAGAAACACCCTACACAATACTTTCTGCAGCACACGTAGTTGTTAATTAACAACAAAAGTTTAGTCTTATTTATAATTACACATATTTATTTTATTATTATTATATTTATTTATAATTAACACATTAGTTTCCAAAAAAAATTGCTTTAAACCATCTTGAACTAAGCAGAACTATGCATGAATTGCGGAAAATCCGAGAAGAAATGCAGTTGAAGTTTGGAATTGATGGAGCGTTTGTTAGTGATTAATATTGGCTTAAAGTTAAAGGGGGATTTTGAATGAGACCCAGTGTCGCTATATAGTACACTATATTCCTGTTTGTCCCAAGTTTCAAAAAAAAAAAGAAAAAAAAAGCTGTAGGTGCAGCAAGTCAGCCGCACTTTGCGGTCCGCATTGGGCCACAAACACCATTCAGTGCTGCTCCAACGCGCCAACTAAACACAACAACAGAGCTTCTCCGTCTGCATCCGAATATGTTTGGGGCCGCCGGCTGCCTAAGTTCGACAGCGTTGCTGTTTCTGGCGTCGCAGTCGCAGTCGCCGCCACTGCTGGCATTGTTGTGTGTTGTGTGTGAGTGTGTTGTGAGTGGTTTGGTTGGTTGCCGTTGACGTTGACGTTGCTGTTGTTGCGACTCTGTTTGAATGTTTGAATGGAGGAAGATGGGCATAAACTAAGTTTAGTTTATTAGATGCACACGAGCAGCCGCGTTGTGAGGACGTGCTTTAAACAAACCACACACACACAAAAAGTTCTCTCGCTCTCTCTCGGCTTAAACCAAAGCAACCAAAAGGCGTCCCTAAAGTACGAAAACAGCAGAAAATAACAAAAACAGCCAACACACAAAATAGAAAACGGCGCGATAAGCAAAAAGTTTAGAAAGAATCACGAAAACTTATCGTCGTCGGTTGGTCGGTTGGTTGGTCCGTCGGTCCATCCGTCGGTCGGTCGTCGAGTCAGTTGTTGTTGTTGTTTTTTGTTTGCTAGGTAATTGTAGTTGTTGGCATTATTTTAATTTGAATTTGTTGCTGTTGTTGTTGTTGTAGCTATTGCTGTTATTTGCGCGCGTCGTCGTCGTCGTCGCCTCAGCTTTTTTTTCTTAGCTAAAGGTGCGCGCGCGCTTTTTATTTGCTTTGCCAATTGCCATTGTTGTTGTTGTTGTTGCTGTTGTTGTTGCTGCTACTATTACACCCATTGTCGACCCCACACCATTCATCCAATTCATTCATAAACACAAGGAGGGTTGACGTTGACGACGCGGTTACGCATGCCAAGCAGCAGGCGCGAAATTTTTACCGCCGGCATCGAGAACAGCAGCGCAAGAAGCTGCTCCTACTGCTTCTTCTTCCTTTTCGTCTTCCTCCTCTTTTGCCGCTTCGACTGCTGCTGTAGCACGCTTTTTGGGGAACGCCATCGCCATCGCAGTCGCAGTCGACGTCAACGTCGCTGGACAATACAAGCATACAGCAGCTGCGTGCATGTGTGTGTCTGTGTGTGTTTGCGTGCGTGCTGTTATCATTGCCAACAACATATTAGCCACAATCAGTCAGCAGTCAAGAGCGCCACAGTCAACGTTGACGCCAGCGTATGTGAAACACTCAGGCCATCATACATGTATGTACATACATACATGCAGATATGTGTGTGGGCATACTCGTATGCATGTGTGTGTGTGCATATCGAATTGAGCGCGTTCTCGCTCTCACACTTGTGCTTGTTTGTGTGCGTATGTATGTCCACCCCCCTCACTCACACACACACATGTGCACATGTATGGCAAATGGACCAACAACGAGTAGCAGCAAACCAAATAAACAAACACAGTTATAAACCACCCGCCAAACCCCCTCGCACCGCCAACAACAACCACCACCTCTGCCACCAACCGCCTTCTAACCTTTCAACCACCCGCTCGCCCACAAGCTACAACAACAATCAACCACCAACTCGAATGCTAGGCAGGCAGGCAGGCGACTGCGGCCAAAGGGCTGCCACTGCCACTGTCGCTGCTGCTGCTGCTGCCGCTAACGGTAAACTTGACGCCGGCGTCGACCGCTTAGCCAAAATCAAATTTTTCAGATTGGCATTAAAGTGCATGGCCCTATGAAATGAAATTGAATTATATGTGAACGTTGGCGTCCACACAGTCGCTCGCAGGACATCGTTGCGTTCGGACACGTTCGCTCGCCTTGCCCTCTCGCTTATACGCTCTCTCATACATATGTACACACAACACCAACACAAACACATACGCACGTACGTCCATTTAAGCTTTCGTTTGTTGGTTGCGTCGTCGTCGTCGTTGAAATCGTCATCGTCGTGCCGAAGCTCGTTCGCTGCCGCTGCTGGCGTTGGTGTTGCTGTTGGAGCGCTCGTCTGAACACTGCCACTGCCTCTGCCTCTGTTGCTGCTGCAGACTGGTGTACTGTTGTTGTTGCTGTTGCTGTTGGTGTCTCTGTGGCTGTGACTACGACTGTGCCTGTGTGCTTTGTTGGTTGGACAGCAGAGCGACAGCAGCGCCGAAGACGCTCGACGACAACGACGGTCGACGGTTGACGGTCGATGGTCGACAGAAAGCTGGCGCGTAGCAGTAGTCGCGTACTTCCGCCGTTACCGTTAGCACCACATTACCGTTGCACGGCGCACGCACGCAGCCGTTATACAGTTGCCGTCGCCGCAATAATAACAGTTATCCACAGAGGACGAGAATAGTAACAACGAGAATACACAACAACAACAACACCAAGCAGAGTAACGCGCGTAACTTTGCGTCGCGTTTGAATAGTTAAAAAAAAGAAGTTGTTGAGCCAATCATATGTATTTTTTTTTTAAATATAACGATACGCATACATATTAAAAAATATATGTATAAATATTTTCAATCTGAAACAGAAGTGCAATTTTTTTTCGAGTCTGTGCATATTCGTGCATTGTATGTTCGAATATGTGTGTATGTGTGTGTGTTTATTAGTGTTAATAACCGTTAAAGCCCATTCCACAGTTCTACCAATTGGAAACCAATTGAACGACGCTCCTGGCATCCAATTGGAATCTGCATTCGTTGTGTTGAAGAGCAGCAGCAATAAGAAAACAACAGAAACAACAACAACAGCAACCTGACAACAATAACAAAAAGCAAATCCACACACACGCACACAACTACAAATTTAGTGCAAAAGGTTCCTATTCAAAAAAAAAGTAATAAATAAATACAAATAAATAAATAAAGTTGAAGCATAAATAAATAAGAAAGTAAATAAATCGAATTGTGTGCTAAGTGTAATTTTTTTTGATACACAATATATAAGTAGTATGTTATATGCATAAATGATATATCTACATACATGTGTAGACAAAATGCAGACGATTACAACAACAACAACAGTTAAACTTAAGCTGCACTTAACTGGACATTAAGCCGCTCCAAAAAAAAATCATAGCAACAGCAGCAAATAAAACGGCCAAAAAAAAGGAGGCAGAAAGCGAAGCCGCTGCATTTGTTGTGAGTTGTTGTTGTGGTGTGTGTGTGTGTGCATGTAAGTGTGTGTGTTATTTTAACCAACACTGGTCGCAGCAACAACAACAACCAATAAACATCAAAACTAACAACAAGAAACATTTATCAACGCTTAGAAGAACGTTTAGACCGAAACGCAACGAGACCACAAAACAAAAAAAAAAACAAAAAACAAAAACGGCAAAAAGGAGTAGGAAAGCAGCCAAAAGGAGGAGGCACGGCGGGGAGGGGCCGCCCAGCAGCCCAGCAGCCAAAGCAAAAGTTGCGGGCGCCCGTAAAGTTCGCAACACCTTCGGAAATTTAAACAAAAATGAGAATTAAAATGCCCGCGGTTCGAATTGCACAAGGTAAGTACCAGAATCGACCAAACGAATGAGTGTGAGTTGTGAGTGCTGAGTCTGCGAGTGTTTGAGTGTTCGAGTGTTGGGGTGTGAGTGCGGATGTGGGTGTGGGTGCGGGTGCGAGTGAATGTTAACAGCTTCAATTTGCTTCATTATTGTTGTCGTTGTCGTTGTAGCTGCTGGTTCGATGAGGTTCGATGTCCTTTGCGCGCCTCTTTAAAGACCTTTAAGAAGCCACTAAATTTTACTTTGCTTAAATTGTGTGCGATATATTTATATATACTTATATATGAATACGTATTGCTATGGAAATGATACACTCTCCAAACACACCTGTTGTTAAATGCTTAGCTACTTAGTTCCCGAATAAGATTTCTTTCATATGAAATAAAAATTGATTGATAGCATCAGGATGCTGTTTGGTTGGATTCTAGCCTATTTATTAAAATATTTGCCGAAATACACTTGCTTATTGAACGATTCGTTTCTGCTATTGCTGCTCGAGTAATACTTGGACGATTGTTGTTTAAAAGCACATTACTAGCCTCTATTGTATTTTCTCTATCTAATTTATCGAAATTAGAGCAAAAATCAAGCTTCAATTTACTTTAAAAAAGCAGCGGTCGTACGTACATTCGGGCGGTATTATTATAAAGAGAATGGAAAACCTGTCCGATAAATGAAGGATAATAAAGTCAACTCAATCGTTAAGAAAAAAGAATAGAATAGAAGAATAGATAAATAGGATTCTTCTGCTCGAACAATTCAAGATTTGCTTTTAAAAAAATATCAACTTTGAAGATATTACAAATAAATGATGCTACTATAAGATGCTGTCTGGAATTTTAAAGACCTGACGAATTCACTTCTATCATCATCATCTATCACGGCTAATAGACGAATCGAATCAATAACTCAGCATCCACATAATCGAGGTTCAAATGTATTTTTAATTATTTATTTAAGAAGCCACAATACGTTTATTCTTCATGTGTTTTACACACTTCGTAAGCATGAATTTTATCCAATATCTGCTAAATAGGAACTCAGGGAATACAAAAAGCCCCGATGTGTCAGCAACGAATTCAAAACCATTTCAAATTTTATGAGGTGATGATTTATGCTTTCTACAAAAAAGTGGGCTTTTTTAGTGGGATTTTTTGTTATGTTATGTATCTGTTTCAATTGGAATTTCATTAATGTTGAATTATTA
Organism: Scaptodrosophila lebanonensis; assembly: GCF_003285725.1. Lineage (NCBI taxonomy): Eukaryota > Metazoa > Arthropoda > Insecta > Diptera > Drosophilidae > Scaptodrosophila > Scaptodrosophila lebanonensis. The sequence continues at coordinate 748,717 of NW_022060597.1, read as the reverse complement.
TTAACTATAAAATTATCTATGGGATAGCAATTGCAGTTTATTGCAAGAAGACGATGAACAATTGGACTCCCTGACCGACCTCCTCTTCTCTTCTCTCGAAAGGCTTCGTCTTCTAATCTGATGCTACTCATGACTTGCCAGGTAGATAGATTACGTGTGTTACGTAATCTACAGCAGAACGAAGAAAACTTAAAGTTTAGTTTAATTTTTGTAACAGGTGCGCAAATAGTTGAACACAAATTTGTAGTTTATTTTCAAGAATGCTTTCAAAAGTGTCAACGAAAACTTTATTTCAGTATAGAATTCTTTTTGGTTGTAACTGAAATAACATTCTACGCATGTTCATGACAATTCTTGTGAAATTCAAATAAATTTGCGTGCAAATGATGTGTCTGACCAAAGCATTTAACTTATTGGCTGCAGTATTAGGTTTCATTTTTTTTTGATTATATATATTACATATATATGTATTCTAGGAGTGCCTGTCTTTGAATGCCTAGTTTTTAAAAAACACATTTATGGACAACTAATTTCAATGTCAAGCCTCAATTATTATTCCTACATATGCTCCACATATGTGTGTTGTCAGTTTTAAGTGTGAACGGCATACTTCAAAGATTGAATGGATTATAGTTGCATATATCGGATTTGTGCTTAACTAGTTTACTCTTTAATAATTGCTTCCCAAGTTTCTAGCTGCATGCCATTGAATATGAATTTGAATATGAACTTATCCATAAGCATTCATTCACAAAAAAAAACGCTATATTATATTTACATATTCATTATTTACATATGATATTCAATAAATGATTCTTTCATAATTCTTTATTATACAAAAAAATAGTTTGGAATTTTTATAAGAAACTGGGAATGAATTACTTCCTATGAAGAGTGCTATGAATTTTTAGAGTGTTATTCTAAGTTATTCTCCCCAAATATTGTTATCATACTTATATAATGAAACGAAAATGATATTCAATAAATGATTCTCTCAGTATCCTTTATTATAAAAAAAAATAGTTATAGAATTTGTATAGGAAACTAAGAATAAATTTTTTCACATGAAAAGTGTTATAAATCGTTAAAGTGTTATTCTATATTATTCTCCCCAAATATTGTTATCATACTTATATAATGAAATGAAAAACTAAAAAAAAGTGGTTAGAAAGATATTATAGTAGTATGAATATTTCAAAAATGTCTTCAAATATTGTTCAAATACATATTGAAATCAGTAGCATTCTTTAAATTATTGTAGTACAGTAGAACCCTAATAAATCAGGCCCCTGGAAAATTTAAAAATAAAACGGTGAATGCAGTTCATTTTTTATGCATTCTTAGAGGAGAAATCCAAAAAAGTACGGATTGTTATTACAAACGAATTGTCCAAATTTCAGCATTCTATATTCGACTATACTTGTATAGATAGATGGAAAGAAAATATATTCAAAGGCAATAATGAGTGGTAGGAAAGACAGAAAGTCATTTCCATATATAGTATATTTCAGATATATCCAAGCATTATTATAATATGTACTGAGGGAAAAAAAGTCTAGAAGAAGTTAAGCAAACATAGTGTTTCCCATAATACAAGGTATATAAGTATTTTCTAAAGCAACACTTCGCATGCAAATTAAGCAGCTTAACTAATATAGTTTTGTTTATTTTTTATATAATAGCTATCACTAGGCCCGCATACAAGTATATCTGAACGTAATGGACGCATCGGAGTTGCAAACTTTTGCCGTATCTGACATATCAGAGCTATCAGCTATGCATGTGTGTGTGTGTGAGTGTATCTAGTCCGCATATCGGCGGACGATATCGCAATGCTCAAATCGGAACCACCGCCTGCCTAGGTGTGGTTCGCAATGATTTCTCAGATTTCTGCTGGCCCGTGCTTTGGGCTTTTCGCGCTGCCATTGTCGGTTATAAAGTTTCATATTATACATACTATATATATACTATATATCTATATACATATTGTGTATAGCGGGCTCATGTGGCCGCTCAATGGCCGCAATTGAGTCGTTTGTTTGTGTTCTGATTTTGGCTATACTCGCATACAAAAAATACCAAAAAAAAACAAAAAAAAAAGAAAGAAAAAAACCAACCCATACATGAAAATGGGGAAAAAAACGTCGCAATTAACATGACAAATAAATGTGTGGGCCATGGCCCATGGGCCCGGCGCCCAGGGTCTCCAGTGCTTTGACGGGACGACTACGACTACGGTTACGGCTACGGCTAGTTCAAAGAGAAATCAGAGCCGTAAAGTCATAAACGCCCGGGCATATATCAGACATACACGCACATACTATATGCTATAGTATAGGAATGGTAATATGACAAAAGGGGCAGCGGCAGGTGCCATAAAGCGAATGTGTTAGCAATTTTTTTGTTGCTTTTTATTTTGTGGTGGTTTTATTTTCATTTTTCGAAACAGAGATTTCGCCACATCCCTAGCAAGCACTCCCACGCCCTCTGCCTCACGCTCGCGCTCGCGCTCGCCCTCTGCCAATGCCTAGTCCAGTTTATTCTAAGCAAACAGAGTTATCTGGCCTATCTAGATAACTTTTTTTTGGCCGACCAGCGGCCGGTGACGCACTTCAGGCCCGCTGGTCGAGGCTATCAGCCAACACTGTGCTGATGTGTGTGTGTGGGTGTGGGTGGTTGGCTGGTTATGGACACCACCAGCACCAGCGCAGAGCACCACCTTAGTTGAGGGCCGCATGTGTCGTCAAACAATTTTAATTGCTTGGAAAGTTGTTTGTCTTTTTGTTGTTCTTGTTGTCGTCGTCAACGTATTATTTGTAGTCGTAGTAGTGGTTGTTGTTGCTGTAGTTGTCGGTATTGCTATTATTACGATATTTTTTCAGTTTATTTGTCTTACAAATCAAAGCCAACAACATGCGAGTAGGGTCTGTTAGGTTTGCTGTGTTTGGAACCAATGTTCCAACACTTTTGATTCTCGCCTCCTCCTCCTGCTCCTCCTCCTCCGCCTCCTTCTTTGGCTTTTTTCCCGTTAAAGATAATGCGACGGCATCTCTGACAGTCAGATACATAGTCTAGTCTAATTGACGATCGTAGTGGACCCATTTTGTTGTTACCTGCAGCGCCCAGAACTCACTCTCTTATCAATATCTGCGGACCCGAAATTGGTGTTGTTCGAATTTTTTTGAAGTTGTTGCTGTTGTTGTTGTTGCAACAACAATTGATATTTGTTTGCTATGGCCGGGCCGATATACCGACAAGTCGGACGAGTCGGGCGAGTCGGGTGAGCAGCCACCACCCCCTCCCTATCATAATTAATTGCTACAATTTCATTTTTTTTGCTTGTTCACATTTCTCTTGTCGTTTTCTTTGTCTAATGTCGTTGTTGTTGTTGTTGTTGTTATTGTTGTTGCAGAGAATCTTTTTGATCTCCGAATTTACAACATTTCGTAAGGTCGCTCGACGCCGCTGCGAGCTCTTATCAACCACCTTACCTGATGAGTAATTTCCGAGAACACGCATCGCGTTTCCAGCACAATACAAGTATATATACATATATATAGAGCACAGTATCTGACACTTGTGGGTGTTCGAGATGGGACGGGATGGGACGGAGCATCGAAAAAGCGTAGTGTCAAGAAAGTTGCCCAAATCAGTGGTGTAGCGCTCAATTAACAGACAATTGGGTGCTTCATTTGGGAAACATTTAAGGCATTTCTCAAACCTTAAATACAAAACTCGAACCTCTTTGCTTTAAAGAATCCAGAGGTTATCTCAAATTGCTATTTAAAGATTAGATCAACACTATTTATGCATAGAGCACAGCATCCGACACTTGTAGGTGTTCAGACCTTTGGATGAAACTCTTCAAATTCTCTATAGTTTTTGAAGAGCTCTCTAAGTTCAGCAAAGAAATATTCTCAGATTGAGAGGAAAAGTAGAATTGTAAATATTTCGTCTATTGTTTTGGTCATGTAATTTGATTTATTTCTATTGGTTTGATGTCTTTTAGTTGCTTACCTTATAATTTGACTTTAGTAATTCCTTCCTATAGATCGATAGCGTTTTTCATAGATGAGTCAAGATGTGGCTCTACAGAAGAAATGGTTCCGTGTTATCTGAAATAGTAAAAACTATTATCTTAAAGCGGTCCAAAAGAGATACAACAATTTTTTTCATTCACAATATATTCAAAGAAGAATGAGAAGAATATTCACTACTTATTTTCTATTAATATTCAAAAACCTTTTTGATTTGATTTTAAGCAATAACTATACTTCAAGATTAATCTTAAGCTATTTATATTTTGGATTTTCAGTCTTATTTCAACTGTTAAATTTCGTACTTCAACTGCAGTCTGAAATATTCATTTCCATGCATCACAAGTGCATTCATTCATTCATTTCAAATTTTGTACGCAAGTGCAATACGGTTCTACGGTTTTAAATTGACTTTTTTAAAGCTATTAGAAACCTTCATATACAGTTTTAGTTGAAGTTTATCATTTTCTTTCACTGCAAGTCCACTCATTTATTCGCTTTTATGGGTGCAACTGTATTCATTTTCTTAAAAAATTCGTTTGTTCACAGAAAGTAAAGTCTTATATCTTTGTTGACATACTAAGCAGATAGTTCAGTAAGCAGTTGCACGACCTGGCGTGCTGGCACCCTTCAAGCCTACTACTCATGGTCCATTTTTTTTTTTCCTTGGTATCTGACATATGACCTGAAGAGCTTGCATGTCCACTCAAAATGTGGCAGCCTTGCCGTTCCGCTTGATTTCAGGGCGCGAGTCGCTAATCGAGCGGTACACGGCAGGAGGAGAGGCATGCGTCCAAAACCAGCTGCCGTTTAATCGATGCCATTAGCTGAGCAAACTGTTCGCACACCTCAACTTTTTTTTAACCCCTCCTGGGAAGCCTCTACACCTGCGGTCAACAATAGTATTTCCCTCCTTTTTTTTAATAAACTGTTCAAAAAATTTAATTCCAAATTAAAAGATCAATTTTCGTGATCTATTTGAGTTAACTCCTTCAAGCATTATTAAAACCTATATAACCTAAGACCTCTAAAGATTGATCGGAATCAGTAATGAAACATCGCAGGCTTGGGCTTAGAAAGTAATTGTTCTATTGAATAGTCTTGTTTCTCTTTAACGTTCAACTTGAGGGCAGTACTTTTTATCAGCATTAGTTATATATTATTATACGAAAATGGTTTTAATACTGACTCCTACATTTTGTCTGTTATCTCACTCCTATCGTAATCAAATAACCAAATAAGATGAAACTGTTTTACGTTATATTATCATCATCTTTATCATCTTCAGAGGTGTTGAAAGAAAGCCACAATCGTTGCTTCTTTTTAATCATCTTTAATCAGCTTAAGAAACATCCTAAAATTTTTCTTTTTCTTCATCATCTTTCATCAGCTTAAGAAGTTCGGGAGGAATTCTACAATGCTTAGGTTTCAAGACGTAATTATACAAAGTATGAATATTCCATATTCGTTTTAACAAGCTCGGGTATTTTTCGATCCGTTGACTGACCATAATGTTTGTAGGAAATATCCAGGCAATGCACCTGTCCCGTGGCTATCAGGGCATCTCATGGTCGAATCGTCTTGTTTATGTGGCAACTCATGCCTGCCTTTAATTTGATTATCGACCAAACAGTGTCCATTAAATGAGCGGACGACCGCGACTGTGTCGCGACCGTAATGTGTTATCCTGCCGCGGGTTGTCCTGACAACAGTGGGCAGCCCACATTTCAGTTTGGTTCTGTTCTGTGCGCTGCATTACAATTGTTATAACAAATAACAGTAGCAGTGGCTACCCCCACCACCCACTGCCCCCCACTTAAGAACCGTTCGAGGTTTTGCGGAACGTGTCGTCATGTGGACTGAAACTGTTTTGTTTTTTGTTCGCTGCCTTTCGTTGTAGTTGTTTCTTTTTTTTGTTTGTCGTCCAGCTGTTTTGGGCGCAGAGCTGGAGTTGGAGCTGGAGTTGGAGCTGGAGTTGGAACGAGATGGGTATTATGTATAATTAAACTGTTCAGATGCGCGAGACTGTCCTGCCAAAGGCTGCAACTGTTAGTTGTGTGGGGGGAGGGCCGAAGCCAGGCTGGGGCGAGCGAGGGGGGGCGAGGACAATGGCGAAGAAGCGCGGAGGAGCAAACTTACATACATACATATGTGATGGGCAGAATGGCAGAAATAAATTGGACTGGCAAGAGTTGAGTTGGGAATGCTGGAATGTGGAGGGCAGAGCATCGTAGGGAGGGTCAGGGTGGCCTCGCCACAGGAGAGACGCCGGCAATGGACACACACATGTACGTGTGTGTGTATGTATGTGTTTGTGTGTGTGTGTGTGTGTCCTGATATGCTCGTCATCCTGCGCTGTCGGAGTTGTCAGCAACCGGCCAGCCACCAACTGCTGGCAAAGCCAAGTTGTCCTTTCTCTGCATGCTCGTATGTATAAACGTGCATGTGTGTGTGTGTGTGTGTGTGTTGATGTGTTTGTGTGTGTGTGTGTGTGTGTGTGTGTGTGTGTGTGTGTGTGTTGATGTGTTTGTGTGTGTGTGTGTGTGTGTGTGTTGCTGCTGCTGTTTCTGGCAGCATAATCAGCCACAACAGCGCGCAGCGAGTTATTTCCGCTGCGGCGAGTCTCGGCCGCCTGCACAGCCTGCTGCACCTCAGCTCCTTCGCTGCTCTGTTCCTCCGCTCCTTTCCACTCCTCTCCACTGCTCTCCACTCCGCTCTGCTTAGCTTAGCTCGGTCCGCTTAGCTCTGAGCTCAGTCCGCTCAGTTAGTCAACTCACTAGGTGCGCCTTAGCTTCAGTCTCAGTCGCAGTCTCAGTCGGCAGCCTCATCCGTATCCGCATCCGTGGCTCTGCGTCCGTTTATTCGACACTGCCATTCGTCAGTTGTTGTTGTTGCTGTTGTTGTTGCCTGGTTGTCTGGCCGCCCGCCGACCCAGCCAAGAGCAACTGCATGCATTTTGTGCCCAGCGCTCGAATTGTTTTGCACTTTCTTTTGTTTTAAATACGCTTTTGGCTTTTGTTTTGTTAACTCCTCGCCATCATTCAGCGCCTGCCACTGCTACTGCTTTTTTTTTTTGTTTTTTTTTGTTTTTTTTTGGTACAAAAAGAAAAACAACAAAATATAAAATAATAAAACAAGAGAAGAAGAGGAAGAAAAAATAAACAGCAGCAAGAAAATGACAAACAAAGCGCAGCGCAGCGCAGCAGTTCGAAATACAATAAAACCCTCAAAGCCAAATGAGTTGGTTTTCTAGGCGACCAAGGAGTGGGGGGGGGGGACATACATACATACATAGTATGTATGAGCGTGCATGCTGGGCAATTGCCCAAAAATATACACACATACATATATGCATATATGTAGATTTATAAAACTGTACTGAAACAGACGACAACTTTAGGCTTAAAAGTCGCATCCAACTGTACACACAAGTGTCGCAGTCGGCGCCTACACTGCAAGAAAACACAACTGAGTGCTGTTGTGGCATCAATCGATCAGTCAATGTCTGCAGGAAAGTTAAGGGAATTGTAAGACTTGCCAAAGAAAGCTGGACATTCTAGAAAACGCAAGTTTTGAATTATATTTTTCATCATCACACCAATATTTTTTTTTTAAATTACAAAATTTCACAATTGAAAAAATAAGAATAATAATATTACTTTATAATAAATACATATATATGATTTCTTAAAGATTGTGTAAAGAACTAATATCTAAAATGAGTTCGAAATAAGCTTCCCATAAGCTCTACAATTCAAAAGCTGATATTTTAAAAACAGTAAGCAGTAATCGAAGCTCGAAAGCAGCTAAATACAATTTTATTCGACAATAGATGGAACACGAATTCTTCAAAGAGTTCCTGAATAACCTATATAGATAACGAGGTCGAAAACTGGTCTAAAATTGTTTAAAAAAATCTAATAACAATACAAAATTTGTATGAAATATCTTTAAAGATTTTGTAAAAAGCCGATATCTAAAAAGCGGCTTACAACAATCCAGAATTTTTTCAAGATTATATGAATAAGTGATTTCAAAAATTTTTCTGAGTGCAGCGCAATTGACGATTAATTTGTTGACTCTAACAGATGAAAATGTGAAACAGTTGTTGGCCAAAGATGGCCTAATTCTTGTTTATGGCCAGCAACAAATATTACTAGAAGTTTCCAAACAATGCTTCATACAAGAATTTCAGAACTATTACTAATATATATTGCATCTTCTCTTTATAAGACTCGCACAAAGTTCTCAAATCTTATATTAAATGCTTATGGGCTACCCTCAGGTTGGAGGAACTACACTGGTAGGTCATTTCTCCTGAATCTTCAGTGCGTTGCTTGCAGAGTAAGTAGGTTCGAAAGAGCATTCCCGCTTTTCCAGTTAATAGTGTTGGATTGTTAAGATCTTTTTGCATACTAGGGAGCTTCAGTAATGATGAGCCATAGCTTGAAACTGGAATTTATGTTCCAATTTTTGGAAAGAGCGTAATGCAACTGTCTTCAGTCGATATGTACAAGTATAGCAAGTAATTGAACGGCATTTGAATGAGGGATCATAACTCTTATACTTTTATTTTTTATTCAGTTGCTCAAGTTGTTAATAAAAGAGGGTTTCGGGACCTGCTTCGGGACCTTAAACCCGACAAAATAAGAAAGGTTCTCCTTTCCAAAGAATTTTTTTTTTTTTTTTAACTCAAGGGCTATGGACTTTATATTTGTAGGTCTTGAAATGTGTTTTCCATTTAAAGGAACACTAAGTTCAATAGTAATGACTGTATACCTATATTATATTCATAATATATGTTAATCTATAGTTAATGTATAGTTAGTTAATGTATTAACTGTATTATTTTAATAATTATCAGTGCTATTTCATTTTAAAATTTTGATAAATTCAAGCTAACTATAGTTTCATCATCAATTGCATTCCTCCTTTTTTATTTGCGTAATTGAAATTTGAAATCTTCGTAATCGTAATAGCTCTTGCCACTGTCTTTACTTTTCACAAACAAGCAACAGTTTTGTGGCATAACTGAATTATTCTTCCAATAGTTCCCCGCCAGTCAATGATGGTTCTTAAGCTAACAACAGTTCCGAAATATACTTGTGAGTACTGTAGTGCTGGAGTCTGTCTAGAGAGAGGCTCAGTAGCGTGCTAGTCAGTAAACAACTGCTGACCGGCGCAGCGTTGCGAAGGCATCTGTTGGCCAAATCAAAAAATGCCGGAGAATGGAAAGTGCAGCAAAAAGAGGAGAAGAGCGAGAGAGAGAGAGAGGGAAAGAGAAAAGGAAAATGCTGGGGGGAAAACTTAATGAATCTTTTACTGGGTTTGTTTTGACGCGCATATTTTTATGATGCCGTCGCGCACTTCGCACTTTGGCAAACTTTTCACTTTCATTTCAACGACAGGCAGCCAGGCAGCCAGCCAGCCCGACAGCCCGACAGCTCGACAGTGCGACAGCAACCACCCGAAACTGTTGGCACCCCCCTCCCTCCCTTCCGGGCTACATCCAGCCCATTCAGCCGCCCACTCCCAGCCCTGAATAAAGCAGCAGCAGAGTGCAGTTTAAAGAGATGCAGCTTGGCACCTTTGGCATCGTTGCCTCTTTACTGTTGCAGCTGGCAAACTGCAGTGTGTGGTAGGTGGTGGGGCTATTCGGTGGTTGGGTGGTTGGGTGGTGCTGGCTTGCTTGTCCTTGTCTTGCCTTGCCTTGCCTTACGTTGCGTTGCGCCTGCTTGCAATTTTTAAATATATATACGAGTTTGTGTTTGTATGTATATTATGTATACGCCACCGAGTAGCTTGGCCAGCAACAGGCCTGTATATGTATGCGTACATAGATGTGGCAAGTGTGTGTGTGTGTGTGTGCGTGTAACGCTTGATATTGCAAAGAAACCATAGAATGAATAGCTGCAATAAAATTTTCGCAGCCGCGAGCAAAACAAAACGAAAGCGTTCCACAAAAAGCAAGAAAGACCAAAACAGTTGCAAATCATTGATAAGGATGTGTTCACATGGTTTTTAAATGCATTTGAAAATATACAAAATTTTGCTGACTTTCAGTTTAAAGTTAAGAAACACAACTAGAGCATCCAAAAATCTTATTTATATGCAGCTCTTGTAGATTTAAAGTTCAAAAATAATTCCACAGCATGATTAAAGCTGCGTTCGCATGGTTTTCAAATTTAATTTAAAGTACAAATTGAAATTAAGTTTAACATTAAACTAAAACGGAATCCAAAGTTTAAGCGCAACACTTGAAAAATACCAGAACATTAATTTTGAAGAAGCTGTTTTATTTCCGGGTTGTGTCAAGTAATTCCCTTCCTGGTTCAATATCAGGTCAATGCTTTATACCACCATTTTCTGAATGCAAATGAACTTTTATGCAAGTTCAACTTGGCATTCTTCTGCAAAAATGTAAGCTTTTGATCTTTTAAACTCTATACATAAATTCACAATTAAGTCGCTGATTGAAAGGACGCAACGTTTTAAGGTTTGAATTCATCTGCAGTTGTGGCCATTGTTGAAATACTAAAGAACTACAAAAGAATGTACAATTCTGAGTAAGGTGCTGGAATTATGAAGATTTTTAAAATAAGATACAAAATTTTGAAAATATTTTACAATTTCAGAATATAATCCTATTTTCAATAAAACAACTTGAGAAATTTTACAACTGCACTAGAAACTAGATTGTAAATTTGTTTTGAAATGACAAGACTTAAGTAATTTTATTTTCTAGTACGAAACACTTGAAATTTCAAAATTAGTTTCCCTTCCAGACAAAATATTGTCATGAAGCTGTTCGCTGTTCGCTTTGGAATGATCGCGTGTCACTAGGCACTTTTCTTATAAGTTTGTGAAATTTAATGCAGCGTCTGAACGTAGCTCCATAAACTGCAACTTTTTTTAAGGTTCAGATAGAAAGTTGTTCTATCAGTATTTGGAAATAGTTGTTAAGCACAGTCCACAGTTGAATTAGGTCGCCTTTTCAAATGTGTTCTCAAATGTTGGTGAAACCTATTGCAGCGTCTGAACGTAGCTCCATAAAGTACAACTTTTTTTAAAGTTCAGATAGAACAACTAATCAGTATTTGGAAATAGTCGTTAAGCACAGTCCACAGTTCAATTAGGTCGCCTTTTCAAATGTTGGTGAAACTTATTGCAGCGTGTGAACCTAGCTCCATAAACTACAACTTTTTTAAATTGAAATAGAAGAGCTAATCAATACCAAATACTGAGTAAGAAGCACAGTTCACAGTCCACAGTTCAATTATGTTTTCTCCAATTTTGGTGAAACTTATTGCAGCGTCTGAACGTGGCTAAATAAAAATAAAATTGTAAACGACGGGCATGCAGGCGAGTTATCGGAAAATGCTGCATTTGCTGCCATCAGCTGCTCTAAATCCAGGAGTGGGATTGACTGGGAAGTCTGTTGCAAAGAAGTGAGAGATTTAAGGCATGGAATGGATTGGGATGCGATGAGATGAGTTGAGATGGGGAGAGGGGGTTTCTTAGCGCACGCGCATCAAATTTGCCTATGCGCGAACAAATTTTGAATGGCTTTTCTTTTGTTTACCTTCCGCAATGCCTCTCACCTCTCCGCCTGGCATCTTCCAACATTCACGAGCACGTGCCAAACTTGCGAAACTACTCAAAAGAGACGGTGCGGGCATGGGGCAGGGGGCAGGGGGGCAAGAGGGGATGGGCACAGAAGCGGCTCGAAGGATGTGCGCGAACATGACACGCCGCTTTAAAGTTGAGGCCTGTGGAGTTGCCGGCTGCCGGCTGCCATGCCCGGAAGTGGGTGGCCAAGAGGTTGTTGAATGAGAAACAAAAAAACAAAGAAAAATGGAAGGGAAAAAGGAGTAGGAAAATGGAAACAACAACAAAACAGAAAACAAAAAATTATATTTTGATGACGAAAATTGTGCAAAAAACGTCAAATTTGTTTGTCAATTGTAGTGCGAGGGAAGTACATGAAGTTGAAGCTGAAGCTGAAGCTGTGTGGCTGTGTGGCAAGGACCAAGGGAAGGGGTTGGGGAAGGTGTCTGCAGGAAGTGCATGGGTATGAGGTGAATAAATTAGCCAGCCCTCGCCCTCAATCTATAGGCAGCACGGGCATGGGAATGGGAATGGTTATGGGTATGGGTATGGGCGCATGAATGGCTTTTGTCGCTTGCGCCGCAATTGGGTGCGGGGGTCAGCAATCAAAGTGATTAGTTCCAGGCTTTATGGCCAAGTCATTCATTAAAGCCCAAGACGTCGCAGGGCTTGCCCACGATGCCAATGACGATGACGATGGCAATGTCTCGATGAGGATGGCATCGCCTACGCAATAACAAAAACAACAGCAACAGACTTGACTTAGTAAGACTTGAGACAGACTCTGACTCTAAATCAGAGGCATGAGCAGCATGGGGCAGAGACAGGGGCAGGGGCAGGGGCAGCGGCAGAGACAGAGACAGACAAACCTATGTTTGTATCTTAACTGAGGCCCAGCTGGCTGTTGTTGTTACCTTCAGTTTTTAATTGAGCAGCGCAATTATTATTTGCTCGCACTCGCTCGCTTAGCCCCATACAGACATTCATTCATTCATTCATTCACTCATTCATGTGCTCATTGCGTCCGTTGTACTATGGAATATGCTGAGACACAGTTGAAACATAATTTATAATTTATATTTGTTTGTTGGACTACATATAGATTCGATTAGGTATACATCGAAAATCTTTGAAATCTAAAATGCCTTTAGTAATTTTTTCAGATATAGAGAAATGAAGCTTTTCATTAACTAAAATTCCATTTGAAGATCTGACTAACCCTACACCAAATTTCGAATAGGCCCAATTTCAATAACAATTAAAACGATCTATTAAATCAAAAATTTTAAGCAATTCAAACATTCATTTTTTTCACAGAAATTAAAAGCCTGTATAAAAGTTTCTTATATTTTAAGTCAAAATTAAGCAAGACTAACATGCTTTAATATCTCTTAATGCAAATTAAATAAAATTTAATACAAATAATACTTTATTCGCTTCAACTTGATCATTTTTTTAAAGTAAATTAATAGACTGAATAGCAGTTTCATATATTTTAAGACATAATTAATATGTTAAGCACATATTTTTAACTTTTAAATGCAAATTAAATATATTTAAGCAAAACTTTATTGTCTTCAACTTGATTCATTTTTTTAAGCCAAAGTTTAAACATTTTAACACAAAATTAAATACTTTTTAATATGTTAAACACATATTTTTTACTTTTTAGTGCAAATTAAATATATTTAAATAGAAATAATACTTTATTTCCTTCAACTTGATTCTTTTTTAAGGAAATTAATAGAATAAGTCAGTTTTATACATTTTAACACAAAATTAAATACTTTTTAATACAAATTTCAAATAAATGTTATGATTTTAGGGCAAAAGGATTTGAAATGTTTGCATCTTTTAATCAATTATACTTGTACAAACAGTTTGTATCATTTCATTTAATCCGAATTCCTTATCATAATACTAAATAATTAAAATGATTGACTAACTGAATTAAAGCTATAAAAACATTTGGAGAAAAAATGCATTCAACTTTGATGTTCGTTATTAAACTTATGATTAATGAAGTTTAATCACACTTGAACAGTTTGTTGTTGGCTTGGCTTGGCTTGGCTTAAGTCTATTGATTTCTTTGGCTGCTGATTTTAGCTGGGAAAACGTTGATTTGTGCCATGGTGCTGAGATCGTTGCGTTTCGTCAATTCAATGGCAAACGATTTATAAATAGCGCACGAAGCGCAGATTGAAAAAACAACCCACGCATCTTGCCAGGCCAAGTTGCTCGAGAACAAGCGGCAAACACACCCAATAACCACAATATAGTTGTTGTTGTTGTAGTTACAGTCGCAGTCGCAGTCACAGCACAAGTCGCAATCGCAACTCAAGTCAGTCACAGCAGAGCCATAAGTACAATTTTTTTCTACGCTCGCTCGTGCGGTCAGCGGCGAAGGTGTGGATGGAAAATGGGAAGTGGGGCCGTTTGGTGGGTTTTGGGGGTCTGGGTCTTCAGGCGCCTGTCGATGCTGGTGTATGTGTGTGTGTGTGTGTGTGTGTCACTGTGTGGGTGTCGCTGATATTCCGAATTCAATAAAAACTTCACAGCCAATGAACATTTTGGCATGTGACCAGCGACGGCGACGGCGATTGAGCGCGTGCTGTAAACGGCGAACGTCTTCTTCGTCATGATTATGTCGTAGGTGTGGCAGTGACGATCGTATATATATATATATATATATGCATACATACATATATACATAAATATATGTACATTTCTGTGTGCGCTAGGCATGTGACGGGCCTTGGTTTTGCCATGGCATAATTTAATTCAATGATTACTGATTTAAAATGAAGCGCAGAAGATGTGCTTAAGAAATATGAATGCAAAGCACAGCAACAACAACAACAACAACAAAAACAATATTAACAACAATTACAACAACAATGACGTTGACGATGATGACGGCGCGTGCGTCTCAAGCTCAAATATATAAATCAATCATAGGATGAGTAAGGAGAAGAGCTTCATCAAGACGACTCCACCTCAAAAATTGTGCCGCCCGCGTGCCCATGCGTGTCCCCCTCCCTACCTCCCTACCTCCATTCCTCCGTACCATCCTCCTTTGCTACATCTCTACACAAACAGTTCATCGCAATCGTCGTCATCATCATCGTCATCGTCTGTCATCTGTCATCTGTGGGGCAAACTGGCACTCCCCATTTCCGTTCGCCTGTAATTCGTATCAGCGCAGGCCATCATTATTATCATAATTATCATTATTAAGATGCCATTGTCACATCGCATTGCACACCTTAGTCGCCCAGACATGGCCAGGATGCCAGTCGAATGTTACAAAGCGAGAGCAGTAGCCAACTATACAAGTATATAAATCAAATAGTCTTTACCTTAAACAGTATTGGAAAACCCGCCTATTTCAGCTGCACACAAACGCAAATTATACTAGTAAGTCGAAGCTGGTATTATGACCAGCATAGCAAAACAAATCGATATAGCCATGTTCGTCCGTATGAACCCCGAATACTTTTGAACCTTAGCAGCTGGGCACAACATACTTGTTATGTGGACCCATCCCATTGATTTGGATAGCAAGTTTGTTACAAACCATATATGTTTAGTCCCACTATTTTATATAGCTGTCATAGAACCAATTGGCGCAAAATCACTCTTAGTAGGAAAACGAATTATTTTTAAAGATATCTTACGCAAATCTGATATTTGCGACTTCAATATAATACCTCATGATATTCTGAAATTTCATCGCAATCGATGCAATATATAATATAGAATATAGGAATATATGCTATAGGAACGATCGCTAATAAAAATTTGTATGTGTGCGTATTTTATGGTGTTTCCACATAAACTTAAAGTATTATCAAAATCGGTTGGCCAAACCATATAGCTGCCATAGGGAAAATCGGTTCAAAAACCAATCTTAGCAGCAAAAACGTTGTCATGTTTAGCAGATTGTCATCAAATTCTGAATTTATGCCCCATTATCTGCAGTTTTATAAATATCGCTAAAATACTTATATTAATTTAATTAATTAATGTGTCATGGGTAAGAATTAATTGACTTGAATATAGCTATAAACTTTACGCCTATTAGTTGTGAATTGATGTCGTAAGTATTTTGTACATTTTTACTAATATTTATTTGAATCGAACGCGAATTAGTCCCCAAATATAAAATGGATCGTTAATGCTCCAAAACACTTTAATCAAATGCGTTTGACTTTATAATGCGAGATTGAGTGCGAAGTTGTTAGGATTATAGTTAAATAAAATATTTTTTTATGATGATTTGCAAGAAAACATCGTTCAAATGCTTATAGAACTGACATTTTATTTGCAAAATATTAATTGTATTGACCATATCTAAAATTTACAAAGTAGTTTAAAATAAATCATGAATCAGAAACTTCAAAAACTTTCAAAAATCATTATTATAGGTACAAGTAAATGAATAGATATTAAAAAAAACTACTAATGTAAACGATTGAGTACTGTGTAAGACTAAAAGAGCCAATGGCAGTGCATCAGTAGCTTGTGAAGCCGCTAAAAATGTTCCTAAAAAGTTGCAGCACCAGCTCTTGTAGTTTTAGCCAAAACCAAACAGTATACGTTTACTTAGCGTTTGTTTCTTAGAGTAGTAGAGTCTAAATTGGCAGCTGGAAATATTGATATTGCAAGTTAATATTCAGCAAGCAGTTCTTTAAAATTATGATTATTTTTTAGAGCCCTATGAACGATAAAACATATTGATCGTAAATTTATTGATTTATAAAAGAGAAAGTAAACAATTAATTCTTAACCAACTTTTAAAGTTTGAAGCACTAGCTGCCAGGGATTTCAGCTCGATTATGATAATGTTTCCGAGTAAATGCCTATATTAGTAAGGAATTATTTTATTGATTGTATGTTGTATTCGTAAATTGACCAAATTTTACAAATTATTAAATTTATGTTAAATCAAAGCTTTATTACAAAAAAGAAATGTCTGTTTGCACTTTTGAGTTGTTCATATTAAAGATTGAATTCATTTCTTGATGTGAATGCATTATTTTCTCATGGCTTTTTGTTTGCAGTTGTTTTTGTTGTGAGTGCATTCATACATGTAGACTTCAAATATTGCACAAAACTTTGAATAATTTTTTTGTTTTAATTTATGAATTAATTGCTTTCTGCTTTTGTTTTACTTTGCTGCAAATGATGTACAGTACGTGTAAATTGTATTTTGTTAGAATCCTATGCCAACCAACCAATAATTCACTTGTCTTCTCAACTTCTCATTTGAATGCCCCGCATATCGCTTATAAGTATTATTCGTCGCATTCATTTGAATGGCACGCGTGCGCTTTTCAATTCGTTCGTTTGCCAATCGTTGCGCTCTCTCTCACAGACTCACAGTTATTTGCTGGCTCCTCAAATATAACACAGTGTGCGTATCTGTACAAGTGTGTGTGTGTGTGTGTGTGTGTGTGTGTATGTGTGTGTAGCGTGTGTGGCAGCGCCCAGTCTCAGTCTCAGTCGCCGTCTCAATCTTTATAAATGCGAGACGCGCTCTGATCTTTGTCAACGCATTTGTTGCCGTCGCCGTTGCCGTCGCCATCATCATCAGCGCCCAGCTTCAGCTTCAGCCTCAACGTCGTCTTCTTATAGTCGTTGTCGTTGTTGACGCCTCCCCTTTTATTTATTCAATTTTTTGTTGTTTTTGTTTTCTTTTTTCGTTGCTGTTGTTTTTTGTGTTGTTGGTGCTGTTCGCTGTAGAGAGGTTTCCAGTTACAATTCAACTGATAACTTATTTACTTTGGGGGGCTTTGGCTGGTCGGTCGCTCGCCGTTTTTCTGTTCGCTCAATCGCTGGCCCAGCCCGTGGTTGTTATTGTTGCTGTTGTTGGTGTTGGCTGGTTGGCTGACTTGACTGAAATAACTGACTGACTGGCTGGCTGGCTGGCTGGCTTTCGTGCAAGCGAACGTGTGTGCACGAAGAGCAACACCGAGACCGAGACCGAGATGGAGAGAGTGAGAGAGCCGAAGTAGACTGGTGGGGCAAGAGAGGGGCAGCTAAGCACATTGAACGAATATCAGCTACACTAAGAAAAATAAATGCACGAAGTCGCCGTAACATTTAGTTTTCGCACTTACAGGAAAAGTCATCTTTTGATAAAAAGTTGATGAGTAGGAATTAATAAATTTTAGTTTCTGGATTGCTTAAAATTCAATTATTTCCACTAAAAACCTAATGGATGTAAATTTAGATTCAGTGGAAGATCTTGCCAGAGCAATAATTTCAGATGTCGGTTCTAAATCCAAATTTGTATCAAAATATATGATGATTTTCATGGGTTTCTTAAAAATTACAATCTTCCAGAACTTTGGAGTAGACGTCATGATTGATAATAGATTTTTCTTAGATTCCGCGTGCTTTTCTTACATTTAAATAATTTATACTTCTCAATAAATGTTCGTAACAAAAATTTTGATGAGTGTAGAGAGCAGGTTTTCAGTTTAACTTTTTGTGGTTGTTGCTTTTTTCTGGCCAACACCTTCGCAGTAGCAGCAGCAGCGTCGACTGAGACATTGTTTTTGTTGTTGTGTCACCCGTGGCCGTAGCTGACGCCTGTTTATCGGACGCTGACGCTGACGCAGGCGCAGACGCGGCTTCTGCCGTTACGTTTGGGTTTTCGTTTTGACCACGTCGCTCTTCACACCTGTCGATCGTTTCATGTTGCTCCCCACACTCTTTCGCACCACTCCTCCCGCCCCAATGCCCAGATATATTTACTCAACGGAGCCGATCGTTGGTTGTGTCTGTGTGTGCGCGTGTGTGTGTGTGTATGCGTCTGTCGCTGTCTGTTGGCTTTTTGATTGGCCAGACCTTGATATCGTGTATATAGGCGAGTCGGAGCCCGAGTTGCGAGTCAAAATGCCATCAGCCAACGACAATGACGACGATGGCGACGACTGCAGACTGCAAACTCAGACTCCGACTGCGTGCGTCGCTACAAGCCTGCCTCTGGACCCGGGAGGGTAATGGGCCTGGCATGTCGGCGTCCGCATCCGCGTCTGCGCGCCGTCTGCCCACATTATACGACAATTTTAAACACAAATGATCATGTATGTATGTGTGTTGGTTTTTATGCAAATTAGTTTGTAGGCTTGTCCCCAACTGGGCAGCCTATGGTAACATTTTTCATAAAAAAAAACCAAATATGCCAGAGCTCGCATCAATGGTCGCCATTTTATTTGCTTGATTTTTGTCGCTTTTACAAAAAAGCTCGCTCAGGGTTGGGCATACCTCGACAGAGTCCATTGTAATTGAATGTCATTTCCATGCAAAGGTGTGCGGCGAACTTTTCGGCCACTATTGCGCAGCAAGCCTCTGCCGCCCAGCAGGGGATTTATGTTGATTGGTCGAGGCCAGAAGCGATCTCAGCGAGCGAACAAAGGGAGAAGCATACTACTTATGTTCATGGCTGATCTCGAAAAAGGCAAACGAACCTACAACCAAGACTATGGTTTGGAGAGTCTGCTTTGCAGAGTCGATTATAAATTATATATTGCCACCAAAATACCATATAATAGCTTTATACTATAATTCTCAACTTCTTTTTTAAATCGAACAAATAACTACCATATAATAGATATTTGTTCGATTTAAAATAGAAGTAGAGAATTATAAAGCAAGCTTAACAGATTTTAGAGAATCTTTTCATATTTAAACAAGCGAAGACATTTCAGAATCGACAGTCAATAGAAATATGTTTAGCATTTTTATTAAAATGTATATTTTTATTTCAATGGTTTACGAGAATTTAGGCGTGGAAGTATCTATACTACCCCCAGAATCTAAAATATTAACTACTTATTATAAGACTTGATCAGAATTCTTGAGTGAATGAAACGCGCCTTTAACTAAAAATTCTAGATTTGAAAATGTATATACGATGCCTTAAATAAGAATTCGGAATACAGAATATACGTATCTGCCTTTGCTCAATGAAATGACAGTTTATAGAATAATTTAATGCCCGTTTCTACTTTAAAATACGCCCCTTATCGCAAAAAATATTATTTTCGCATTTAAAGTAATGCTTGCCGAACCGAACCGAACCGAAACGAAACGACGAGTCGTCTGCCAAGGGGTTAAAGCCAAATCAAAAGTGCAAAGGCCGTAGAATGGTTGCTAAATTACCGTTGGCTACTTGAGCACACCTTGGCAGGACTAGAGCAAATAAACGAAGCTGTGAGGTGGGCTGGGGAGGTGTTCAGAGTTGGGGTTGGGGTGGAGGGGGGGTTGGATGGAGAACGGAAGATTCATCTGGGATGTGGCCATAAAAGGGACGACATGCAAATGCACGCACATGTGTGTGAATTTGAACGTGAATCTGAATATGCAAAATGTGAATAGGTGTGGGAGTGGGTGCGAGTGAGTGTGTGAGTGTGTGTGTGACGGTCCAAGTTGGCAGTTATATGTTTGTATGTGCTTTATATTCCTGCTGCCATATGTTAAAGGAATTTATGCATCAACTACCACACACACACACAGACAACTACCACACACAGCAGCAGTTCCTTTGGAGACGCAGTGAGTGCCTCCTGCTCCTGTATGTTCCCTTTGGAAATGGCAAGTCACTTTGCATCATTTAGCACAGGCGAGCGAGCAAGAAAGCATCGCCATTGTTGGGGACAAGTTGCGCATAATTGAAACATAAAACGCTTGGACACCAATTCACAAAAGCCAACTACGTCAGAAGCAGAGGAGAGGGCCGAGGAAGATGGGAAGTGCCGGAGACAGAAGCAGGCGGACCCGGGCACTGAAGCTCCTCCGCATTGTGCGCTATTGAAGAAAAGAGACAATTGTGTGTAAGAAATGCAAGTGAAGCTCTCTATATACATACATACACATTCTATCTATTTACATATGTACATAGTATATATGTATGTATGTGTGTGTGTGCATATGTAGTTGAATGTGTGCGTCTGATTTATGTAGGCATTTGTCGTATTCGTTGCTGTAAGTAGTTGGTGTTTTGGTTGCCCGTTCAACGATTTGTTGTAAATTGAAGAGTGCCAAACCGCACATTTCAATATTGCAGTTGTGTGCGTGTGTGTGTGTGTGTGTGTGACAGGCGAGTGTCACATTTGGAGTTAATAATCCGACACAAGCCAACACCAGCCCAACAATTGCTTGACAAATGTCTTGTCGTTTATTCTCGTGGCAGATGATTCGGTGATAACTTAAGCATGTTGTAGAACTTTAAATAACTAAAACAAAAATTGTTGTAATGGATGAATACAATACGTAGTCAGGTATGAGTATGACTTGTGTTTGCACGTCTGTCCGCTTAAATCTCTTAAAGTATATGGACTAGAACTACCAAACTTTATATGCAGGTTCTTCTAATATAAATGCAGGTACAGTTTACATTTATTTTCAATTAGATGTAACATAGTTGTATCAACTCTTTGTATTCTCTTTTTTTTTTAAATAAAAGAGAGCATTCACTACCAATCCCTTAAAAAAAATCACACTCTTAGTGATTCAATTAAATGAATGAACCAGTGTAATAACAAGTATAGATGCATGCTTCATTCTTCATGTTTGCACGTCTGTCCGCTTAAATATCGGCAGTTATATGGACTAGAACTACCAAACCATTTAAGTAGACTCTTCAAATATTAATGCAGATATAGTTTATATTTATTATCAATTAGCTAATTGTCTATCTAGAAAGATTTGTTCATGGTTGCATCAACTCTCTGTATTCCCATTTACTTTTTCATTAGAATCTTCTTAGGGCCAACATTATAAAAATAGGGAGCATTCACCATCATTCCTAAAAATAATTCAAGCATACTCTTAGTTATTCATATAAATGAATAAACAAGTATAATAACAAATATAGATGCATGCTTCATTCTGCATGTTTGCACGTCTGTCCGCTTAAATCTCGAAAAGTATATGAACTAAAGCTACCAAACTTTATGTGTAGATTCTTTTAAGCAAAATGTACACTAAGTGTATCCTAATTTCGAGCTCCATTTGAATTGTAGACAAACACAGCACCATATGAATATCGTATACTCAGCGAATGAATGAATATCATATATATTTGTCCGAATCATTTTATTGATATATTTTTTTGCTGCAATATATCTGTACCTTTTCTACACTACACTACTTTGCATGTTTGATGTTGCAACTGTTTTGTGCTGGCCAGTCAGGCAGTCTGTTGTCGCATTGTCGCTGCTAGCCATTGTCACTGTTGTTATTTTGCTATTCTCTGCTGCAGTTTCGGGTCGCCCCGAACCGAAAAACACAAACCAATCCGCAGCATAAAATAATTTTCGTCCATAAACTTTGCGCATTTTCAATTACTTCAACTTGCACATTTATTCGTATTTTTGCTCAGTTCAACTCCGTTCAACTTTGTGCAGCGTTGTGGTTAAAAAACGAGTGCGAACTTGGGGTTGCTGTTGTTGTTGCTGCTGCTACTGCTGCTGATGCTGGCGGGCATGAAGAGGGGGAGCAGGCTTCTTGGGGCTCAGCTTACACCCACACATGGCGCAATGACCAAAGTATGCGTCAACATTTTGGATATAAAAGCTGCTGTCGCAGCAGCCATCTACACCATACATACAGTAGAAGTCGCCTAAAGAAAATAATGTCAATGCAATTTCCATTTTTAAGGGGGTTGCACGGATTATAAATCAGGCGAGGATGTGGTATGAATTATTTAGTTGACTTATGAAAAAGTGTAGGTGTTGATTTCAAGGTTTAATATGATGTTTAGTTTACTCGCTATATGATTAGAATATTTGTTTATATTTGTTTAATCAGGCTGTTAGAATCCTCATTCTATAATTGAACTTTTTATCTTTTAAGTTGATAGTTCATATTTGTCAACGTACTAAATAAATAGATAAAATATTATTGAATATCAAAAGAGTAGTGCTTGAATATCCAAACTGAAGTAAACATCGAAATGATTTGAGATTTTGCATTTAAATATGTATATATACATACATGTCTATAGGACTGCGTCATGAAACTAAAGAATGGTGATATATGCATGCATTCTTTATATTATGGAATATTGTATGTGTATGCTTAGCTCTTGCCACCAAAGGGCAAGTAAAAACTTGTCTGATAGAAAGACAAGCAACGACTTGATAGCTTTTGATATTTAAGAAAAAAATACATAAATTTATATAAACATATATGTATATATTTCTTATAGAAATGTCAGCAAATATTTTTGGGCGTTTCAATTGATGAAGACGTCCAGTTGTTGGTTCTCTACAAGTCTAAATATTGAAAACATCTTCACTCCCCACCACATACTATACTTATTATGTATCTGGAACTGAGTTTCCATTACGCAATGTCTACTGTGGCTAGAAACGAACAGCTCTGCAAGTAAAATGCATTGCATTTCTCTTGACCTCCAGTTAAACTGCCGAAAAAAGAGAAAACCGAGACGCCGGGCAAAACAAAAAGCATAAACTGTCGCGACCAAGCAACGCCTTTGAACAAGCGTGTGGGGGGGTGGGGCTGGGGGAGGGGGTCGGAAGGAAAGTGGCAAGTGGGGAGAGCAGACACCCAAGTCTCCGCAGCGAACACATGAACAACACTTCCACAGAGTTGTTGGCTGCAGTTGAACATTTTCGTTACTTTCATTTGTTCGCAATTTGTGTCCTGCTGCTGCTGTCCTGCTCCTGCTCCGCTCCGCTCGATTCTGTCGGCCACCACCTCCGGCAGTCCCCCACACCGCCGCTGCTGAAGCTGTCCTGCGGTCGCTCAAAGGCTGTGCCCGACGTCCATCGCGCTTGGCTCCACCGACTTGAGCTTGCTGTTGCGGTTAAGTTCTCCAAATTGCAGTCACAGTCTGCTACATAACACACACACACACACACACTCACACACAGAACACACACACACATACGTATAGGTATATATATAAATATAGATTTATATATATATAAGACGCGATGCGACACACACATGCACTACAAGAAATATATACTTGCATATACTTGTACATATAAATATTTGAGACAATTCTCGTCTTCGACCAGAAATTTATTTTTCAGCAAATGCCGGCTACATAAGTCAAAAAATATTTATTACTATATTATACACATTAGTTGTAAACACTTTATGGGAAAATTAGTTTTAAAAACTAGACTGCCTTCAATTGCCATTCACAACTAATAGTTGATATTGAATATCTCTGATAACCTGACTTCAAATTTTTTTAAATTTATAATACACAGCAAAAAAAAAAGCGTCAAACTTAATGGAAGAATAGATAGAAGAATATACCAATAAATGAATAGATAGAGAGAGAACAAATATTTATGAAAGATAATTGTAGAAGATTAGATAAAAGAATATAAAGAAAAACTGATAGCAGAATCGATAAAAAGAATATATACATATGATAAAATATAAGCGGAAGTCTATATGGAAGAATAGATAGAGTAGAACAATAGATAGCCCCATAGATAAAAGAATACATAAAATAACAGATATTAATCTTAGAATTGCTTAGAATACTTATTCCGTTCTCTGCCTTTAGTCACTACAAGTCTGTAAATATGATTTCAACAGGTAAACAAGTTAATATAGGTGGTATATATTTTCAAAATTGATGACCATCCAACAATTCTACTAAACCACGTTCCCCATAAGTTTATAGTAGGATGAGCTGCTAAAATTTGCTTAACTTAATACAAGTCTTAGTCGTCTATACTAATACATTTTTGTTTCCATACCATAAAATAATAAATAGAAAGTCAAGCAAGCTCCAATTGCAAGTGGTAGAAAAATAAAAGCTTACTCAAGCTAATACCAAAAAAGAATGAGGTTTTATTATTCTTTCGGGATTAAGTTCAGTTGTCGGAAGAATCTTAATGTTTAAATATATAATTGAAATATTTTACGCCCTATACTCTTAATAAGAAACATAAGATAGCTATTTAAACGACAAGCCTTAAACTGGCAACCCCCCCTCCATTAGTTTACAAAATTGTTTTCTCAGTGTACAGACACACACACACATACTCGTAGACATTGAGACAGTCGCATACACATACTCGTAAGCATGCAGAGAACAGGACATGCATATACATAAGGTTACTGGCTCCGCAGGGGCCGTCCTGATGTGGCAGAGTAACTATTTGTACTGGCGTGAGACAATATGGGTGTGCAGTGCTCCAATAAGTGGCAAAAACGACGCGTGCTATCTAAGCCATCTGCCTGGGCTGCCAATGCGTTGGAAATTGTTTTCGAAAATGCTTGAACAGTCGACTGTCACAGTTCCCGGTCCCGGTCCCGTTCCCGTTCTTGCTGGCTGTCCAAGCTGTCCAAGCTCTCGCAGTCGCCGTCGCAGTCGGCAACCAGCAGCATGCAAAGCGTCCAGCGTCCGTTAGCTTTAAAGTAAAGGTTGTCATTGCCAACAATGCTGGCTGGCTGACTGGCTGGCTGGTTGGCTGGTTGGCTAGCTGGCTCGAATCACTCATCCGCATCCCATAAAGTTCAAGTTGGCCAAGGCAGAAGAAAGGCTTCATTCGTTCGCTCCTTTGCTCCGTTGTTGTTCGTTCGTTCGTTCATTCGTTCGTTCGCTCCTTCGTTCATTCGTTCGCAAGCATCGTACTACGTCCTTTCGTTTTGTTCGATTTGCCAACTGAAGGCGACAGCAGGAATGGCAAATAGAATCAACAATACTCAAGTTTTTATTGTGGCCCTCGGGCGCCGTGGCGGGGGGTCCCGAGATCGAGCTCAGTTGAGTTGAGTTGCCTCGAGTACGGACTACGGAGTACGGAGTACCGAGCTCTGCTCAAAAAAGGAAAGCGGTGTCCGTTGCAGGATACACACATGTGCTCACATGCTCTCCAGAATCTTTGTGTGTGTGTGTATGTGTGTATACGTGTACTATCAACGTCATCGGTTACACACACACACACACACACACGTTTAGATATTTTGCCATTGCCAACGCCATCGTTTAAGTGCCGCATCCGGCCACACCGACTGTCCGACTAGCCACAAATTTTACTGGGGGGCTCAATAAGTGTACGAGTATGTGTGCTTCTGTGTGTGTGTATGTGTGTGTATGTGGGGAGCAGAGCAAGATGGAGCTAGCCATATAAGCTGCTGCTGTTCTCAACATTGGGCGCTATCGATTTTGGCTGCGACGCGTCGAGTTGGGCCGAGTGGTGAAGAGTGGGGGAAGTCGCCACTGGCGCCCAGTTGGGCACAAATTGTACGAAAATACTTGAACGCATTTGTTTTGAGGGTGGCTGGACTCTGGAGGTGAACTGAACTGGACGAATGGGCGGCTTGCGTGCATGGTCAGTGGATGGTCGAACGAGTATGTGTATTGTGTGTGTGTATTGTGTGTACATATTGGATGGCTAGCAGCCCCGCCCATGACACAAAACCATGCACAAAACCGTGAACAAACTAAAGCCACACAAATAAAGGCGTTAGTCTTAGACATTAGCGGGTAGTTCATTGGTCTAAGTAGTAGCTTGCCATTCTAATTCCTCAGTAGTTTAGCTCTGGTTTTAGCGTTTTTTTGAAATTACAAGTGGAAACCAAGTTTGAAGTTAATTCGATAACAATTTTAGAATTTTAAAAGAAATTTTGGTGCCCATTTTCCCCCGTTTGGAGCACGAATTGTAGCTTCAGTGATGGATTGCAAATTAAATCTTTTTGGTGCCCATTTTCCCCATTTGGAGTTCGAGTTTTCCACAACCACGTTTTAGTGCTCACTTACACTGTGAAGAAAAATTTGTGTCCTAATGTCAGCTTTGCAGCACTTCAGTCAGGCAGGAGATAGGCCCCGATCTGATGTTGTAGCTTCAGTGATGGATTACAAATTAAATCTTCTTGGTGCCTATTTTCCCCATTGGGAGTACGAGTTTTCCAAAACCTCGTCTAGCTTCACTGATGGAGTACAAATTAAATGCTTCTTAGAGAGCTTAGATAGCCCATTTGACTCTGCAGCAGCAGTAAAGACCGCAGAGACTCTCACCTGCTGTTGGGGCTGCTGCTTTAGGCGACTGCGAAGCCTTCCAATTGCCAACGCACTGATGACGTCCTGCTGGCTTTTCCACCAACAGTTTTTCCTGCTGGCTAATAGCTAAGCCATAAAACTATAATAAATGACAATAAAACAACGCGTATCATGTAACAACCAAATTGTAATTGAAACGAAGGCAGCAGGCAGGCAGGCAGGCAGGCGGGCTAAGAAGCGATGTTGCTGACGACCGCGGACTACATATAAGTTGTTGTAGTTGCTGTTGTTGTTGTTGCTATTGTTGGTGATCATCATCAACGCCAGCATCGCCAGCGCCCAACGGCGACAACGTTTGACTTATTGCTGCGACAGATACAATTACAAACAATTGCCTTTGGTAGAGGCCTGGCCCCCATAAGATAATCCTGCTAGACGCTTGCGGTCAATGAATGAATGAATAGAGAGCACTATAGGCATAGGGCCAGACACCTTACCCCAACCCACCTCAACTAACTCCTGGCCAATGCCTACTACTACCTTTGTTTTGCTGCAATCGGAAGCGATGCCAATCGCGATTTGTTATCATGGCTAACGACGACAGAGGTTGCTTAGTTGTTGCTGATGGCAAAGCCGATGCTGAGAAACCATATCCGATTTTCGATTTTTTTTTTTCTTTTTTAAAGTAGTAGGATCATCGAACTTTTTGTGGTGTTGGTGCTGCTGCTGATGCTGCTAGTGGTGGCTGTTGTGGCATTGCTTCGTTGCTTTTGTTAGGCTGTCTTAATCCATTGTCTGACGATCGTCGGGTCTCCAATGCTGCTAACGTGGTCGTCAATGTTGCTCAGCGTCGGCTCTGGCCCATTGCGGTTAACCGAAAGCTGTCTATAAATTATTAAAATTGTCTCATTATTCATATAGAATACAATAGATTTCATTTACGTTTCGTTTTATTGCAACAACAATAACAAAACCAACAGCAACATTAACTACAGCCACAACAACCACAGATTCAGATTCGAGCCGGTCACAGGCCCGGCCAATTGCTTTATTCTTCTTCTTTCCCCCTCTTACGTATATGTGTGTGTGTGTGTGTGTGTGCGAGTGTGTCACCAATATACTTGGATGCGCTCGCTGAGCTCTGCCCAGCAGTCAGAGACCAAACCACATCGAATGCGTGGGAGAATTTTAATGATGGTTCGCCACCACCGCCACCACCCACACACCTAAGCACCACACCTGAGAACATAAATATGGGTATGGCCGGCAAACCAAACCGCCCTATTGGACTAAAAGCCAAGCTATTGCTCTTCCACACGAACTAATCAACATTTGTTTTCTCTCTTTCTTTGCAGGTGAGTTGACCCGTTATTATTGAAATGAATTATCTAGTTGGTAAGAGGATTTACAAAGCCAGTAAGTATTTAAAAGAGTGACTTTCTTCAGGAATACTAAGCCTCCTTCCATCTAAACCTTCCTTTAATACTAAAATTTTTGAGAGTGACATTTTTAAGGACGTCTTAGCCTCCCCCCTGTGCGTTCGGGCAAGGCTAACCTGGCCAGTCCTGGACTCGTAAGAGAAGAGTGATTTTCTTCAGGAATACTAAGCCTCCTTCCATTTAAACCTGCCTTTAATACTAAAATTTTTGAGAGTGACATTTTTAAGGACGTTTTAGCCTCCCCCTGTGCGTTCGGGCAAGGCTAACCTGGCCAGTCCTGGACTCTAAGAGAAGAGTGACTTTCTTGAAGGAAGTCTTAGCTTCCTTCCATCTAAACCTGCCTTTAACACTCAAATTATCTAAATATTTTTGAGAGTGACATTTATAAGGACGTCTTAGCCTCCCCCCTGTGCGTTCGGGCAAGGCTAACCTGGCCAGTCCTGGACTCTAAGAGAAGAGTGACTTTCTTAAGGAACACTAAGCCTCCTTCCATCTAAACCTGCCTTTAATACTAAAATTATCTAAATATTTTTGAGAGTGACATTTTTAAGGACGTCTTAGCCTCTTAGCCCTCCCTGCCCGGTCGGGCAAGGCTAACCTGACTAGTCCTGGGCTCTAAGAGAACAAACATGCTCGCTAGGCACGCTCACAGGTCACTTTCCAGTTGGCAGACATGCTGCAAAACTGGACACACCTTTCAATGACTTTTTTAGAAGCTGTATAGAAGAGGAGGAGAGCGTTAAAAACCTTCTCTGCCTTCTCCACCGCCCTGCATTCAGATGACGTAGGTTTTTAGTTCTGGGGCGCTCTCGCAGATCTATCAGGTATTGAGTTCGTAAAAGTTTTCAAATTTTTAGTTAACGCCAGGTGGGAGGGTCTCTCTGGCCTAAGTGGGGGATGCACATCAAGGCCCCAGCTATTTCAACCTAACCTAACCCAGCCTCCTCCCATCTAAACTTGCCTTTCAAGAGTACAACAAATTTCAATTTGTCGGAGCTAGTTGGGTTTCAGAATCTTCGCAAGCACTCGGACTCTTTCTTTAGTTAAGCCATTGATAGGTGAGTGGCTCGATTAAAAGCAACCCATTTTTGAAAATGGAATACAAGAACTATGTGAGACCAAAAAGCTTTTCGATCTGTTGGTAAATAGAGCATCAATAGATCTTGTACCTCTTGGTAGCATAACTCACAGGTCAACGCAAAATGCAGACCCTGCTCGGAGGACACATTTTGGAACTATCTATTCCAGGGAGGAAGAACATTTGTTGGAAGAGGTAGATGGAGCGATTCATGTGCCAATAGGGAGCACCCTCCCTCGATACTCGCCCTGACTAATAATTCTAATAAAAACAATCCCCCCACTTGTTCTTTTTGCAAACATTTCGAATCAGATGTTAGCCACAAGTTACATGAGCAGTTCGTGTAATGGCAACTTGTTCGGGAGTCAAGTCCTATAATTATGTGAGCAGCATATTCAAAGGCGCTGACGCATGCGCCATGTGGCTTGTCCATGCCATGTCGATGTCGATGTCCATGTCCATGACCGGGTAATCCTTCATCAATGCACTTTGGCTGCTCGTTAGGTTTGTTAAGTGCATAACAGTCGGTGTGTTTGATTCCTCCGCTTGTTGTACAGGCACACACATATACTTGTATGTATGTATGTATATATGTAGACCGATCGACTAACACAGATAGATGACATCTCAATAGTTGGCCTCCCATGTCAAACCTCTGAGGGCGCATTGTCAATGTCCGAAACCGACCGTTGCTGCTGTCTAGTCGCTGTTGCTCTTGTTCTTGTTGCGGTTGCTGTTGCTGCCTCAGTTACTATTCTGTCTATGAACCTGGCCAAAATGCTGGGAACTGCAACTGGCCGCATTCGCTTGATTGGAATTTTCGTGCCTTGAACGCAGAATTTTCATTTCGTGTACTGACGAGCTACAACAACAACAACAACAGCAACAACAGCAACTAAAAGTCAAAAGCATTGCATCAACTTTGATTTCTGCAATGTGGCTTAATTAGCAAGCCAAAGAGAGTGAGTAAATCAATGAGAATGAGGAAGAGAGAAGTGTATGCGCCCTCTACGCCTAATTAGTGGCCTTGACTAGATAGGCAGCTACTGTCGTTGTATGGCGGGTTGTTTAGATGGTTGGATGTGGTTGGATGGATGGCTGGATAGCTGGCTGGATGGACGTTAAATGGCATCAACTTAGTGACATTGGCCGCTTTGTTAAGCGACCGCCAGCCAACCTTAACAGTTGAAACAACACAACTCTTGCCGCTGCCAAAGAGCTCATCATGTCGCTGGCTCGTACACTTGTCCATGTTACCGTGTCCGTCGATTTGTCCGTGCCTTGTCGATTGGTTTTGTTTGTCCTCCACATCATCGGCTGACTTACAACGAATGTACACGACGCGGTAATGTTGCGTGCATGTCTACACAATTCCAAATCTCCAGCAGCATGGTACGCAAATTTTTTGGGTGGAGAGAGGACGGACAGCTAAGTGAAACAAATCGGAGCGCAGCTACCGCATAGCATGACACATGCCACACCCCCACCCACATCCATATCCTCGACTGTGCCAGTGCCAGTGCCAGAGCCAATACCAATGCCAGCCCCTCTGTTCGAAATTATTGAAAGGTGTCAATGCGTGAGCATCCAGCCTGGCTCGGCTTGGCTTGGTGTCGCTTGCTTACTTCCTTCCTTCCGTCCGTTAGTTCGTTCGTTCGTTCGTCCTAACGGCTCTTACCATCTCGAGCACACACAGCGCACAATGGGAGCAATGGCAGGCTCTTTGGAAAAGTTCGTTCAAGTGCGTGTCGCGTGAAGATCGCGTGAGGGGTTAGTAAAGAACCTTACTGGAAATCTGTAGCCTTCAATTAGAAATCCTATTCTTTTTTTAAATTGATAAATTATCGAATTTGAAAAACTGTTAGTTGGAGTCGATACATATATAGTCGTTGCAATCGATTAATCGAGTCATGTTATTTGCATAAATTTTCATAAAACTAAAAAGATGTTTTTTGTCTGAAATATAGATCCTATTCCAATCCTATTCTTTTTTTAAATAGATAAATTATCGATCATGTTTTCATGATCTGTTAGTTTAAATCGATATATGTATAACCGTTGCAATCGATTAATCGAATTATGTTAAACTTTCATAAAACTAATAGGCTGTATCTTTGTCCGATATGTAGACATAAAGATTTCCCAAATATTTATCGACTAGTTATCGGTTATTAAAATTACTAATACTGCGAGTATAAAATTTCTGACATTTTTCAAAATGCAAGTAAAAAACGATTAAATAAACTTGTCTATTCAAGTCGAAATATGTAAGGTGCTCGAAATAAATCACTGGGACCAACATATCTTTTGTTGTAATCACTTTTTCGACTTTTTTACTTCTATCAACATTTGTAACTAAAAACTAAAACCGGCTTTAATGTTAATGGGTTTCCATTGAGTTAATTAGATGTTGAAAGACTGTTCGATCAATTTAAGCCTACTCTTGAAGTACGGCTTCTTTAACTTGCCTTATTCGATAAATCGATATCTGTATATAAAATGTGTAAAATTGTTGACGTTTTTTCAAAATACACATGAAAAACGATTAAATAAACTTGTGTATTGCAGTCGATAGATATATATTCGAAAAATGGATAGTATCAAAAGCATATATTTGCATACTAAAATACGACATATCTGTATATAAAATGTAATATTTGCAGAAACCAATCGAATCTCTATCGATTAGACAGCACACAAAATTCTGCCCACTATTTGACAGAATGTAGCCATTGTAATACGCTGCCTATCTGAAATATAGACACATGCGAATGAATCGTTGAGGCTGGCTGGCAGTAGCTGGTAGCTGGAAAAAGATAGTCAGTCATTGGGGCTCGCGGCATGTTCGACCTGTGGCAAGTGCGTGTAAATGCAAATGTTGTCAATGTGCAGCCGAAAATTGGATTGGGGCTTTAGTTAAATGCGCGGTCGATGCGCAGAACCGCAGCCCGCATGTCGTCGCCGATCCGTCCCCCCATCCCTCCGTCCAGCGCTCGGTCGCTGTCGTTGCATCTTCGCTTCATTCAGTTTAAATCCTTAATACAAATTGCAAAGTAACCGCGACCAGGGCCAAGTCTTCAATGTTGTTCGCTCGTAAAGTATTTCTTGCTGTTTCTTCTTCTGCTGCCGCTGCTGCTGCTGTTGTCGTTGTTATTGCTGTTGTTGTTGTTGCTGTTGTTGCTGTGGTCGACTAAGCCAAAAAGCAAATCAAGTCGCTGGCTGACTGGGCTGCATTGAATGGCGTTCAATGAATTCAATTGCAGACCGCAGACGACTGACTGGGGGCCAAAACTAACACGACGACGGCGAGCTTCGAGATTCGCAGTTGCCGTTGTTATTGTTGTTGTTGTTGTTGCTGTAGCCTTACCCGTTGCAGCCGCTGCCGGCGTTGGCGTCAACATGGACGCTCGTTGCCGTTGCACTTTCAATGTTATGTGTGACTGTTGTTGTTGCCCGTTTTGTTTATTCTATAATGGTGTCTTGTATTAAGCTCTATGACTGCCGTTTGCCTGGGCCTTCAATTGCGTCATCAGCGTCGGCATCGGCAGCGGCAACATCCCGCATATAGAGATCCGCATATACGAGTACTTGTACAGTCCCAACTACTTCATATTGAACTTTTAACTTAAAATCACTTTATAATGTTGTGTTAATTCCCTGATTTGGAACTCAAAAGGCACTCTGAAAACGTTGGTTAGTCTTCAAATAGAAGACTAAAGATATTTTCTTTTGCTTTATTTCCCCAAAAAAGGGAGATATTTTCACATATTTTCACATATATATTTCACATATCAATCAACCAGATATTAATTTCATTGAAAATAAGTGGGTTTGAATATTTGGAGAAGAAATATTTCCAACAAAAATGATTCAGAAACTGGCACTTGCTGAAAAATGGGTAAAGATCTCTCCGGAAACGACAACAAAAAATTAGGGAAGTCGATGCCTAAGAGGCTTAAAGAGATCATTGACCAAATACTAAAAATATCGAAATTGTTTCTTAATTAAATTAATTTGTTTATGTGAAATAAGCTGTGACATTGAATATTGCATTTTTTTTAAATCTATTTTATAGGTTAAGATAAATAATAAATAAAGTCATAAGCTTAAGTTGAAACGTTAATCTACGATTCAACGATTTTGCTGATATCTCCTTTCGTTTAAAAGTTATGCACCTTAACAATATTTACTATAGGATAGATCGAAAAAGCTGTGAGCTACTATATATATTCAAAGAGTTGTTCAAACATCAAAAATCACATACGAACTATTGAGCTTTGCTTAATTCTGTCTAAGATTGTGAAAAAGGTGGTTTTGGAAAAGCTAAAGATGAACAGCTTAGGCACTTAATGTTCAGATGAACGCGAATTTTCAACTCTCTAATGTATTCTGTTCGCAACCAGAGATTGACAAACATTTGCTAAAAGATATAGTGCTGCTTAGAATGAAGTAACAGGCTATATTTTTTCTTCGATGCATATCGAATGCAAATATCTTTCAAAAGAAAATACTCGTCGGAATATCATCCCCATCCTTACGATTGCTTCAAGTTCAGAAAAATGTGCTTCATTTAAGCATAAATATATTATATTTTTAAATCCAAAATTTGTAATTCAAACAAAATTTCGCCATTGTAGTGATGGGAATTTATTTACAGATGTCCAAAACTGCCATTTTGGACCACAGCTTACTATAAGCTGGGACTTTCTTGTTCCATACGCAACATTTTAAAGGGGGTCATCAAAAGAACGTCACAAGGACTGCAATTGAAGAGTTACAAGTAGCACTATGCATAAGCGATATCAAGACAATATAATATTCTTCGGTTTGTTATAGCGCTATTCAACTGTAGTACCTACTCCATAGCTGTTGTTGTAGATGTTGCTGTTGCTGTTGCAGTTGTAGTCGCGCTCGCATCTGCACTTGTAGTTTTTACATGTGTAGTTTTTAATCGTGCACCTCGACTCACCGTCACATTTTATTTTGGCCACATTGATATGCATGCCAGACGGACGGTCAACGGACCGCGGACAGCGGGCGCAGGTGACGCAGATATGCAGATACTTTAGTATCTGCAACATGACTTTCAAACGTAATACAAACAGCTCATACATATGGATGCCTAGCCTGGCACCTTAGTCGTCGTCGTCTATTGCTTCGACAGCAGCAGTCAAGAGTCGGTCGATCACGCGGACGATTGGCGGGGGAGCATTTTGGAGACGACGGCGATGGCGGCGGCGACGGCAGGGAGTTAGCGGCCAGCGGCCGTGTGAGCTGCTCATCTTTAAGTATCTGCCAGATACAAGGTTTTTGTTGCGCGCGCGCTCAAGTGTCGACTCTTGGCTTAAACTTTCAACTTTGCATTTTTTCGTTGATTTTTTTCTTTGTTTGTTTACTATTTTTTTCGACTACTTTTTTGGGTTAGTCTATGGCTATGGTACAGTTAGGCGCAGCAGCAGCAACAACAGCAACCACAGCGACAGCGACGTCAACAGTTCTGCAAATGCTGCTGTTGTCACACTTGCCAGGGAGTTGTTTGCCTTTAAATTTTATATTTTCTCTTCCCAGCCGCTCCGCCGTGTATGATCAAATGAATGATGAAGTCATGTGCCTAAGCTTGAAGTCTTCAAGTGGCCAACACTTAAGCATCTTTGGCAGTTGCATCGCAGTGAGAGCAAATACCATAAGGTTTTGCACGTAAGGTCAGGCCAGGAGACATACTTATGAGAGACCTCACTTGGTTGTAACTTGAGTCGAACTGCTCGTATATAGTCAGAGCTAACATGGTTTGTTCATCGCACTCCTTTTTTTGGCTTGGACTTGAAGCGTCTTGGGGTGGCATTTAGATCGGGGTAGCCCCTCCAGCACTTTCATATTTGATACAAAACTGGATCTACTCCCATATAGTCAGAATTAACTTGGTTTGTACCTAAGGAGTTGATCGAGCTCCTATAAAGATACTAGACTTGACTTCTTTCTTGGCTCAGACTTGTAGCGGCCTGGGGATGGCAATTGGATTGGGGTAGCCCCCCAGCACACTTCTTATCAGGTGCGGCTATCATATTTGATCTTGGATCTACTCGTATATAGTCAGACCTAACAAGGTTTGTTGATCGTACTCCTATAAAGATACTAGACTTGACTCCCTTCTTGGCTCAGACTTGTAGCAATTGGGGTGGCATTTAGATCGGGGTAGCCCCTCCAGCACTATCATATTTGATACAAAACTGGATCTACTCCCATATAGTCAGACTTAACTTGCTTTGTACCTAAGGAGTTGATCGAGCTCCTATAAAGATACTAGGCTTGACTTCTTTCTTGGCTCAGACTTGTAGCGGCCTGGGGGTGACATTTGGATCGGGGTAGCCCCCAGCACACTTGTTATCAGGTTCGACTATCTTATTTGCTACAACACTTAAATCTAACCCCTTGATTGTGGGTGTGTGTGTGTGTGTGTGTGTGTGTGTGTGTTGCTGTCGCCAGTTTGTCCGCTTAAGTGGCTTTAAGCTACGCACTTGATTCTGTTGGTGTTGTCAGTTATTATCAAGCGTGGGTCTTTATTCTATCGGCGATCGATTTGTGTCGTGTTCCCATGACACCTGCTCGACCGACACACACACACACACACACACACACCCGCGCACGCACTTTTGGCTGACATTCATCAATCAGTTTTGGGGCCAGCCGAAGGTGAGGATGGGGTTGAAGGCGATGGAGGTGGCGAGGGCGAGCGCGGGAGCAGGTCCCGTTCACACAGTTTGGACTGCCAAGCATTCGCTTATTCATTCACACACACACACACACTCATTCATTCACATTCACTCACTCACTCATTCATTTTATTCATATCTGCGACCGCGAATGCTCGTGCACAATGGCCCCGTCCCTGTGCAGTTGTCAACGATTTTGTGTGTCGACGAGTCGCTCTGTCTGCCTGTCTGTCCGCCTTTCTGTCGGCCTGGTCTATCGGTCGAGAGTGTGGGAATCTGTTACCCTTTCTCTCTGCTCTGCTCTGCTCTGCAGCGCGCTAAACAAATACAAAATAACTTTTGTGTGATAGAAGTGCATGGACCAGTGTAATACAAAATAATACGTACAAGTACGAGTATAGCCGCTGAACGACGACGACGACGACGGAGACGACCAACCACAGCGTTAGTAAAAGAGTTGGCGTTGGCTGCGCCGTCGACGTCGCTTGTGCTGTCGACGTCAGCGAATGCAACACTTTCGAGTGAGCCAACGGTCGGTTGGCCGTCAGGTGTATTTGTTGTGCTTGCCTATTGTTTCTTTTTTTGTTTTTTTTTTGGCGCGCCCCCGCACAGCGGCCGCCCAAAAGGGTGCTCCGTCCTCGCCACGAATGCTGGAAGCTTTGGACACCGGACAGGCTAACTCAGAGACTCTAAGACGGAGACTCAGTCAAGCATGTGAATGCTGCTGCTGCTGTTGCTGCCGCATGGCAAAAGCATTTGGGTGAAGGTTGGGGGCCGCCGCTCAAGAAGTAGCTGGCTTGTTGGCATACTAAGGCTATGAAAAAAAAAACAACTAAAAAAAATAAAAATAAAATAGAAAAAAAAGTTCAACGTGTTGTTCGGATTATCCGTGAGATAATTTCTTTTTCTCTTTGCTTTGGTTTTTGGTTTTGGTTTAGTTTGGTTTGGTTTGGTTTGGGTTTTCCTGCGACCACTCCACATTTTTTTTTGCTCCACTCTTCTTCTTCTCTCTCTCGCTCCGGCTCTGGCTCTGCCTGTCTATTGTGGGTACAAACTGTCTTGTTCGCATTTGCTGCTGTCAACGCTCGGACTGTCAGAGTGTGTGTGTGTGTGTGTGTGTGTGTGTTTGGAGGTAACTGTGAATGCTCTTGATATGCCCACAGTACCATATATGCTGTGTCTGTGTCATGTGCAGCCCATAGCTATTATTCCTAATTTCGTTTTAAATCAGATCTCCCAGCACGCTGCACGCCAACAGCAGCAGCAGCACCAGCAGCAGCGACGTTAACGCCAACGCCACCGCCGTCGCGTCTTGACATTCCGCTTAACTCTGAGCGCCAAGCACCAAGCAGCAAGCGCCAAGCGAAAAGGCGTCGTTCGCACAGGCGCTTCTTAAAGAGCTGAACCGCACCGCACCGCACCGCACCGCCCCGTACGGAACTGAACTGAGCTGAACCGCTAAAGGCCAAAATGGCCCAGAGGGCCATTGTGTTGCTACCAACCGTAGCAGCCAACTGCCTCCATTTGCCGTTTTCCGTTGACTGTCGCCCCATTGTTGGACGTTGTTATTGGTCTTCATGTTCTACTGTTGTTCTTGTTGCTCTTGTTGTTGCTGTTCATTTTCTATTTGTTATGGCTTTTCTCTTAATTTGAGGTCGTGAGAATCATGCTTAATTAATTGACTCACACACACACACACACACACACACACACTTACACACACATATGAGCAAATAGCCCAGCAGACACATTTAAGTATCAAGAAATTGATGAAACTTTCAGCTCAACTTTCCGAAAATATAACTAAGAATTTGTTGAGATCGATCGCAAATCGGTAGCAGAAAGATAACGAAGTTAGATAGTTGGATATAACTAACACCGGTCTTCTTCTTTCTATCCATCCATCTTCCATCTCTAGTGCTGGGCATTGCTAGAATAAGTGTTTGGTTGTCGAAAGTACTTACACAGCTTGAGCATAGAGCCATCTTCATAGCAGCTATACGTCTGCTGATGTCTTTCCTAGACTTACAGCGCAGCTCTGTCTATAATTAGCTCTATTTCGACCCATCTCTAGTGCTGTCTAGTGCTGAGCATTGTTAGAATAAGTGTTTGGTTATCGAAAGTATCTATGCGGCTTGAGTGTAGAGTCATCTGTTGATGTCTTTCCTAGACGTACAGCGTAGCTCTGTCCATAATTAGCTCTATTTCGATCCATTTCTAGTGCTGGGCAAAGTATTGCATGTCACGTAGAGCTATCTTCTATGTCTATCTGTGTCTCTTCTAGACTTACAGCGCCGCTCCTTCAAAAAATTGTATTCTGCCCAGATTTCTTTCTTTGAAAATATTCGTGGTTACGTTTTCGTTGTCTTCAAAGTTCCTATAGTCAGAAATTCACTCTTGTCTTATAGTTCTATACTTGTAGTACAGTATAAGAAATCTTCGTAATTGGCCTACGCCGCCAAATATTATTACTACCACCTTCAATATCACTTAAATTTTTAAAGAAACAAAATGCACATATCTGTGCTTTGGATTATAAAACAAAGATCATAGATCTTTTCGCAAAAGTAGAGAAAGTCCACATGTTAGTAAAGACATTGCCTATTTTATACCGTTCATTATTTCTCGGTTAGATCGGCTTTTATATTTATAAATTTGAACATTTCGTTTTCTATGTAGAGAAAGTTTGAAAAATCGTTTGCCTTTTAAATATTATAAATATTGCTTTCAAGTCCTTTAACGAGACTTTTGAACTTGTTTTTTAGAAAGTGAAAAGTCGGAGCTATAGTTTAATTAAGCTTCGGGAAATATTTATATTTTTCGTTTTAAAATAATGATGCTGCAGACGTTTATTTGAATACTTTTTAATACAAGTTCCAAAGGAATTCATATAGCTGAGACAATATCAAACTGGAATTGGTGAAAAGTTTTTCTGTTTAATTTAAATTGTTTGTTAATTAATGCAATTTGTTTGTTGATAAAGCTAGCTACAATGTTTGAGGCACCCTCTGGGGCAGCCCTTTCCACGCTTCGCAAGTACATGTTCCTGGTTGGAAAGGAGGAGCTCTCTCGAGATGTGGCAAGCAGCTGTTTTTTTTTTTAGTAATAATTCTTTTTTAATTAGAAACTTGATAAATAAAACTTGAAATACTTGTATGCAGCAATTTCTTACTTGCCAGCAGAGATGAGTCTTTTATTAATCTTCAGCCATTGATTCGAATACTTGTAGCACCAAGTCATGCTTAAAATATAGAATGTACACATCATATAATGTTGAATCTTGATAGGAGACAGAAAAGTAATAATCAACAATCATTTGTGGAAATTCGCATTAGAAGCTCGCTCCAATTGTAATTG
Source organism: Scaptodrosophila lebanonensis (assembly GCF_003285725.1). Classification (NCBI taxonomy): domain Eukaryota; kingdom Metazoa; phylum Arthropoda; class Insecta; order Diptera; family Drosophilidae; genus Scaptodrosophila; species Scaptodrosophila lebanonensis. The sequence continues at coordinate 709,484 of NW_022060597.1, read as the reverse complement.
TTCTTCTACTTATTTTGTTGTTGCTGCTGCTGTTGGTGTTGCTACTGCGGCGGCTGTTGACCGCATCTGTTGCAGATGCGTGTTGCAATTATGTTAATATCAAAAACAAATACAGTTAGCCAAAAGATAGATGTGGTCCCTGATAGCGCCTAGTGGCGAGAAATAAACCAAAGCAGGCTGCTTGGCAGGCAGGAAAGAAAGCTGCGGTTGCTGTTGCCCTTTCTTCTTCTTATTGTTGTTGTTGTTGTTGTTGTAAGTGCTGCTGCTGCTGCTTTTGATGTTGTTATTGCACGCTTCCGCATCGATTTTCACATTGGCCATGTTGTTGTTGTTGTTGTTGTTGGTGGTGGTGGTGCTGGTGGTTGCTGCAGAGCTTTGTCGTCTCTTCCTTAAGTTCATTACAATTTATTTTTATGTGTAATGCAATTATTGCTGTAGCTGTTGTTGTTGTTGTTGTTGGGGCTGCTGCTGTTGCTGCCGCTACTTTTTTTGTTTTTTGTTTTTGTTGTGTTTAATGTTTATTCGCGCTAGTTGGCGGGGGCGTTGCAAATGCTACGGGCAGCCGGGTGGGTGGGATGGTTGGAGAGGTCTTTGTTACACTCTCGGACATGACAACGAAGGCACGACCACGACACGTTGCGAATTTGCCACGAACGCTGCCACAGCAACAGTGGCAGCAGCAGCAGCAGCATCAACAGAAGTGGCAACAACAGTTGCTGTTGCAAGCAGCAGTGGCTGGGCGGCGAACGTTGTGCGGGTAATGGTAGGTAATGCTTTGACCTGCTGCTGCACTAAATACAACCACCGACACACACACACACACACACACACACACACACACACACACTTCGACTTATACATACACATGCATATGGCGCGCGGCAGATCGCGCGATTTCTTAATATGAGAATATTCCCACCATTGTCTTTGGTGATGAGCTGAGTCTCCAACACTCTGGGGTGAGTGACTCGCCAAGTGACGTACCCACCAACTAACTAACTGCCTAACTGACTGACTGACTGACTGACTGTTGACTGCTGACTGCTGTCTGCTGACTACAAGCAGCGGCAATGTCCACTCCAACAACAACAACAACAACAGCCAGAAAACAAACAGTCAAGAGGCGCCGCTAACTCAACGCCGCCCAGCCCCCTCCCCCCTCCCCCGTCTCCCTTCCTCCGCCCCGACCCACACCTCCTGCAACAATTTTAACTTCGATTGCATGTGAGAAGAGCAGTGCGCCAACTTGTTGTTGCTGTTGTTGTTGTTGTTGTTCGGTGGCTGCCGTGGCCCATTTAGCACTAGGCTAGCGCTACCCACGAGCGCTGTTTTTCAATGTTGTTGCTGTTGTTGCCGTTGCAGTTTTAATTCCAGTTATGCGAACTTCTTTTGTTTTTGTATTTTGCACCTCTAATATGAGGCAGATACCTAGCTAGATGGAAAGGAACAACAACAACAACAACAACAAAATACATACATATATATAGAAAAAAAAATTGTGTGAATTCTTGGGCGAGCATTCACATGGCAACGGGCGGCCCATGGGGTCATTACTGGTCACCTTCGTTGGAATCTCCGTCTCCCAGAAACGGTTCTTGCGTGCAACACGTGTCTAGTATGTCTAGGGATCTTTAGTAGTGGAGGAAGCAGTGGCAGAAGCCGTAAAGCCGCCTTTCAAGCCTTTCCCAGCATTTACATTTCGACTTGGCTAATTTATTTTTGCACTAATTAATAATTTATGCTCTTTTCCCTCCAATTCCACTTACTTACTTACTTACTTATGTACCTCTTTCATTCATTCATTCATTGCAGGTGAGTAACGGTGCCTGAAAGCCCAAGTGCGTCTTAAAATGCCAAAGATATGTGAGTAAAGCCCATGCGTGAATGGATTTCAAAGATAAATGTGCTCGAGAGAGAGAAAGAGCGCAAGAGCGAATGGTAGAAGACATAGCTTTATCGGTAGTAGCCATATATTCTAATCGAAGTATTAAAAAACTATTTAGGTTTTCATATTTCTAACAATATTGCGGATATAAATAAAAAGTTAGATATAATCATATTTATAATATAGAAGAAGACAGAAAGCGCTCAAATTTATTATCATTTCTTTAAATATATGCTTTAAATAATCAATCCTCTCACTTCTAGTCCACAACTATTTAAAAAAAAGTTGTTTTTCCATTTTTGGGTTAAAATTTTGATATAGATAATATTTGAACCTATTTTACATAGTTTATATGCCTGCTGTACTCCTCATTAATTTCTTTCCTATTTATGCGGCTACTTTTGTTTAATTTTTTTGAATAAATTCGCAATGAATTTACCCACTTTTGGGTCAAATTTTTGAATAGGAGAGACGTTTGTGCAGATTGTAAACAAACGCATGAATGAAACAACATTAAAAATTTGCAACAAACATAAGAATTGGCAAAAAGTTATGTTATGTTAGAGTTAAAATGGAGGATCACATTAATATCATGGCGAATTCGACTGCTATTCGACCTCTTCGACTTCTATTTTGTTCCTCACTTTTGTGTACAATTAAAAGAAAAAAAAAATCTTTATGTTTTCATAATGTACCCTCCCTATTAGGTTAGATTAAGTTGGACCTAATAGTTCTTTAAAGCTCAGTTCTTGTTGAACAATTTTTAAAATTGAACATAAACTGGCAAAGAGTAAGAAATTGTACAATTGAACAACAGGCAGAGAAGATTCAGATTTCTGTCGTGGAAAGTTCAGTTCCTGAAACATTACCTTCTATACTTTAGAAACACTTTTGAGGAGTAACGATGATAGATCTTAAACAGTCAGCATTAAATCTTCACTGTATAGGGGTATAAGGAATATAATTTTTCAATGACACACAAATACATATGCATAGACCACAGCTATGTGAAAAGCTGTTTCTTTGTTTAAATGTTAGGTAAATATTTATTTTAGTTTTACTTCTTAAACGGAACACACTCGGCCATAGATATTAATGCCATCGGGGGGGAAATGATTCCCATTTTGTTAATTCATCAAATAATAATTTTCATGGCCAGCGATAGGAAATTTGTGATCTGTGGCCCTTATACGATCAATTGGCTGGCCATGTTGTGCAAATCTAAGCCACGGACATAAACTGACAGCACAGCACCTGCGAGCTAAGATCTGCGATCTGCAATGCACAATTCATCAGCTGAGGATTAAGACAGATTTTCCCACAATTTTCCAACAAAATACCATCAAAGGAGAAGTGTATGGAGAGAGGGAGAGTGCAGGAGGAACGGACAAGTATAAAATTTCATTAAAGTGCACTTGCTAGGCCACATATATGTGCGTGTGTGTGTGTGTGTGTGTGTGTGTGAGTGCTTATCCTATTACACTAAGCGCATAGACAGGACGTAGGGGCAGTGGCAGGGTCCAGGACGCAGGGTCCATGCACTTGTCTGCGCTTCATATTTCTTGCATTGAACAAAATAGCAGCAAATACGAACGATCACTGCTGTTGAGAAGCGCGCAAAAAAAAGGACAATGTCCTTGGTGCCACAGTGGCTGGCATGATTAGCCAAAAAGAGAGAATGGGAAAATGTAATGGGGGCCAGCAAAATAAAAATGTCTTCGCGAAAAAGTAGCAAAAAATTTGTCATGGGAAAACAGAGCAGGTGTCATCGTCCTGCCAGCACACATTTGCCTGCATATGAGGCTCCTGCACTGCATCGGCATCGGCATCAGCATCAGCATCCACAGCCATATCCTCATCGACATTGCCTCGAGTAATTGAATTGATCATGATTTGCCATTGTTGTCGAGACCAGACCAGACGAGACGAGACGCGCAGGATGCATTTCTGCTGCCCCGTTCTACCTGGATCCGCCAATTGTAGCGAAAATCGCCGACAGCCAGGACAATGAGTGCGCATTTTCTGCTGCTGCTCCTGTTAATATTCCTGTTGCTGTTGTTGCTGTCCAATATTTGCAACGTGTCTCGCACAAGACGATGCATGCTTGAGAACATTTATTGTCGTCGTTTTTTTTTTTTTATTGGCAGCGAATGTTTTTTGGTGCGTGAGAAAAAGGATTAAGGATTCTCGCTCACACACACACACACACATACTATATGTATATGCATGCATTGCAACAAAAGGCGCCGTATTCTCTATGTGGAAGAAAGAGGTGTGCAAGAAAACTGGGCAAGGGAAAGGGGCAGTGGCAGGGGCAAAGGACTAAGGGGCAGCTGATGGCTCGCTGTGGGAAACGCATTCGCAGTTGGTCGAGACTTACAAAAAATAAAAAAAGAATAAAAAAAACAGCTTAGATCATTTTTTTTATAGTTATAGAACTCCTATCATCTTCAACGAAATTAGTTGAAAAGAGTTGGTTTTATTTCAAATTAAATTAATTTCTTAAATTTAATTCCCCACTATAGAGAGAACTTCTCATACTTTATTTGAGAGCATTCGAAAAGTATTCGTTTTAGTGTAGCATTCTTTTTTTCTAATATTAGAAAGTAATACATGTACTTGTACATGTACAAAGAAAATGCACATTTTCCATATCTATCTACATAGCACATAAAATTCTTTTAATAAATGTATTAATGGCACAAAAACAAATCCTGTGCTCTTTATATTTGTATTTGCAACTTCTAATACGTCGTTTGAAAGGCTTTTTAAAGGAACCTAATTTCTAGGACCTCTTTTTATATAGAACTTCTAACACTTTCCTTGGAAAAATTCGAAAAGGATTAGTGTTAGAGCTCTCTCTACATAGAGCTTCTGAAATTTTGGAAAAAAATAAGGAAATTGTAATAATAAAAAAAAAGTTGATTGCTTATATCTCTTTGAGTATTCGAACTTTATAGTTAATAGCAAATGTCAATTATTAAAATGAAATTACTTTTTCGATCGATCATTATTCAACACTTGCTATATACCTCTTAAGAGTACTTAACAACTTCGCCAATTATTGTTTGACAACAATCGATGAATATAGTCTTCGATATATTATAATAGTTTTTGTGTATACTAATTTATCGATCGATAATTTTACAAATAATAGTAATTGATTAATTATGTGATATGGCTAAAATTCTTAGCAAATTCCTGCTCGACAGCGATGAATATAAATATAGTATTTAGCAAATTAATGTCGGTATCGATCGCCTATTCGATAACCCGATAGTAAATGCTTATTGTATTGTCGTTTTGTTGAAAGCCTATTTAAAGCATTGGGCTGAGCATATCGGTAACTGAAAGTTCGATAACTGCGTGGCAACTGAATGTTAATCAAACATGAAAATATATACATATATATACTATATAGGTATGCATGTGTGTGTGTGTGTGTGTGTGTGTGTGGAGATGTGTATATGTATTTGGCAAATGTCACCTGACTGCGACTACAAATGGAACCTTTTGCTGGCTGTCTAGCGATCTCGTGCACTGCTCTGCCCTCCAGCTTAGGTTGTGGCATGCCCACGGACATGCTCTGACTGCCCACTCATTCAAGAGTGCCGTTGCCGTTCCCAATCCCTCCCCCTGCCCCTCCCCACCATCCCTGCCTTTGTCGTCGCTGCCGTTTGTCTGCAAGTTCATGTCGATAAGCATCAAGTTCTCACGAACTTTTATTGTCCTCTAGGTAGGTACGACTAGCGCAAACTGTTAAAGCTTAAGTCTAAGTCTAAGTTGCAGTCGCCGTCTCAGTCTCAGTCTTGGCCTCTTAAGTGCTGTTAGAAAGCTGCCTCTGAGTTTTGCACCCATTGGTGCAGTCGCCGTCGCAGATGCTGTCACGTTGCTTTATTGGTAGCGGCAGCGACATTGTGGGCTGTGGGCCTGCACCGATTTGCCCCATCTGCTTCACAACAGCGCCCCCTCCCCCCACCATTCATACCAATACCTTGTGAAAATTTACGTGGGCACTGCACGAGCTGAGCGTCCATACAAGCGCCCCAAAAAGTAAAGTCGCCCCGCAAGTCAAATCGGGGGCTAGAGCGTCGACATTTCAAGCAATTAATGCCAAATTTAGACAAACGTTGTCTCTATAGTAGTAGTACCTATGTATGTACGTATGTACGTGTGTATGTATGTATTCATGTATCTGCGATTCGGTCTCGCATTGCGAGCAAACAAGATGAAGACGACAATTTTATTACGTTCGGCCAGAGGCAGATTCGAGACTGAGACTGAGACTGCGACTTAGACACATGCCCAGACCCAGAGACCAGGGTCCGGTTCGCTCGCTTGTTTTGGGACACGCATTGAGCCGTGAAATATGAGCGCCAATTAGGCGTTGGTGACGATGGAGATGACGACAATAACATCGGCGCACACCCAAAAAACCAAAAAAAAACAGAACTCCAAGCCCCTGCTCGCCGGAAACGCTGACGCTGACGCCAGCGCTGATGGCACTGGCGCTGCCCCTGAGCAATCAGCCAAGCCAGCCATCAGTCCATCAGTTTACTGGTTAGTCAGTAAGTCGACTAGAGAGGTAGAGGTGCCGACTTGCTCCACTTCACTTTTTCTGGGCTTTTTGGGTTGTCTTTATGGTTGCCGCGCACCCTGACCCAATTAACTTGGCGGGTGACTGCCTAGCTGGCTGACTGGCTGGCTGGCTGGCTGGCTGGCTGGCTGGTTTGTGACAAATTCGCCGGCTGAATCATTTGGCAGATAAGCTATCAGGCGGTGCCCGCGTTGCCGGCGCTGCCGTGCGTTTAAATTCATGGCGCATGCGCGGCAATATAATTTTGTTGCCGCCGCACAAACAAACACACGCATGCGGGACATGTGGAAAAATCCAAACTAATTAAATTGTAAAACAAAATTAATAAAAATTTTGTTGGCAACCCTTTTGCCTTAGCCCGCATGCGTCACCCTCTCTCTCTCTCTCTCTCTCTCTCCCTCGCTATCTCTCTGACCTAATAATGCATCAAATGGAGTTCAAATTCGTTATGCATCGAAATGCATTTCGATTTCCCATTCCTCCCCAGCAAGGCAGTTGCAAATAATTTGATTAATGATTGCGTCGCACATGTCAGCTTCGATAGACGATTTTCATGCTTTCATTGATTGAGAGCTGAACCGCAATGGCATCGGGTATTGGAGGGATTCTATATGTAGATATGGTGTCGAGTTAAGCGTTTTTGTGTTGGCAAACAATCGCGAAGATTCCAAGAAGTGTTCACTACAGCGAAGAAATTTTATTTTCCAATCAGACAAAGTCTGTTCTATGAATAAGAAGAAGAACTTATGAACTTAGAAACATTTTAGAACATTTTAAATATATTGCATGTTTCTTGTTTTCACTAAAAATGTTTACAAACATAGAAATCTCAGATAAGCCACAAAAGCTGTTCAAGAAAATCGAGAAAAAAAATTAAATTAAATATTTGTTTTGCTTTCAATTTTCAAAAACATTAAACATTAAAAAAATCGAAAATTTTCAATCATTTTTAATTTTTGAAAGTTTCATTAACTATTTTAAAATAAAATGTAATTTTGTAATTTGTTTAATTTCTCATCTAGAGTTCATTACTTATTTGCATAAAAGTAAAACCTTGTAAATATTTGCTCTATTTTTAAAAAAACACTATGTTTTTGTGACTTTCTGATTTTCAAAATATACATTTCCAAAACTTATGTAAGCTGATTTAAGTTCATAGGGAACAAAGTTTATATTTCCTGAGACATATATAAAAATATTATATTCGTGTCTATTTAACTAGAAACACTAGTCCGTAGTTGATTTGACTTTGAAAAAATATTTGAAGCCTTCCAGAAATCAATTCTGCCTCTGTTCACATTTCCAAATTCTATTCTAAATGAAGTTACAAGTTTTCCAGTAGTTAGTCGCGCTTTTCCGACAACCTGCAACTTACTAAGTGCTTACTACCTGATGATACCTTTTTAGAGGACTACTAGCGAAGGCACTTGTGCGATTCATTGCCAGTTAGGGGCCAACGACAAGAGCCCAACAAAGTCCAGTGGCGGCTTCCATTTTAATGGTCACGTTGTGGTCGTGTCCCCGCGTGCAATTTATTTACGATGATGCTCGCCGACTATGTTTTGACTTTACCTTTCGCCTTCGCCCTCGCGCTCACCTTCACCCTCGACCATCGACCATCTAGACCATCGACCGTCAACAGAAAAGGGGCAGGCAGTTGGACAAACGAGCCGCTACCGTTGTCTTGGGCGTTGCTGCTCTTCTTCTGATACGGCTGTTGTTGTTGCTGTTGTTGCTGTTCTGGTCAACATCACGTCCTAAAAACAAATAAGCGCGCCCACAAGTGCCGCAACAGTTTGCACATTGTCTGCGACCCGAACCTCTCCTCTCTCCATGAACATCCATCGGAATAATACTTGTACGAATAAGTGAGTGTGTTTCTTTGACATCCTTTCGTGTAGTTTCTCTCTACCGTTTGTTATTATGGTTGTTGTTTCTGCCTTTGATTTTATTGCTTATAAATCATTGATTGAAGATGTTAGATTGCGGCGAAGCCACACACACACATGCACACCCATGGGTGGGCAGCACATGTTGCGATGCGTTTGAAATTAAAGCAACAGGTCAAGCAGTGGATAAATATAGAAACCGAATACTACAAGTTATACCGATAGACAATTTAAAAAGTAATTGCAAACATATTCACATTATATAAAATTCACCGATCGAATATACGATGAATGGCATTAAAATTAATATTCCTTAATTTATATTTTCAAACAACTCATGGCTTCAAAAGTTTTTAATTCATCATCTTCTTCTTCAGTCTATTAATTCGATCAATTAATCGAATATACTATAAGATATAAGTATGATATCTAACAATCGAACATACGATGAATGGCATTCAAATTAATATTCCTTTATTTATATTTTCAAACAACTCATGGCTTCAAAAGTTTTAAATTCATTGTCTCCTTCTTGAACCAATCAATTCGATAAATTAATCGAATATTATATAATAATATATAAGTATGATATTTACCAATCGAATATATGATGAATGGCATTTAAAATTAATATTCCTTAATTTATATTTTCAAACAACTTAGGTTTCAAAAGTCTTAAATTCATCGCCTTCTTCTTCAGTCTATTAGTTCGATAAATTAATCGAATATAATATAATAATATAAAAGTATGAAATTTACCAATCGAATATGAATGGCATTAAAATTAATATTCCTTAATTTATATTTTCAAACAACTCATGGCTTCAAAAGTTTTAAATTCATCATCTTCGTCTTCAGTCTATTAGCTCGATCAATCAATCGAATATTTGCTGATATATCAAATGTATATATTTAAAAGAAATAAATAAATAATTTTACAAAAGTTTATTGAATGCATATCCTATAGTTTATTTCAAAAGTAGCTTGAAATTCAAAGCCTCTAAATGAAAGCCTATTAATACGGTAAATTAAGCGAATGTTTGCTCGAATAATAATACAATAACATCAACCATAAAGTCGTTAAACATTTAATGGTTTTACGAATAATTGAAAAGTCTATGTTTTATACTTTCATTTAAAAGAAATGCGTAATAGTATGAAATTATTTAGGCTGAATTAAATGATTAATTGATGAAAAAGTGCAGCTTTCAAACAGAAAAATGTACAAAACTACTTACATATTTCAATTACAATTGCATATTTTTTTGTCTTTGAAAAATTGAATATGAATGAATCGAATATGTTGTTTTGACGACTGATTTCTTTCTTTTTTCTTTCTTTCTTTCTTGTTAGCTAAATAATTTATCTATTTAATGTGTTAAGTTATCTAATATGTGTTTAAAGACTGTTTTCATTTTCAAGCATAAGTTTTATGTATTTTTTAAAATTTATATGAACATAATTTTTATAATAATAAAAAAAAAAAAATTAGACACGCCCGGTCTTTCTTGGGCAACAATAGCGTTTGGTCGTCTTTCTTTCTTCTGCCCAGCCATTAGACCGTTCATCCGTTCAGTCCGTTCAGTCCGTCTGGTCAGAGTTATATATTCAATATGCCGTACACGTACGATGGCCGCATTGAGGCTGCGAAGACCGCGAACGCGTCGCGCCCAGTTGTGCGTATAAATCGAATGACACGTCCGCGGAGAAGACTGCCCCAAACGCGTTCGAGAGATCTGTTGATGGAGATGTCATTTGAGTAATTGTCAACGTCATATGCTGTGGGCTTTAGTTCCCTATCTACTACGACTATATACTATAGTACGTCCGTCCATACATAATTTCATTTTCAGTTGTCGTTTTTGTCTTGCCCAGCCGTCCCAGCAGCAAAAGCCGTTGTCGAAGAAAGTAGTATTTTGTTTTGTTTTGAAAGGCAAAGATGCCGAAGTTGCAGGTTGAGGATGATGATTATGATGAAGATGGTGATGATGATGAAGATGATGAGGTTGAGGGGCACTTTCGTTGGCGTTGGCGTTTTCAGTGCCGTTGGACATGTGCAGCAAGCGCCTTTGTTTGTCGCATTGGGTCGCTCGCCCCCGTCCAGCAGTAGTTGCACAATCTGCGTGTCAATGCGTCGCTTGATCCCATCACAACAACAACAACGGTCAGGCAACAGCAACACCCGAAGGCGGCAGCGACGCTCCCAAGAGACCAAAGCCAAGCAGCCAGCGAGCAAGCAAACAAACCAAGTTGTCTGTCTAACTACACAATCATATAAATGCACACATATGTGCGAGTATGTACAGATATATATGTATGTATATGTATATACATATGTGTGTGTGTGTGTGTGAGTGTGCAATTGTTTGGCATGTCCAAAACGCTGGACGCAACTTAACGTGCAGCTATTTAGGCACTTTGTCACCGCAGCCGCCCGTCTCTTGGCCCGTTACTGAACATCAGTGTAACCATGTATCTTTGCATCTGTATCTGTATCTGTATCGGTGCGTGTTTTGTATCTGATTGTGCTGCACTGCATACGTGAGCCGCAACATTTGTCCATGCCCAGGCCCAGGGCCCAGGCCGAGACCAAGACCGAGCCGACCTGTGTCCACGTCCAAAGACAACATTTCATCATCGTCATCATCGTTTGTTGTTAATTTTTTGTTCTCTACTTCTCCCTCTCCCTCTCACTCTTGCTGTGCAGTCGAAGATGATGAGCAGTAGAGGAAGAGAAAAAAGGAGCACCTTAACAATAATTGTCAAAAAGATATTTGACGAGCCCTGAATGGACAGCATTTTTTCATTTTTATTTCTTTCAGTTTATTATGCATGAGCCTCATATATTATATGTATGTATGTATATATGTATGTATGTGTGTGTGTGTGTGTGTGTGTGTGTACTTATGTATGACATATTTTTCTTATTTTTGGGAATTAGCAAAGCACCCACAACCAACGTCCCGGTTGTAGCCACTCAAGCTGATTGATTTGGCCCGACAACGAGATGCGTTAAAATTACAAGAGCCGGCCGGCCTGTCTGTCTGTCTGCCCGTCGGTTGACACATACTCGTCGAAGTGTGGGCGTAAAAGGAGCAGAATCCTGTGAGGATGCGCTCATTAAACAACATACACAACCATGAACATACCCATGACATCACTTATATTTCGATATTGCTCTGAGTTTTGGACTCTCTGGAATACTGTGATCATGAACTGATGGAATCTTTTTTACTAGAATTCTTTAATTCTATTCTATTCTGCTATATCCAGTCGACTATTAGCGAGATATACTACATTATAGTCTTCAGCCCGACCATAGGCATTGCTGAATATGGAGCTCTGTTAAAAAGAATTTATTTTGCTGACAATCCGAGTACCCTTTAAGCAAGCTTCTTGAGACAATTTTCGCGTAGTTCTTTTTCCTTCTTCTAATATGGATATGATACAAAGGCGCATTGATGTTAAATGGGAAAGATTGCTAAGACGCAGTTGATTAATTTGTTAAGCAAACACTTTCATAAACATTATTATCTTTAGCTAACTATCTAAAATAAACTAACTTTTGTTTCTAAAGCTAAGAGATTTGAAGCATGCTTCCTATATCTATTGAAAGAAAAGCGATGTTAATCAACTTTAATCAATTTTTTAACCCAACTTGATCAAATTATATTAATTGTTTGCGTGAATTTAATCGTTTTATCCACTACTACAATATAATTTTTAAAAAAACGCGTATTGCTATGAAAACAAAGTTAAAATCAATAAACAGTTAATATTTTAATCAAGAAGATAAATCATACTCATATTATTTTTTAAATAATTGTAGTTAACTGTTCAAAGATTCACATTTGCAATTAAAATTGCATGGATGATGGAAAAACAGAATTTTAATCTCTTTCTCCTATCTCGTATTAAACTGAACTATTCAAAGATGAACTATTTTAGATGAAAGTGATGAGCAAAGTTCAGTTTAAACTGTTATTAATATTACAGTAAATCCTTAAAGTTTTACATTCGCAAAAGTAAACGTGAACAATGTAAATTTAAATCTCTTTCTGCCTTTAATGTAAGCTTGTATAGATTAACTTTTTGTTCAATATATCTAATCTGCTGCAGTTCTTATTCCAGCACTTTCCTAATAGAAATCTTTGCTCATTTGCATGACCGTTACTTTGAAAATGTTACCCACCGTGATCGAATTTCTATGGCACGTTTTTTATTTTGATAATTTTTATATTGTTTCCACTCTTCTTCTGCCAGTATTTCTTGCTCCGAAATACGTTACCTTTCTTTCAAATGCGCAACTCCCGACCATTGCGAGTTGGCCACAGGATTTCTATCTGCAACACGCAACTCTAATCATGCTACCAGAAAATTATGCAAAACCCCGACACATTTTTTTCGGAAAAAAGGGGTTGAGCCTTTTCTGTGCCATAAATTTTCCGTTAAAAACTCATGCATTTGCTCATTTAAACGAAAACTTTTGAAATAAAATTAAATATCTGCCCAAAATAGATGTGTGGCAAGAAATGCTGGAGATTGAAAAAAAAACGCGCCAAAGGACAAAAAATCAGAGACGACAATTACCCGTCTTGTCGAGGCAGGGTGGCGTTTTTTTCTTACGCATATACATATTTTTTTTTCTTTCTTGCTGGGCTTCCTTTTTATCACATTGAATTGAATTGAATTAAAAAAGCGGTGGTAATCAATGCAATGCGCTACCCCCGAGCAGCATCCTGAGGAGCATCCCAAATAGCTATCCTGACTATTTTGAGCAGCCGGCGCAGCAGCAGCTTTGCCGCCTTGCCGCTTTTTTGCATTTCCACTGAGGGTCCTATCTGTAGAGTTAGTTCCCTGGGTGGGTCGCTCCCTAAATCAAATGCAAAACCTTGCCGCTGTCTGCCTGTCTGTCCTGGATGCTTCGCATGTGACAGTTGTCGCCGCGCCGGTTCCCTGCCCTCCCCCTTTTGGTAACTACATTTCATATCTTGGGAAAATCTTACAACACCCCAAGACGGGCAACTGACAGCAAGAAAAACAATAAAAAAAAAAAAACAAGGGCGCATTCACACACACACAGACACACATGCTGGGCGACGTGAGCATAAAAAATTAATATATAAAAAATTTGCATAGAAAAAACGCCGTTACACACACGGTCTGGCTACCTGGATGCCAGGACACAGTACACAGTATACAGGACACAGGGCGAAGGCATACACAAAAAACTAATTCGTTTACTTTTGCAACGAAGGGACAAAAAATGAGGAGGCAGCTCGGGCAGCCCGAGCAGCCGTCGATCCACAGCGGCACCCTCGAAGACGCAGGACCTCGGGAGGGTTGCAAATCTGAGCGCCGCGGGCCACGTGCAAAAAACTCGCACACACACACACACGGCTAGAAAAGTTTCTGAGTAGAGCGAAGAATAAGAAAAGGAAATTTAAGAAAAAACAGACGTCGATCGGCAAATTGCATAAAAAATTGCAAGCAGGCAGGACACGCAGGATATGGGATATGCAGGCTCGCCTCGTTCTCCGTGCCCGGCCCATGAATTGCGTTTGATTAAACGCACAAAGCACGAAACGAAAGAAAACAAGCAACGACGATTATGTGTTATTGTCGTTGTTGTTGCCTGCCAGCAAGGACATTAGCAGCATCCTTTTACATGCTGTCAGCTACATTCCCATTGTTGTTGTTGTTGCGCTAAGGCGCCTGCGCGAAAGGCTGCGGCTACGTCCCAGCCTTAGGGGTAAGCCCGAGCAGCAGAAATGCGCGCGCAAAAAAATTTACCCCCTAAAGGATTAAGAGCAGAAGAAGAAAAAAAAGACAAGAAAAGAAAGAAGAAAAAAAAAACGCACAACAAACAAAAGAAAATTCTTACGGCATCCGCTCGTGCGCATCTCTCCATCGCTCCCTTTCCCTCTCTCCCTTTATATTTCGCTCTCTCTGTCCCACTCACATTGGCGAAGCAGTCACTTGTATGCCCCGCTATTTGGCTCCGCACATTGCGTTAGGTTAGGCCTCGCTGGTTCTATTATTAGGCGCATGTTTATGGCGGACCCGGAGTGGTGGACGTGAAACGGGGCCGGTCGGTCGCCACACACTTCTTATTGCGCAGCATCCGCGTCTTCGATACGAGCTCTCTTTCAAAGGAGGGCCGCGGCTGCTGCGCACATCCGTTGGAGCGATGGTGACTGAAACTGAGACTGAGAGAGGGCAACAAACTCGAGAGCATCTGTGTATGTTTTTTTTCGAGAGATACAGTACTGTCCAAGAGTGTCCGAAAGCAATGCGCAAATGATTCAAATCTTCACATAGAAATACATCTCAATACTATGCACCCATAGCTGGTCCTATCTATGTATATCTAAGATTCCCCATGCCAATTTCATTAAACAACTGAATCCTTTCTTAGGTAGATGACACGGAACAACCGTTTGGTTTTTCGAATTTCAGACAACACGATGCAGTCCGAAACTGAACTCTTCACAACTATTTTAAAACGATAGATTAACTTTATTTAAATAGCTCCAAAGCTATAGCTACTTTGGAAGGTTTTCTGAAATGATTTCAAGCTATCTGCTGAGAGTGCTGATCAAGAAAATGTTCAGAAAGTCGAATTCATTGAGCTTTTTATTTTTGTTCATTCGATTGGAATTGATATCCAAAAACATTCAATTCAATGAGGTTCCGTATTTATTGAGAAAGTATTCAGTGTTGGAGGCTTTTGTCTAAATACCTCTTGCTTGTGTCGCTCATACAACTAAATGACTGTAATTATGCAATTACTGGGTATTCATAGTTTCAAAACGTTTCTCGATTCATTTGCATATTCTCTTTGTTTTTTCAAGTTTTGCTTGCTTGTTTCCTGGGTTTAATTATTCGCATTCACTGTAAAGTAGAATGAATGTGGGGAATGTTTATGTGGAAGGTGTATTGAGAATTATACATGGATGAAAGCATTTATAGATTCGATAACTGCATTTATCTAACAACGAGCTTAGCAGAAAGGTAGGCTAGGGAGCTCAACAGCTCTAGCTCTTGCAAGGCTATCGTTTAGATAAGTCTAGTCTAAGGTGTAGATTGTATTTTTGATTGTATTTTTGAGATTGATTGCAAATATGAGTTTCATTTTATTAAATAGATTCCGAATTTTCTGATAGATAGCTACTTAAAGAGCATGGTCAGGCTTGAGAGAGCGCTTTAGCTAGAGAAGCTAATGGATAGTCTCAATCCGCTCACTACTCATCTAGTCCTATCTAGTCTTAGATTGTATTCCATTGTCTATTGTCCATTGCCATAGCTAGGGTATTCCTTAAACAACTCAATCTGAATCGGGCACGCATGTGCATCGACCAGAGAGGTTGCGTCGGCGTCGTGGGGCAGCGCGACCCATTGGTCCAATTGCCAAGTGAGATGAGAAGAGAGCGGCGCGCATCGAACGTCGAACGTCGAGCTGGCAGCGGACAACGGACAGCGGACAGCGACGCTAGCGCCAACTTAGGCAGCGACGTACACATGTATGTCCACGGGAGCAGTACGCTCTGCTTGGATGAGAAGACGATTTCATCCCCCTGTTTCTTAGAGCGACGGCGCGCGCACTCACACACACACACACACACACATAGAGTTGGCAACAACAACTACCCTGGCTTGCCACTCGTATGTGTAGTGGTGACTACACACATTTTTTTTCCTATAGTCCGACTCGAGCGACCGTCGTCCGTTCGCCGCTCACACACGCACGCACACGCATAGAAAAGACGAAACAGAGAAAAAAACGTTGCTGTCGCTGTCGACGGCCGCGTCACAGCCTCAGTAGGCGTCGACGTCAGCGCCAGCCTCAGGACCAGCGACGGTCACAGGAAGACTTTGAATTGTCAGTTCACGTGAAACCTCTGTGGGGTCAACAACACACGCGCTCTGCCCAGGACATTAAGAACTACTTACCCTGGTCCGATCCAAAAAAAAATAAAAACGAACAACAAAAACGAGCGAGAACGTGTAAAGAAAGTGATAAACAGTTACAGTTATGCACAGTTTGACAAGCACTCATCAATTTATGGATTACCCGTGAGCGCCGCTCTACTGTGCACGTGTGTGCGGTTTCGTGTGCCTTGGAGAGATTTCCAAAAAAAAGAAGAATAAGAAATAAATAAAAAAGAAGCTAATTTTTTTTTTGAAAAAAAACCCAAGCAACCCAAGTTTTTTTTGTCAAAACCCATGTGATGTGCTAAAAGTTGCAAAACTATACAATAAATTTTTTTTTCAACAAACAACTCGTATGTGCCACAAAAATGTACAATAAAATGCTGTCGATCAGTGAGGATCATGGATTCCGTTCGCTGAGTCGTAAGTGTTCCAATATATATATAAATATATATAAGAGAAACCAAAGCTTTTGAGAATTGTGGCCAATTGTGTGTCTTATCGTGTCGGCATATAATTTTTTGTGTTTTTTACCAATGTACTACCAGGTAGTATGTCTTTCTATCTGGTTGGTTGACAGATAATACAGATAGAATTTCTTAGAATTGTTCGCTTTCTTAACTTTTCCGCTTGTCGCTCAGGCTAGGAAGTTCAACTGCTCGCTTTAATCATTCGCCGGCGTTTGTGTGTTTTATGGAAGCAGAAGTGGGGGGGAGTGGGGCTCTATGTATAGAGAGGTCTAGCACCAAAATCGAGTCACATCTGAAGAGTAGAAACGGACAGAAGAGCAGAAAAGCACACACAGTGTGTGTGAGTGTGTGTGTGAAGGAAAATGTGCAGACAATTTGTGTTTCAGTTATTTTTCTTCTTCTTTTTTGTTGATAAGCGCTTGTGTTAAATACCAAGAAAACCACAACAGCAACAACAACAACAACAACAACAACTAATAAGCAAACGCCCGCCCGCGCAATGCACACACACACACATACACTTACTCGCATAGGATCGCACACTTTGTGCTTATTTACATACACACATACATACATACAGATATATATATATATGTATGTACACGGTCTGCTGTCGCGTCCAATGTTTCAGTTTTATTTTATTTTATTTTTGTTGTTGTTATTTTGTCGTCTGTCTTTGACTTTCGGGAAATAAAACAAACTCCTCACCTCAAAATACAAACACAAATACAAATATTTTAGCACAAAAAAATGAAAAAACATCAACAATAACAAGAACTGAGGCGACCTGAATATAAATACACACAACTACAAATGCATGTAAAACATGTCTTATCAAGAGCAACAATACCAACAGCAACAACAACAACAATAGTTACGTTTCATGTGAGTGGGCAAACAGCGGGCGCTGCAGTTGGCCTTTCTAGCCCAGTCGGTCGCCCAATGCAACATACAAAAATCCAAACATACATACATACAAATGTACATATGTACTTGTATAGTATATATATATGCATGTACATACATACTTCATAGACAGCTCCAAATGGGCGCCACATAATCCCCAAGTACAGTCATGTGCAGAGCCCATCAATATGACAAAATGTAAGCCACAAAGCAGAATATGGGATAAATGAGAGTATATACTTGTACTTAGATTCTATATACATATGTATATTTGTTGTGGTCAGTGCACAAGTAGGATATGATATAGTCATTCAATTACATAAGCGCAAAAACTGTTGAAGCTTTGCAGCTTAATGCGATGCAACTTAAGGAATATCTATGCATTCTATTAGAAATCCAAATAATAGAATATCTATACATTCTATTAGAAATCCTGAGCGCACTTACGCTGCACAGACATCAAGGAAATGTTTATGCAAATTATGATGTCTATAGCACTTACAATCTTTTATATTCAGGCGTTCATACTGTCGAACGGTGGAAGCAACAAACTAGTCAACTGAACTCAAATATCAACCAATTTCAAGTCTAGTTAGAATCTAAACAGAACTCAAAAAGATAACTCTATCACTATACAAACGGCAGATGGTTAGTGGAAAAATTCTAAGCAACATCTCTAAGCGTTATTAAATATTCATAACTGATATAAGTTTGACTAACACTAATTATAGATCTACAATTATAGACTAGAAAGCGTACATTTTAGAAATAAATGTTAGCTTTGTAAATTATATATTTATAAATTTACATTATTAAACTTATTTGTTTAAATAATGAATATTCTGTTTAAAAAAGGAGTTGTTTTGTAATTGAATTGGACAATTACAAATTCAACTAAATATTAGAAACATTTTATTTTTAATTACAAATGGAATACAACAAATGTTTATAAATCTAAAAAATTTTGATCAAAAGTAAAAGAATGTAAAATTTTTTAGATAGGAAATAATCATAATTAATTATAATTGAAGGCTATTCATATTCCTAACCCCAAAGGGTTAAAGTTTTTTGTTTTTGCTTAAACTGTGAAACAAATGTTCGCCCCTCACTTATAGTATGACATGGAATTCTGATTACAATTGCCTTGCACTCTGATTGCCTTATTAAATATAAAGATAATCCACTCCCATATCTATTACTTCTCACCACAATAGTGGATATTCAAAGTGAAGACTTCCATTAAGCGCATCAGAAGAGTTCTATTCATAATATATAGAATATATATTTTTTGGTTTGTAGAATTCTCGATAACTGCCGTGGTTATCTGTGGTACACCCTTTCCGACAAAATAGTGACCTCGGCACGCGCCATTAACCACCGTTAAGCGCTAATCAACAATCAATGCCCGCCAACTTGATGTTTCGCTCATTTCGCCTCCTGGTTTTGCTTCTTCTTCTTGCCTTTATCAAGGTGTGAACTATTTGTGTGTCCATGTCCATGCCTATGTCCCTGTGTCCAGCTTTGGGCTGTTGGCGGCCCATGAAATCGTAACGCTCGCATACTATACATACGTACATATATATTGCTCAACTTTTGTTGTTGTTGTTGTTGTTGTTGGGTTGGCATGCATGTGTTTTAAATATCGGTCTGCCTATATTTGCATACGGCTCATTCACTCAACTCCACTCGCTGACTACACAAACTGTTTGTTTGTCCAGATACACACACACACACACACTTGTGTGTGGCATGCGGGTGTTATCAGACAACGCTAGCTTTTGGCTAACCGCTACATATACAGCTATATACGAGTATAAATATATATATATATATATATATATATATATATATATATATAGTATGTGTACATATGTATATAACACCGCCCTCAACTCAAACGAACGTCACGGCCTGCCTGCGGGCCAAACAGCAGCGGTCGTCATGCCCAGAAGTGTCTGTCTGTCTGTCTGTCTGTCTCTGTGTGTCTGTACTCCAGCAAAAAAAAAAGAAAAAAAACAACAGATAGCCCCCTATGGCAAGGCAAGGGTTTTGGGGCACCTGGTTGGCCTGTTGGCGTCCCTAAGCGCCTACTACACTGTCCGAAAAGATAAGGGTAAAGGGTACAACCTTTCCAGAAAACCTATATATTATCATAACGATAATTATATTCCTAGAAGTTATTAGGCTAGGGTACCTAATAAATTGACAACCAAACAATTATAGCTTTTAATTAAGAAAAAAAGTTGAACAAGATTTTAAACACAAATAGTTCCAATATTATAAAAGATATAGATCTATTTTCCACATTTATACAGATGCTCAAAACTATACAAATCAATGAGAATCGTGCAGAGTCTATTTCAAATAAAGCTCCACTGTCTTTTAAAAATAATCGCTCGTATCGACTTAAAATAGTTGCATTATTTGAGGAAATACAAAAATATATAATGACAATCAGTTGCAATCATATTTATGCTCAAAAAAATGTATAATTTGATTATAGCTTGAAAAATATGGTATGGCTTGTATATTTTAACTCGAAAAAGTACCTTAATAGTTCTTAAAACGTAAATATTAAAAGAATTCAAATTTTGCTAATTTAACAGCAATATATATATTTTTTTTTGGGAAAATAAAAACCTACATACTAATTTAATAGAAACTAACTAACTAGCCTATTAAATCATTCACAAAAGTAGTAAGGCTAAGCCGAGGAAGTTTTAATATCAATTGCTCTGAAATCGATAGTAACATATTTATAAGTAGCTTAATTTTCTGTTAATTCTATTCATAATGCAAAATATGAATGTTTTCCTTAAACATAGAAAAGCAAATTAAAGTATTAAATTGAAAGTTAAGGATGTTTGCATTTTTCAAATTGCTGGCCTATTTAGTGCCCGTTTTTCTCAGTGTATTTGTGGGTACTGCCGGGTAAAAGAAATAGTATACAAAAAAAAAACAAGCAACTCGTACATATGCGTTGGCAAATAAAACCAAATTTGTATGCTAAAACACTTTGCGTAGCCCGTACCGGTCGTGGTCGTGGTCGCGGTCGCCGCCGCTGTCCCTGTCCCTGTCCCGCTCCGGGTCGCGTCATCGTCGGCAGCGCTGGCCGCTGATAAGACGCCCGCCCACACAAAGTGGGGCAAGAAGAGGACAAGAAGGGGCTGTGGACAGGCACAACGGAAACGGGAAAGGGAACGGGAATGTGGCGCTGGGCAAGGCAATAGTGTGTGTGTAGTTTCAGCTGCCACACACCTTTAAAATGGACGATGTGTGTGCATGTGTGTGTGCGTGTGTGTGTGTGTGTGTGTTTGTTCATTGCTATGCTGGTAATTTGTTTAAACAAATTAAGTTGGCCGCTCGCCTTTGCAGCTGCCGCTGCTTGTGACGCTCGCTGTCGCTTTGTCACTGTCATAAATGCACAATACACACACACACACACACACACACACATACATATATGTATGTATATGTAATGGACACATAGTATGTACATATGTGCGAACGCCCCCGCTAGCTGCGGCCGTTATCGCTTTTGTAACGGCAACAAAATACAACAAAAACAAAAAAAAAGTGAATTTGTTTAACCTTTTTTTTTTGGTCTGGTCTGGTCTGGTCTGCTCGTTCACAACAACAAATAATAAATGAGCGAGCCAACAACGGCTGGCCAAAACAATAACAACAACAACAACAACACCAAGCAGCAGCAGCAGCAGCAATAACAACAATAAGAAGAGCGCGCAAACAAAATGTGGCTCACTTTTTTAAATATTTACACAGCATTTCTTTTTCGGCAACTTGTACAGCAATAACTTGAACTTCTTGTTATTGTTGTTGTTACCTTTTGTCTTATATATATGTACAAGTATATGCATGTGCATGTAGATATGTACATATATATTTAGTCATTTATTTGTCTATAGACGACCAAAATGGAGCACTTGGTGTCATAATAATTCTTCACTCTTTCTTTCCACATACTTGTATGTATGTATTTCTTAAACTTCGCCTTCAAGGTGGCACAGCAGAGAACTTTGAACTCAGGCGAGTCGGAGCTGTTCTACTGGAACTATATTTGTGTAAAGCTAGTCGCCCCATTGCTACCTAATATATTATTTTAGTGGTCATACAATTTTAAGCATTTCTTTACACCTTCTCTGCAATTGAACTTCACTTTTCAACTTTTTTTCAATTTTTTAAAAATAATATTCAATTTTTGAACAATTTGTGGAGCTATAATTAGCCAAGAGTCTTGGCAAGTTAGTTATTCTACTTGAACTATATTTTCTAAAGCTAGTCGACTGATTGCCACTTAATATAATTTTTTAGTGGTCATACAATTTTAAGCATTTCTTTACACCTTCTCTGCAATTGAACTTCACTTTTCAACTGTTTTTCAATTTTTTAAAAATAATATTCAATTTTTGAACAATTTGTGGATCTATAATTAGTCGAGTGTCTTGGCAAGTTAGATGTAATTTTTTAGTGATCATAGCTATTAAGTATTTCTTGTCTTCCGTTGAACTGTAACTCTTTTTGAATAATACTACATATAATATATTCAAATCCTTGACAATTTCTGGAGCTTTAATTAGCTAGGGTTCTCAACTCTCTCTACTTAGTTCTACTATTATAAAGCGAATCATGTACATACTTTTACATAGAGCGCTATTTAATCAATAAAGTTCGACTTTAGTTTGGCGAATTCTATTTTAATTTTTGTGCACGTTCTGCAGATGAAAGCAGCACCACTTGAAAAAGTGCCACGCCCCCTCTCCCCCCACCTCAACCAAGCAAACAATCGCCCACACATCGGCCCACTTTCTGTGTGTGTGCGTGTGTGTGTGTTGGTTGCCAACAGAGAGAGAGCGACGCCATTTTTCATTTGAGTTTGGTGTGGCACCTAAAAACAGTTCGCATGGTTTTTATGGCCAACACAGCACCAATAGCGGCAAATAGGAGCTACAACAACAATAACAACAACAGCAAGAGCAACAACAACAATAGCTATAGCTATAGCATAGCTTAGCCCAAGCGGTAGCCCAAAAGCCATTCCAATTCCAATTCCTATAACCTTGTTGGGGCGCCACACGGCCGTAAAATGAGGCAGCGAGTCGGGCTCGCATGTGTGGCATAAATTAGCGCAATCAACGTATTGTTTTCTATTCTATGCTATGTGGTTAAGTGAGGGCGGGATGTGCGAGGAGGGTGAGTCAAGAGGGTGTATATATATATATATGTGTGTGTGTGTGTGTGTGTGTGTGTGTGTGAAAAGGGAAAGAACGCTCGACCAGTTGCCATTTGGCGCAGTCGGCAGTCAATAACATGAAAATGTTATAAATAACAAAAATACGAGTACGAGCACGATGCTGCGAGTCCTGCTGCACAGCTTTAGTGTCTCTCTCTCTGTGTATGTGTGTTTGTGTGTGTGTGTGTGTGTGCATATCTGCCTGCTTGAATTTCATATTTGTCTGATAATTTGCGCAAAAGTCCTATTAATATGTTAATTCTTAATTGTCCTACTTTGCTCAAACACACACACACACACACACAGCATACACAAGCATACACGAAAGGATCTCAGGCACGCACACAAACACACACTTACAGTTACTTATGCGCATATTAATAGCCCTCTAGCCTGTCTTCTATATTTGTGCATTGAATGGGACGCGATTGCGAAGGCCAAAGTTCTATATCGTAAATATATTTCTTAAGCTGCCTGCGGTTTACAAATCGACGCACTTCAATTCATTCACTTTTCGCGTGGAACGGGGGAGAGGGGAGGGGGTGGTGGTCGAATTAATTACCAACTCATACACACACACACACACACACTGATACGCACATATGGCCACCAGTCGATGACATCATCAGTTAAGCAGAGAATGGTGGTCCACCATTTTTATTTCGAAAGTGCCATTTCATTTCATTTCTTCAGCTTCGATAGAAAAAAAATTGACAAAAACTGATAAAAGTGGCAATAAAGCTGGTCAGACGCTGATGGCGTTGACAGGCAGACAGCAGATATCTATATGTATATATGTATATATATGTGTGTGTGTGTGTGTGCATATCTGCCTGGTCATGCCCTTTTCAAAAGGGTTATGCAATAATGTCGCATGTTAGTTACATACATATATCCTTTGCTTATTGTCATCATGTTTGATAATTCAATTTATGAGCCAACACAATGGGCAGCGCACAAATGTGAAAATCACAGCGGCAGCAACAACAACAAGAACAAGAACAGGAGACGCATACAACACATTTATGAAATATTTTGTTTCATTAGCGCGTTGGCAAAGCCAAGGGGTGCCAAGGACTTGAACTTTTGCATTGTCTGCCAAACACACACACACACACACACACTTACACACATGTATGCATATGTGTGTTGACACTTGTCATTGCCACTGAGTGACATTTGACAGTTTCAGGCACTTTCAACACCCTTTCACCTTTGTTTTTGCTTATGGCAGCAGCTGCTGCTCTTGCCGCACATGCCTGCAGCAGTTGTGCCACAATATTGCAGCAACAACAACAACAGCAACAACAGCAGGAGTAGCAACCACACACTGTCAATAAGTTTTCAATAAATTTTGGCGCTGCACACTAATCTCTACAAACACATCGCAACTAATCGTTTAGGCAAATAAATAAGCGGCAACGCCCAGTCAAACGGCCAACAAACAGTGACATGTTGCAGTGGCAACAACAACAACAACAGTAGTAGTAGCAGCAGCAACGCCTACAAACTGCTACAACAAAAACAAGCCGAGCAGCGACGGCAACAGCAACAGCAGGTAAAAGAATTGACCGGCCAGCCGTCTGCTTACCTGTGTTGATCTCCCTGGGCATTGGGCACGCACCTCAATGGCTGGCCAATCGGAAGCGCGCGCACACACACACTCACACACACGCATACACCCGCACACACCCACACACACACATGTATAATTCATGTACAGCTGCTTAACTAATTGCGTTGAGCGACCAAATTGTGCGTTTGTCGTCCTGCAGGGCGTCGATTTCACGCCAATGATCGCCAATCAATAAATAAAAAAGTGAGAATATATCCCAACAGAGGGGGGGTGACCATAAAAAAGAGACAAAAAAAAACATATTTATTTGTTGTTTGGTTGTTGCCGCTGTTGTTGTTGTAGTTGCTGGCATTTAACAGCAAAATCGAAACCAAAACGAAAGGCCAACAAAAAACAAAAATCCACCCATGCAATCAAAAATTACCAAAGCTAAATAAATACATGTGTGTAGATCCTGACTTCTGGCCTTGTTTTGTGTTGTAGTTGTTGTTGTTGTTGTCACCCCAGCAATCAATTGTTAAAAAAAAATAATAACGAGGAAGCAAACTAGACTTGAAGGCAACGCACTCTGCATACCCTCAGGCTAACTGGATTTTCCAAATTGCTTTTCAATATATATTTTGAAAGCATTTATGAAATATTACCAACATTTTTGGTAATGATTTCATATTAAAGTCGTCTGCAAGAATGATAAATGGCTGCTCACAAGTGTGATTATTATTATAACTATTTTGGCTACATTTTAGGATCTTTGGCTTTTTATATTTTAGTTTAGTTTTACTTTGTTTTTCAAGAATAAATAAATGAACAATTTTGAAAAGCAAATCAACTTGTACAAACCTTTCAATTCTTGACACCTTTAATTGGCGATATAAATATATTTCATTTAAAGTGGAAAGAACATCGATTAGTTTTAGATTTCAAGCCTAATTTTTAGTTTATTACTTAAAGATATAAATAATAATATTATAAGGACAGCCTCTGTAACACAATACCTCGTATATAGTATTAATCGATTAGTAATTATGACGAGGAAGTAAAAAGAAGAAACAACTGTTTGCGATCGAAATAAAGTGAATTTATATAAAAGAATCTTAGAAGCGATGTTCTACAATTTTGACTTTCTTTCCGACTGATGGCCACTATATCGAGTTCAATTGTAAAGCGACTTCTGTGCCTGCCAAACAGCAGCATAAAGTGCCAATACTCTTTGCTAGGGTATACAAAAAAACATATCGCTAAAAAGGCGAAGCAAAAAATTGAATGTTATGCGTTGGTGGGTGGGTGGTCGGTTGGATGAATGGATGGATGGATGGATGGATGGGCAGGGGAGGGACAAACCCCGCACGCACTAACACCGCCGGACGTGGACAAACTTTATCGCTTAGGGCGCATTAAGCATTGCCGCTGCCTGTTAACTATAATACCCAATTGTTGTTGTTGTTGTTGCTGCTGCTGCTGCTGCTGTCAATATTGTCATTATACGTGTGGCAACCGCAAATTGCAGGAGTCACCGGCCAGCCGCGTCGACACTGACAAGTGGCAGGAGTGCAGAGCACAGAGCGTCAATAATTTGCCGGCTAGTTGACAGACACACACACACACACACACACACACACACATATAGCTATACAGATTTATGCATGTACTGGTATATGTGGCTGCCAACGTGTCATTGCCGTGTGCAACATTTTCATTATGTTTATTAATGCCACAAACACACACACACATAGACAGTACAGAAAACATCAACGAATTTTCGAAGAGACAGCAATATTGATTATGAAGCTATTGTTGTTGTTGTTGTTGTTGTTGTTGAAGCTGAAATTAAAGACTGAACATACATGTATGCCGATTTAAATTTTCGTTTTTGCATAAATACTTTTATTCCTGTACTTACAAAAGCTACAAAAGCTTTTCCCAAATTTTCCAGTTTTGAGAAGTTTGTTTTCTTAATTGCCTGAGCCTCTTAATTTTTCATTTTATCCACTAAGTTCAATACTTGTATAGTTGTAGTAATATCTCGAATTTACAACTTAAATAGAGTACACAATTTTACAAAAGTTATTAAATAAATAAAAACGGAATTTAAAATAGCCAGCTTGTCGATAATATTTTCTCGAATTTACAATTAAAATAAAGTATATAATTTCACAAAAGTTAACAAATTGGCGTATTTGTAGTAAAGCTTGTTTCTTCTCTTGCCACATATGATTTAAATAACTTCCCGGCTTATTTATCGCTTAAGTACAGTTCTCAAAACATAGATCACTTAATACATAAAAACATTTTTAAAAAGAAAAAACTCAAAGGCAAGTTTGGTTTGCAACTTCTGTCTACTTTAGAATCTGCTGTTTATTGATTTCTAGATAAATTTTCCGATCTTCTTCTTCTTCTTGTGCGATTAGTGTTCAATACAATACTCTATTCGATGGCTTGACCAGCGCCGTTGAAACTTTTTTGTTTTCACTTTTGCTTGACTTTTGACGTTTGGGTTTTAAAATCAATTCAAATTTGGGGATATGAGTTTGATTTCTTTTGTTGCCTATCCCCAGGCGCTTGACAACATATGTATGTATGTATGAGTACACACATACTCACACATATAGTACATACATATGCTTATTTGTATGGCACATAAATTGGCACATGGCCCGCGGGCCGGACAAGAACTTTATTGTTTTGGTCAATCAAAACTGTTTGGAATTGTCGCAGGAACTTTTCGTTGTTATTGCCGCAACAACAACAACAACAAGAACAACAAGAACAAGAACAACATCAAAACCAACTCGGGTTCTCTTTACTCTTCAAGTCCATTGCGACTCGAATTAATTGCAAGCCGAACATTTTTGCCGCTACTGGAATTTATTGCCACACGCCTCGCATATGCAAATGCATATACATGAGGGGGTTGCTGCCTCTTTTTTTCCAATGGGGTGGGTGGCATGGTTGCTGCCACTGCCACCGCCACTGCTATTGTTTTTCGGTTGAGTTTTAGCAGCAAGCCAAATAATAAATTAAAGTGCATAGATCGGGAATAAACGCCCGCCCGTCCGACCGACCGACCGACCGACCGACCGAATCAACCGTCTGCCCGCCCTTCTTGTTGCGTTACTTTCCCAAGCGCTTATCACTATGTCTGTATTGTCTGTATGTGTGTGTTTGTGTGTGTGTGTGTGTGTGTGTGTGTATGTAAATAAGGGGGGAGAGTGCTGGTGCTAGTCCGTTACGGTTTTGGTTTGGTAAAAACCCCAGCATAACGCAAATTGTCAGAAAAACTAAAACGCAAAATTGCGCCGACTTGTTGTTGTTCTAGTTGTTGTTGCTGCTGCAGCAAATCAATTGTGACAGCTCTGCTGCACATGTGTGTATTTATGTGTGTGTGTGTGTGCGTGTTCGCATTTAATATTTAGTAGCTATTCGGGCCCTAATGAACGCCAACAATTTGCGCGCGCCTTCAAAGTACGATAACCATGGGCAGAACAGCGTTGTAGTTGAGTGAAAAAAATTGTTGTTCGCTTCTTGCTATGACTATTACTAAGGCAAAATAAAAATTGAAAAAATCGATAACGATAAATATCGATACCGATAGCAGCTAAATAAAGATAATTAAGCCACAATAAAATAAATGCTACACAGTTACAGCTGCAACTTCTGTGAAATCACGTTTATCGATAACACTACAACATGAGCTATCGATAATTGGTAGAAATACTTTAATTGTATCACTGCATATATATACAACAAACACTTACAGCTCATATCGATTTAAACAGAAAACAAAATGAAATCTTTGTGACGAACATGCCTTACAGTTCATATCAGTTATCGATTAAAAAACAAAAAATAAATAAAAATAAAAACTTGGTTGCAATCAAGCCGTTGAGAATTATAACCTCATCGAAACGATGAGCCTGTTATCGAAAGGTTGCCTCAAAGACTTATCAAAAACAAAAGGTACCAGCAATGATTTTAAAAATGTACTACCACGTTGTTTACTCATTTGCTCCACTGTGCCGCCGTTGCGAAATTATGCATAAGAGGGCGTAAAGCTAGCGCCCATTTCTTGACTGTGCCAATTGTCGCAATAAAACTGACAACAACAACAACAGCAGCTACAATCAACCGCAGTATGTGGAGAAAATTAGAGACATCGACTTTAGACGCCTTATAAGCAATGTTAGGGCATTTACTTAGCCCATTACTGCACACAAACACACACACACAGCAATGTGTATATGTTTGAGGTTGAGCGCCAAACGAATTAAGCCAAAATTGATGGCCACCAAAATGCTTGGCCATAAAATGTGGGGGGAGAAGTTGAAGAGTCGAAAATAAAAGGAGATAAAATTTATGAACAGAAATTCAATTCCAAGCATACCCATGTACATACTTGTATATACTATATATGTATATACGTGTATATATATGTACATATGTATTGACAGGCACTCACACCCCCGCCACTACCCACACCCCTGCTAGCTCATGTTCACTGATAATTTGTTGCCCGTAACCTGCCATTAAACGACGCACTCTCACCATTGCCATCTCTCTCTCTCTCTTTTTCTCCTCTCTCTTTTCTCGATATTTGCGCTGGGACCACAGATTCCGATTCCACAGAGAACGATGCCGTCGCTGCGCAGGACATTCTCACGTGCGGCGCGTGTCAAAAGACCTTCGCGCTCTCGGACATTGTCAAGTTCATACAACACAAGGTCCTGCAATGCAACAAGGAGAACTACGGCCAGTGCACGACGCAAGGTGAGTACCGAGACAGTACCCCCCGGTACCCTCTAGAAAGTCGAAACATATTGTTTCGAAATAGATTCAATTACAGACTGCATCATCCCTATTCATTCTTGTAAAGATCCTCGGTAATATTTGATTTAGGTTTGCCAAAGATACATATATTTTTACTATTATTCAAAGAAGATTAGTAAATTCTTCTTCATTCTTGTAAAGATCCTCGATAATATGTATTTGATTGCGGAAGATACATATATATAATATTCAAAGAAGAATTAGTAAATTCTTCTGTAACATCTCCAACAACAACTGACTTAGGTTCATTAGAGTTAGCAAAAGATCTTTCTATTCAAAATTATTTATGTAGAATGGACATAGACTCCATCATCGCAAATCATTCTTGTAAAGATTCTCAAAATTATTGTTTTAGGTTGGCTGAAGATATATTTTTCAAAGAAAATAAGTTAACTCTTCCGTAACATCTGCAAAACCAACTGACTAAGCCTCATTATTCAAAATAATTTGAAATGTTACCTATGAAGAACCAAGCTTAAGCTTAGAAAAGTGGCGATCTGATCTATGAAATCTTGTTATTAGAATAGAAGAAGAAAAACGGAAGAAACAAACAACAGCAATTTTCAACGAAAGCTAGCAAAAATTTATATTCAATAATGATTCACAGTTGGATCTAAGACTGAGTGTAAAAACCTAAACTAATTTCTAAAACCCATGTCTCTTCATTTTTCTCCGTGCAGGTCCCACAATGGATCGCGATGCGGAAGAGGGTCGACCGCTAAGTCTGGTCAATCGCCGTCCATCGATTTCGGCACCCATTAGCAGTCGGAAACCCACAAGTGGTGCCGGCAGCGCTGCCGCCGCTGCTGCTGCGTCCGCAGCCACGGCTAGCGCCAGCAGTACAGCCAGCGCCAGCGGCTCAAGGATACACACACCACCGCCCAGTCCTGCAGATTTGTTGGCCGATGGGGCCAGCAGTACGCCCAAGCGTCTTGTAGATGGTAAGCCTCTGCACCCAACACTTAACACTGATTGCCCAACACTTATTCAGATTGTGATCAACACTAATTTGTGCCTTCAACACTCTTTTTGCTTTTTTTGTGCAGAGAACGACAACACAACGCCCAAAGACAGCGAAACGGCTGCGAATGCCTTGGAGGCGGGAGCGGCAACCACAGTTGTTGTTGCCAGCTCGGGAGCGGACATTGGACGCCGCTCGGCAATCGTTGACGATGACGACGACGATGACGATGATATGGATGAGGATGATATGGCGCTGAGATCTCGTAGTCGTCACAGCAGCTGTGAACTAGACAACGTCGCCGCCAATCAACACAACAACCATCATGTTGACGATGATGAGGATGCTGATGAGAATGCTGACGATGACAAGCCAAAGGTTAAACAGGAGCCGTATGGTGAGGATGAGGAGGCCGAGGAGCTATTGCAAGCCCATGATGATGATGATGTGGACGATGGTCATAAGCCTAGCACAAATAATAATAACAATAATAATAATAATAATGACGATGGCCAGCCGCTGGCCAAGCGACCCAAAATCGAGGTCTGCGATGCCGAAGCCAATACCGTGCATACAGGTAAGCAAAAATATCCTGCCAATATCCTCTAACGCAAATATTTTTGCGCTCGTTATTAAAATTTGCAAACTCAAACTCAAAGCCAACCCTACCCCACCACACCGCCCAGTCCAGTCCAATTCAATCCAAATTATTGGCAGTGACCAACTCATACAAACATCAAAAACATGCAATTTTGAATTTTCCGAAAATTGCGAATGCAAAAAATGTTTTTGATGTTTTCAAAGGATGACAATGAATTATGTGTTGCATGCGCGTAAGTCGCTGCTGATCAGCCCGCCAGGCAGAATGTCAGCCAGCGATAAGCTGCAGCTGTCCCTGCCCCTGCCCCTGCCGCCTCTGCGTCGGCTGTTTAACAATTTTCTGACCAATTGCGCTGCAAAACAAAAGCAAACAAAAAAACACAAAACAAAATTAAAACATTGCGCGTTATCCTTGTCCGAGAAATAAAAGCAGTAAAAAGCGTTTGTGTGATAAAAAGGCAGCCACGCAGGCATCAGGCATCAGGCATCAGGCAACATCAAAGCGCAACAACGCAAATGCTGATAACTGAAGTGCAACAGGACCAGACCAAAAGGACAATTGGACAGTTTGAACAGCGTGACAATCGAAGCTGGCCCCAGAGGCTGCTGTCCTGACAGTCCTGACAGAACAGCCAGCCAGCCAGCTGCCCTTTGACATTTCAATGCAAATGATGAAAAGCCAAAGACAACAAAAAGCAGAAGAGTATAGAAAAAATGAGTAGGTAGCGGCGGTGGGTAGGAGAAGCTGAAAAGCTGAAAAGAGGGCAGCAACAACAACAACAGCAACAAGAAAGCAAAGCAAAGCAAAGTAAAGCAAAGCGAAAGGCGAGCTGCCCTGAAGGGTAATTTGAATACGAAACGAAGCGCAGGAGCAAAGGAATGCTGCTGCTGCGACCAACCAACCACTTAACTGGACAAAAGAACTCGCTTCATGTTGTTGTTGTTGTTACTGCCAAGACAACGAATAAAGACGGATAATGCCAAAAGGGGTGGGCAACGAAGCCAAAGAATCGCGTTCAGCTCAGACGCTGGTCACTCGGATTCTGACTCTGCCTCTGACTTTGACTTTAGCTTGACCGCTGTGTGGTGAGTGGTGAGCGGTGCTGAGTGCGTGTGGCACGTGCCACAGCTGCTGGCCAGCGAAACAGCGGGGTTCAAAGGTCAACAAGCGTGTGCTTACAGGTAAAAAGTCGCATACGTCGCGTGTCCAGCTGACCAAACAATTAGCAAACCAATTGAGTGAATGATTGATTGCAGCCACAAAACTGAGGCAAAGTGTTTCGAAAGCGATTGCATATTTATGGGCTATTTAACACTAAGTTGGCTTAGTAGCATTACAAATTCATAATCATTCATAAATCTGATGATTTGAGTAGCTCATTCAAGCCATTCCTGCTCAGAAATGATGATTATTCGTTTGATTCAACGAAAAAAAAAAAACATTTTCATTTGTTTCATTTCGAGTGCTCTTTGATTAGCTCATTCATATTCATAAATGATTCATCAACTCCATGCATTCACAGCCGTTTTCAATGAGTATGAATTCATTGAAATATTCCGTCACATTTCAGTTACAATTTAATTCATAGCTTGTGCTCTTTTAGCTCTTTTCATTCAGTTCGTCTATTCTTTTTTTTTATGATAACAAACTTTAACTGAATCTTATTCATGCTTTTAACTTCTTTGATTCAAATGCTCTTCTACTTAGCTAATTGAACTGTGACTAGTTTTTGAAGCCGTTTTAAATGTAGCTATGTATGTCTTCATTTGATTCTTACATTTATTGAATGCTTTAGTTTCATATTCGCTTGATTCAAACATATATTCAAAGAATATTCAAAGAGTCAGCATGAAACAATTGGTATTTGGTATTTTCCAAATTTTATTCACTTGACTGCGGGAGCTTATTATTCGAGCTTAAGTTATTAAAAAAATGCATTAAAATGCACTCGAATAATGCACAGTTATCATCATTCAAGATTTCACGCATTCATTTCACTTTCTACATAATGGCTTATCCATGTTTGAATCCTTTCCCTTAGCTACTTAGCTTACCTGGCAGCTTAATTATGGCAAATCGGTTGAAGCCAAAGCACTTTTTATACGAAAGCCAACAGACACTCAAACACTCACATGTCACGGAGACACATTTTTATTGTCACATTTAACCCTTGAACTTAGCGCGCCGTTTGACACGAGCGCGAAAAAAAGAGTAGAAGAGGAAAACAATGACAACGAGACAACAATAATAATACAAGTTACTGATGGCAAAGTTGTTGTTTGGCTTTGACTCTGACTCTGACAACGCAAACTGTCAGCAGCTCAACTAACAAACGCACATTGACATGCACACACACACACACACACACACACACAGAGAGATACAGATAAAGATACACAGATACGTAGATATACTTGCATGTATCTGTATCTGTAGCATGTTAATTACGCATTCTTGTTGTGTTTTATTTTTTTCTCCTCGCTCCTCTCTCTTTTTGTAGTTTGCAAGCGTACGTCCTTTCGTCCTTGTGGCTCCAATTGTTGTCCATTTGGTAATTATAAATATGGAGTCTGTGGAAGTCCTGGGCATGGTGGTCCTGATATGTGGTTGGCTGCCATGGCAATCTTTCTCTCTCTCTCTTTCTTTCTCTGGCGTTGACATGTCGCTTCGCAAAACTGTCAACCAAATGGATATTTCTGTGTCGCACAGTTTTTTAAAATTTAATGCGCATTTTGTGCGGTTGCCTATCCACACATATCATGTGTCTGTGTGTGTGTGTGTTAATTATCAATTTGCTGCGCGTTACAATGCACAGCGTGTCGCGACCGCAATGACAATGAACGAGCCGACGGTCGGTCGGTCGGTCGGTCGCTCTGTTGGGCAATCGGGGCTAACGGGGTTCACAAAAAATGCGAAAAAAAAGGAAAAGGACAATGTTGCTTAAATCCATTTGCTCATCACACACACACACACACACACACACAGGCACAAAAAGAGGCAAACATACACAGTATCTCATTCATTCAATTATTGACTCATGCTGGCACTAAGCCAGCATTAGCACACACTCACTCAAAAAAAAAAAAGAAGAGAACCACCCGCCCACACACTCATCGAATGAAAAGTGAAGGAGGGGAGAAGGACAACAACAACAACAACAGCAAAAAACACATTCGAATTCAATTCAATCTTTGACGAGAGCAAGGTCCGTCGACCGGTCGGTCACAGTTCAATGGCTAATGCGCCCAACTTATGCAATTTCACGTCCACACCTAACGACCGTCGTACCAATACGCCTTTCGGCAGCTTAGCGCCCAATGTGGGGCCCGGCCCATTGGCTCGAAGTAGCGAAAGGATTATGCGCCTTTGTTGTTGTCGCCAAATCAACGGCCAACGGAAAAAACCAAAAGGACACACACAGCGGCTTAGCGACCGGGCAAAAGGTTTGCTCATGCAAATGTTTGTTCGTTTTTACTTCTATACACATCTTTTTTTGCTGTCGTTCTTTTAGCAGCCCCATGTTGGGCGCTAGTGTATGGCTGTGTTGCCATTGTCTTGCTGTGTGTGTGTGTGTGTGTGTGCTGTGTGCCGCAAAGCTGCCAGTTGGCAAAGCTGCAACAATTATCCCATTAAGGACTGCAAACGTGTCTAACCCTTTGGCTGGTAGCGCAGCGCTATGCTCGTATATCTTTGTCTGTTTGCCACCCGCTGATACGCATTGCTCATACGCAGCGTCTGCCCATCAACAGCGCTTCCTGTGTCTGCCTTGTCTATCCTGACTGACTGAGCGGCCAGCCTTTGTTGCGCTGCGCTTGAGTTGCGTTAAGTACAGCAGGCGGTCAATTTGCCATTTCCGTGCACTACTACTGCACTGCCCACGTGTGTGTGTGTGTGTGTGTGTGTGTGTGTGTGTGTGTGTGTGTGTGTGTGTGTGTGTGTGTGTTGGTCCTGTCGTTGTCCTGTCTTTGTGCCTGCTTCTGTTTCCGTCTGAGCTGCTTTGAATATTGCGGTCACTTAGCGGGGGTGGCAGCAACGGCGCTGACGATGGCGATGACGATGACGACAACGTCAGCGGCATCTACTGCACCACTTCAATTTGGTTCTGCTTCATAACTTAACAACAAAAGCAGCCCGAGGCAACTGCCGCATAACAATTGCCCGTTTCCACTGCCCTTATCTGCCAGATATACATACAGTCAAGCCTCTAAGAATTACCCCATTGGCGAAGGCTTAAAAACGGGAGAGAAAAAATCTACCACGAACCTGCAGTCCTTTCTAATCAAGAAGAAGTATATATCCCAAACTTTCTCAAGTATTAAGGTCTCTCCCACCTCCATGAGCTCTAATTTAAGGAGAATACAACACCAGTACGACTTGTGAAGAAAGAGCTGCATGTCGAGTAAGGAAAAGGATTCCAAGAGTTAGTGCAAATGGGAATCCATGCTATCAGACTAATTAGGAATATGTAAAAATGTTAAAGGTCTCAGTCACGTTTAACCTCCAAAAGGCCACACTGTATGTGCGGAACGGATAGAAAGGATAAAGGACGCATGCTGCACATGCCTTTTAGCTTTGCTGTTGTTGTTGTTGTTGCCAAACAGCTGAGCTGCCAAAATCAGAACGTGCGCTCTTTGTCTGATCAGGAATATCAGCAGCAAAGGGCATCAACTCGTAAAAAACAGAACAGAAAGGAATTTAAAAATGTGAATTGAAAAAAAGTCGCGCGTGCGCGAAACGCGACCAAAGGATCCGGATCCTCGTGCCTCCTGTCCTCCAATGACAATAAAAAAAACTAATAATAATAAAAATAATGCCCAGCATTTTTGGATAACTTTTACCTTTTTTTTCCATGATCTTTGGCATGAGATCGGCGGCGCATCCTTTCAACCCCTTCTGCTGGCTAACCAGACAACAACAGCAGACAACGAAAAGCAACCCCTAGGGGCATTGAAAACAAATTATCTGTCAGATTCATTTGCATTTCCTGCGTGGCTATGCCCGCATGGTTAGATTTAAGCGAGCGGCGCTTGCCGGCAACGCGTCTCGAAGGTTTCAATGGCATCGCGAAGGTTTCGAAGGTCTCGCGGCCCCGACGAGGTCATGGCAAAATCATGTTAAACATGTTCACCTTTGACAGCAGCACGAGCGGGCGTGGACTGATGCGGCTGATGTTAAAGCTGCAGTCGCGCGTAACGCCATAAAATACAAAAAAGGAGAAAACATTTTTGAAAAAAAAAAGTGAAAAAAAATTAATAGAAGAAGTGAAAAGCAAAAGTGTGGAGGAAGCGCGCCATGCGTTCACTTTTTAAAGCATCATTTAAATGCAGAGGATGTCGCTGGCCAGGGTAGTTGTTGTGGCAATAGTAGTTGCGCATTAACACCTTGTTGCCCGCATGTGTCGTTGCTTGGTGACATGTGTGTGACGGCGACGGCAGAACCACATCCATATCCACACATCCACATCCACTTCCGCATCCTCATCCGTATTTGGAATGCGGTATTTGTATCCGCATCGCATCGTATCGCCGCATCCCCATTTCGATTAGCGTCTACGTGCGTTTAGCCAATTTTATGTTCGATTCTCAATTTATCGCCCAAGCCGTGGCAAATTTCACATTTTTCATTTTAAAAACCGCATCTGTTGCTAACAAATATGATAGTTATCGCAACATGTGCATACATGTGTGTCTCTGTATCTGTCTGTGTGTATCTGTGTGTGTATCTGTGTGTGTATCAGTCTGTGTGTGTGTGTGTGTGTGTATTTGCCTGCAATTTCCGTTGGGCGCCCATCAAATTAACAAAACTGCAAACGCAACGAAGAAGAAAAACGTTACGAAAATCTGAAAACTATTACGCCCAAAAAAAAAAAAAAAATACACCCAACAACAACAACAAAGTAGATAGTAATAATAAAACAACAACAACAACACACGTGTAAACGAATTTACAATCGCGGACATGCAGATATGAACACTCTTTAGCGTACAGAAACAATTCAAAGGCTTGCCATCCTGAAGAAAACTTCAACTTTTCAATCATAAATATATTAATTTTTTTTATAACATTTCATTGAAGGCATCCAAAACTTTATACATATTTTCTAATATTTTTTTATATAAGCAACCATATCAATATTACATTTTGTATGAAGCTCAAAACTTTCATAATGTTCGGGTATTCCCAGATATGAAACACTTTAGAGAAGAGAAACAATTTCAAGTCTAGACATCCTGCTATTGGCTGAAGAAAATGTAAGCTTCTCAAACATGATATGATTTTAATCAACATTTCATTGAAAGGATCCAAAAATTGAGATCCTCTCTGGTAGAGTTACATAAAAAATTTTACATTTAATAAATATTTTCATATTTTTTAAAAGTTTAAAAACAAGAAATAATATCAATGAAATCTATAATGTTGTACAACTTCATATATATTCCCTAAATGGTAACAATTATCGAACCCATCTCTAGAGCTGAGTATATAGCTTATATACCATATATGCTTATATATGAAGGATAGAAATTAGGTAAGAGTTGTGCTGTGCTGGGCAATAATCGCCCGTCAAGGCTTAAAGTCCTTTCCCAATATTTGATGGGCCAACTTTAAAAGGGATATATAGTATAATCCTAAGAACTATTCTACTTGTCAAATGGATTTCAATTCTTGAATAAATCGATACGTGTTTCTAATTCTAAAATTCTAAAATAAGCGAAGAAATTTGTTTGCAAATCTTTGCAAATGTAATGCTTCGACGGACAGAGAAATGAACTGTAACTGCTGTGCACATTTCAGTGTCCATCAGTGTATGCCACATGTATGTTTGCGTGTGTGTGTGTGTGTGTAAATGCGCATATGACAACATGCGGCGCCATATTTGGCAATATCCTAGCGTCTGCCTGCGGCGTCAGCAGCCATAATAGACAACATCCTCATTGGCGTCTGATGCGCGGGCCGCGTTATTACAAATTGTGTGCACACATCCACATATATATATATATATATATATATATAGTATACGTATATATGTATATGGTGTGTGTGTGTGCGTGTGTGCGTGTGTGAACAGGTTTACACACATTTATATGCTACGCACACCACATTCGATATGTTGGCCAAAAATCAATAAATAAATAAATAGCACAACCGACCGAAAAGTAGGCAGTCAGGCAGGGAGGCGGGGAGGGAATATAGGCAGGAAGACGACACACGCCCATTGTCCACCCCACGCCGAACTCCCAGCTCCCCACTCTCTACTCTCCAGCTGGCACAGCCGAGTGCCGACTGAGTGCCATTTTTGGCGTGGGCCTCACGACGACTGCACCCAACACACAGACTCTCGTATGCGTGCAGTACTTGTACGGGAGGAACCAAGCCTGGAGGTGTGTCGACCACTCAGAGCCAGTCAGCAGCTTACCAGCTCGCCATTACCATTTGAGTGGCAACTGCAACATTGTGACGCATCTCATGCTGACAGCGATTGCCCACACAGCCAGCGTCCATGGCGCGCCCAGAGCCGCAGAGCCCAAAAACAAAAACAAACCCAAGCCCCAGCCCCAAGCCAGGCGTGATAATGACACGCGCCAATTGTAATTGTAAATGATTTCAAGGCTGGGCTCAGCTGGGCTGGGATGGTCTGATCATAGACTTCTGTTCAAATCAAACCCAACAGAGACATCAATCGGAAAGAAAATAAACTTGCACTTACCGATGATAAGTGGAGGCAGCTTGCCAGGTTTCGTGTCACTTGGTCGAGTAGTTTCCGAAAAACATTGGCTCAGACATTCAAACAAAATGGTTGGGCAACTACATTTTGTTCTTGCTTTGGCTTGGAGCTAATGATCCGCGCCGATTATAATTGTACGCATTTCAGTTGTTTCTGCTCAAATCAGACCAATCAGAGACATTAATTGTAACGAGCGCACACAAGACTGTAAACTTGTATGTACTGCTTTCTAGTAGAGGTAGCTGACGAAGTTCGGTGGCATTTGGGCGGGTAGTTTGAAAAAGATTGACGCTCAGACAGTCGAACAAATGTGTACCCAACTTCATTTTATTTCTCTTGGAGCTATGCATTTGGCTCCACTGTGCAGCCCATTAATTATTTTAATGAAATTGCAAGCGACGCGCCACAACGGGACTCGCTGCGGATGTGTGTGTGTGTGTGTGTGTGTGGTTGAGGATGCTATGAGGGAGGGGAGGAGGGATTGAGTTGCGTCCTACAATTTCCTGTGCTTAGAGTGTTAATTGCATTTTTGGCTTATTGACAAATAACTAATAAACGTTTCCCTCCATCTAATTGCAGAGCCCAGTAACTACATCTGCTCGACCTGTAAGACCCGCTACACGAGCGCCTGGCGCCTCATCCAGCACGTGCAGCATTCGCATGGCGTCAAGATATACGTGGAATCGGGCATGGGTGCTGCCACCCTAACAGTGGCCACGCCCGCCTCGCTAAACAGCAGCATAGCCGCCGCCGCCGCCGCTGCTGCAGCCACTGGCACCACCTCAGCTTCGCCCAGCGCCAGTCCCACATCTTCTGTGGGTGTCAGCGCTTTGCCACTGCATGCGCTCATGCAGTCGACGCCGGTGCCGAAACGCAGTGCCAGCAACAGCAGCGCCGCCGCCAACAGCACCACCCATAGTGGTGGTAGTGCCAGTTCACCACCGGCCACCACATTGGCTTCCCAGCAGCAGCAACAACAGCAACAGCAGCAGCAATTGCTGCAACAACAACAGCAGCGCGCGGCTGCCGCTGTGGCTGCTGCAGCTGCCGTCGAGCACCACAAGCAGGCGGCGGTGGTGGCGGCACAACAACAACAGCAGGCAGCACAGCAACAACAAGCCGCAGCCGCCCAACAACAGAGCCTCAGTTCAGCAATGGCCGCAGCAGCCGCCGGTATGCGCCACCATCCGCTGTTGCCACCGCCGGAGGCGATGCACACGAATCCCTTCAATTTGTTGCGCATGCCACTACCACCGGCCCTGGCCCAGAGCCCCGTAGTTCCTAATGTGGCACCGCTCTTCAGCCGCCCCCATCCCGATCACTATCGCATGGAGCAGCTGGTGTCCGAGCAGTTCCGTCATCACGGCTTCAATTTGGCCGCCGCTGCGGTGGCTGCCGCTAATACCGCCGCCGCTGCCCAGTTCAGCGCGAATGGTGGTGGTAGTGGTGGTGCTGGCGGTGCTGTTTCCAATCAGAGCGGCAGCAATGTTCCTACGAATGTATGCTCGAGTGGTTTGGTGGAGCAGCGTCCGCCATCGAGCAATAGCAGCCACCGTGGTTCGGTGCCACCTGCCTCGTTGCCGCCACCATCGCTATCAGTGGCAGCAGCCGCTGCCGCGGCCGCCGCTGCTGCAGCCACCACGCCGGTAGGTGCTGGTGGCACTGGTGGTGCCCTCAGCCTGGAACCACAGCAGCAGATGGATTTTTACTCGCAGCGATTGCGTCAGCTTGCGGGCACAACAAGCCCTGGAGCTGGCAACATTGTTAACTCGAGCTCGCCGAGTCCACGACAAAAGCAATCGCCGCACTTTGCGAGCCCCTCGCCCTCCCAGCTACCTCCGACACCCGTTACCGCCAATAATAATAACAACAACAACAACAATAACAGCAGCAATAACAACAACAATAACAGCAGCAGCAGCAGCAGCAACAACAATAGCAGCAGCAGCAGCAACAACAGCAGCAGCAATATGCGACCCCATTCGCTGACGCCGCCAGAGAAATGCGAACTGAGCGGCGAGAACGGTGCGCTGCACACAACGCCCCGCTCCGCCTCCACACCACCCTCGAAGCCCTCCAGTCACGCCGAGGCCAGCTGCTATGCCTGCGGCTATTGCGATAAGAAGTTCCGCTTCGAAAACAATCTGATCATCCATCAGCGGACGCACACGGGCGAGAAACCCTACAAGTGTACCGCCTGCGACTTCGAATGCTCGCACATCCAGAAGCTGATGAAGCACATGCGTGTGCATCGCAGTCCTGCTGGTGCCGATGGTCCCGATGGTAATGGAGGTGATGGCCAGGATGGTGGCAGTAATGCGGATTCGTTGGAAACGAATGAGGCCGATGGCGATCCAGATGCGGATGAATCAGAGCCAGAACAGGATCTGGACGACGAGGATGCTGATGCGCTGGACGAGGAGGATGATGATGAATTGGACGAGGGTGATGATGTTGACTATGAAGCCGAAGATTTGAGCGTCAATACACGCATCGATGGCAAGAGCCAGAGTCCAAAGACCACCAGCTCGGGTGCCACCTCTCTGGTGGGTGAGCTGATGGACAAGTTTGGACTCTCGAACATTGCCCAGTACTCGGAGGCGTACAAGCAGGCGCTACAGGAGTCTGGCAGCCTCAAACATTTGACCAGCAGCGCTGGTGGCAAGGATTCTGCCTCGGTCTCTGCCGCGGCGGCCGCTGCGGATAACAACAATCGCAGCTCAAATCGTTCGCCACTGCCAGCGATTAGCGACAAACTGAATGGTTTGCCGGTGGCCGCTCTGCGATTGCGTGACGAGTTCGCCAAGAACTGTTCGATGTTCCAACAGCCAGCGCCGCAGGATGCGCCCGCACAGGTGCCACTGTTCAACCCCTTCCCCAACCCCTTCGAGCTGTCGAAACGCATGAAAATTGATGGCGGCGACTGGTGGGGCATGTCCGCTCTTCATCGCAACGATGCCCTCTTCGAGAACCTTAAGCTGAAACCACTGGGACTGGGCGGTGCCAATTCCCTGCTGCAAGGCCCACTGCTTAAAAAGGAGAGCCGACAACGCAACGACACCTGCGAATTTTGCGGCAAGGTGTTCAAAAACTGTTCCAACCTCACCGTGCATCGACGCAGCCACACCGGCGAGAAGCCCTACAAGTGCGAGCTCTGCTCCTATGCCTGCGCCCAGAGCTCCAAGCTGACGCGTCACATGAAGACGCACGGACGCACCGGCAAAGATGTCTACCGCTGCCGTTTCTGCGACATGCCCTTCAGCGTCCCCTCAACGCTCGAGAAGCATATGCGCAAATGTGTGGTCAATCAGGGCAAGGCAGCGGCTGCGGCAGCGAACGCGGCCAATGCTGTGGCCGCTGCACAGGCGGCGGCTGCTGCGCAACAACTGCAAGCAGCTGCGGCACAACAAATGCCGGCGCAGTCGCAACTATCGCCACCCTGCGCCTTGGGCTCCTTTGCACCCCAGTTCGGTGGTCACAATTTATCGCTGCCGGGCAGCGTAAGTGGTGACAATGATTCGAATGCATCCTCCAGCCTGCCAGCTCATCCAATTTCGCTGAAGGAGGAGGCATGACTTTTTAGCGGCTGGAGTGGCGCTGGACCACCGCCACCGCCGCCACATACGCATCTCCATGGCTCCGCCGCCGCTGGCACTGTCGGAGCTGGAAACCAAGCACAACACCCACCACCACCAACAGCACCACAACATCTGCAATTATCGCATCACCACCACCATCATCATCATCATCAGCAGCAACAGCAGCAGCAGCAGCAGCAATTGCAGTTACGTGGCGCTCTGCCTCATCCAAATCATCCGCTTACGCATCCGCATCCACATGCGCATGCGCACCATCAGCTGGCCAGCCGCAGTCGCATTATGTCGCGCATCTTTTAAAGATGGCGCGCCTAAAATACCCTCCTCTCCCACTTCGAGCAACCAGCCAACCAACCCTCTTGTACATACACATACATACACGCACACACGCACACACACACACATATTGTAGATGAAGCGGTTGCCTTGTAGCCTCAACACCACTTGCCCAGTTAATCAATCGTACGGTTATGGCAGCCCTAGCGCCCAAACCCTAGACCCTAGACCCCAGCCCCCTTCCCTGTCCCGCTCATCTTTTTTAAAAAGATAAATCGCATTATCCAGAGAAATCTTCGCCCCCACTCTCCCGTCTCTCGATGATGTCACACACTCTCACGCTCTGCCCGCGAACAGCTGACAGTTGACAGCTGATAGCTGTTGGCTGCCAGCTGAGACTCAGCCAAGCTCCTTCAAGGCGACAACCGACCAGAGGCATTTAATACCAAAGCAATAACCGTTATGTAATATAATTTTAAAGCATTTTTCATTTTTTTTCACAATTTTTTTTTTTCTAAACTAAATAACACGTGTAATTTATATGTATCGAGCGCTGCTCCACTGCGCATTAATTAATAAACTCTATTTAAATATATATACATATATATATAAAAATTTAAAATAAAACCGAAAGAAACCTAAAATAATATAAAAATTAGGCAACGGCGCTCGCCATTGTCCTCGTCGCACATTTTCCAGTGTATTTCTAGGAATAAGAGTTTTGTATAAACAAAAAGTAATCCAACTAAAAGCGAAACAAATATGCATACACATAACTGTATAGTATGTTTATGAAAACAAAAAGAAAAAAAAAAACATTTTAAAAAACACAAAAAAAAAAAACAAAAAGCAAGTTAAACAATTAAGCAAATTACACATACTCTAAAGATTTTCCAACTTTTGTTAAGAACGCGCGTATTTGTTAAAAGTATTAAAGGAAAAAACAAAAAAGAAAGAAAAAACAGACAAAAAACGACAACATCAATGTACATTTTTTTAGTAAATTTAGAAGATTAGCACTAAAAAGAAAAGAGGAAAAACTTGTAAAAATTTTTTTTATTATATATTGAATATGATTTTTTTTATTATAATTTCCAAGAATTTTTTTGCCTAGAAAATAATTACAAAATGTAATTTAAACAAAAATAATCAAATTTTTTACATACATAAATAAATAAATATAAATGTAAACATTTTTTTTATTATTATAAAACTAGTATTAAGCAAAGAACGAACGAAAGAAGGAAAGAAAGGAAAAAAATAACAAAACTAAAGCAGAAAATTTGTACGCAGAACTTCAAAAATAA
Source organism: Scaptodrosophila lebanonensis (assembly GCF_003285725.1). Classification (NCBI taxonomy): domain Eukaryota; kingdom Metazoa; phylum Arthropoda; class Insecta; order Diptera; family Drosophilidae; genus Scaptodrosophila; species Scaptodrosophila lebanonensis. The sequence goes on along the minus strand of NW_022060597.1, from coordinate 665,687 downwards.
AAAGCAATTCAATTATTGGAAATTTGAAACAACACAACAACAAAACCTAGATTTAGAAGACTGAGGAACTAACGTATTTGTTTTCTTGCAAAACTGCGAAACATTGAGAAAAGACAAACGTATGGTGAGGGGCAGAATGAAGTATGGAAATAATGTTAGGGGAGAACAAGAAATTTTTTTGACAATGTTTTTTGCTGTTGATTTTCGTTATTTGATTGAGACAAACATTTTGATTAATATTTAATGATTGTTTTTAGTAAAAATTTATTTGTGAGCCAAATTCAAATGCACAAAACAAAAATGGAAATTAGTTTAAACCTTGTTTCGATTACGTTTTAATTTGAAAAGCGCTTCTATTATTGCAAACACATACTTGTATGTATGTATTCTTGCAATAATATGAACCACTTTTCAAGTATTCTTTTATTATGAAGTTTAACGTGCATAATTTTTAAAATTAAACAAAAATATAGATACATATATAAATGTATATTGTAATTCATGAAGAAAATGAAATTCTAAAAATTGAGCTACAACGCATTGTGTTTCAGACAAACTAAAAAAGTATATAACTATGTTTAGTATATATACATATATAAAATCAAACAAAAACTGAATAAAAAACAAATATGAAAATTTAAAAAAAAAAACCAAATTTTGTATTATTTCTTTTATTTTCAACGAAGCAACATAAGAAGCACACTTTTTCTGTTGATTTCTTTTTTGGTTTCGAGCAGCAGAAACGACGCACGCGGAAAATTTGGACAAAGAACAACAACAACAAACAATACTACACAAGAAATAGCAAGCAAGCAAAGAAACTAAAAAAAGTATAAAGCAAGACAAAAAACCTATCATTACAATTTAGAGAATTAAATGTATTTATAAAGAACTTTATACCGACAAAAAATACCAAATTGTTGTAAATTGGCAAAAAAAAAAAAAACCAAATTAATATTAATAATAATAGCGAGAAAACACAAATTAAATAAAATGCGTAAATATTTGCAACTATAAAAATTAAAAATAAATTACGCGTGAACAAGAATGAAAAACAAAAAATTCAATATTTTTCAAATGTGTGTAATTTTTTGAAAGTAACAATAATAAACTAAACAAAAAGAACGTAAATTAATAATAATAATAATAATAATTAAAAATAGTTGTCTGTGTTACAAAATACAAAACAAAACAAAAAAAGCGACAAAAACAAAAACGAAATACATACAAATTGCAAACTGTAAAATAGGCATTTTTTTATTATTCGTTGCGATCGCTATAAATTTTATAGCAACGCACAAAGGTAGGCTATGCAAAGACAGAGCGATCGAGCCAACTGTCAAAATATATCGCAGCATGCTTCATGGCGCACATGAAACGAATTCAACCACCAGGTGTCGCTATCGCTACCTTTACAGCTCACTTATTCGAATTCAGACAACACATGCACGCACACACACATCACGCACAGCGTCGCCACCACACATACTCGTATGCCGTACATATGAGCTCTGCTGCCCAAGTTGAAGTTGAGTGAGCGAGAGAGAGAGAGCGATGGAGAGAGCGAACCAACGATAGCATTTGAAATGGACAGCAGTCAGCTTCATATATCCTTGTGTGTCCAAGCATATGAGCTGTTCATATATGAGCTGTTGTGCCGCCCAGTTTGGCGCCCACTGGCCGCCGCCATTGGCCATTGGCCGCTGGTCATGTGCCTGTCAGCCCCAGGACTCCCCCAGCACTGGTCACAACATGGAGAGCTCGACCAGCAGTGACCAATCCAACAGCATTCGCCGCCCCAATTGGTGTGTGCGGAAACATGAATTCGAATGAAGACGACTGTAACTGTGCGAATCATATGAGTATTTCTGTGTAAATGTGTGCGTGCGTGTTGGTGAGCTCCACACATGGCGCAGTCGACGCCCGAAAATATGCAGCATGGACACACACACACACACACATGGCCATACTGGCCGAACGTTAGCCGTTGGGTAGCTTTGCTGTATCCACATGTGTCCGTGTGTGCCTATGCGCTTGTGTGTGTGTGTGTGTGTGTTTGTACGAAAGTGCCGTTTCATTTGCGCACACATATGAGTGGTCTCTGCGCTCAATTCTGACCGCTCGTGGTCAAACGCTGCTGGCGCAGACAGCGCAGCCAACTTCGCAGTCGCCGTCATATTCGTCGGCGTCGTCGTTGTCGCGTTAGAGAAAGCAGCGTCAACACCCCCCAAACCAACCCACCCAACGAACGTATGACTGTTGCGTTCGCCGCACTCGAACTTGTGCGTTACAACTCGGCGCGTGGCCAAACATGTTCGTTGCCGGCAAACATGCTTTGAGGGGGTGGGAAGCGCTCTGTAGCCGCCTGGCTGCCAAATTAGTCGACAATCGCTTGGCCTGACATGTTGCTTGCACGCAGACATAAGTACAGGATTTAAATTACAAGGTTGAATCGCAAGGTACAGATACTTTACAATTCGACGTCTTACAATGATACTTGCCAGTTAGCTTCTTTATCTTTAAATCAACATTTTATGTAGCCTTTTTTGTATTTGACATGCCGGGGATAACACATTTTAGATCCAATCAATTGAGTGAGAAAACTAGCTAGATTATAAAAACTATTGATTATTTATTTATTTAAATTTTTGTAACTTATAATCAATCCGTCTGCCTGTGTCTATTTCAATCAGTACTGCTTCCACAGTCTAGGAACAGAAGCTTAGGCTCAGAAATTCTAGCAACAATTGCTTTTAATAAGTACTTCTAAGGACCTCAATCTACTTATTTATATTATGCACACTATTCAAATATTGTACCAAATACAAATTCAAACTACTTTATATGTATACAATTTAACTATGACTTTGGTTAGCCTTGTTTTGAAAAACAAAAATTGATTGAAAGTTCCGCCAACAAAATTAAGCATTATATCATTAAACCGACTTTATAATATTATTATCATATCGCATTTCGAACAGCAGAGTCTACAATGACCTAAAAATCCCATCCAAACTCTCACTTGAGAAACATAGTTATGCTTAATGGCTTTCCGGTACAAATTTGAAGAGAAATGTTCTCTCCTAGATGACAATGTTTGCTGAAATGCGCTTTCAGAGTAGCTCTTCTAAAAGTCCATAAATGGAACTCTCAAAATCATCAAAAATCTGAGGAATCAACATTTATTTATTATAAAGACAAAATACAGCCGATTTTTGTCCTTGAGAATGTCATGAGTTCAGCTCGTTCTACTTCAAATGAATCATGGCTCTTGCTTTAATCTTAGCGTAATAAGAGTTTGTGTACCTAATTGTGTTTCGAGAACTGTGTAAGTTTTCTAAATTAATACTTTGATTATGCATTTATAAAAATAATTATTAAGAAATTTGAAAAACCTGACAAGAGAACAAGATATGATATTTTTAGTTGTATGTATTATAGATAATCGTCATCGACAGCTTCGCAGCTCTAGATCTCAAGCCAGTTTACGGCTCTGTTCTAAAGTTTAATACAAGTATATAAAAGGAAACTATTTCGCAATAACTTCGAAATATCGAAAAGGAGAATTAGCAGCCAAAACATGACATTAACATTAAGCAAAAGAAGAAGAGAAACTGACAGCTGATAAAAAAGGGTTCATATCCTAATCTATTCGTTCATATCTGTTGGATATATTTAGTATAAATTTATATTTTGTAAGCAACAGTTTTAGCAATCTGGGCGATGGTTTGCAGATGAAAGCAAACTTTTATCTCAAGTTCTTGCCAATTCATCTCTTCACTATTATTATGGCAAGCCAAAAAAATTACTTTAACTCTGAACCGTTGATACTTCACTGAAAGGTATGTGATACCGATTTCAAATTTGTAAACATCACGAAACATATAAGAGTTTTGGTTTGGAAATCGAATCATTGAATGCTACTATAGTCCTTTTTATACCCTGTAAAAAAAGGGTATAAGGGTAAGAAGGGTATATTAGGTTTGTGCACAGTATGTAACATGCAGAAGGTAGCATCTCCGACCCCATAAAGTATATATATTCTGAATCAGCATGACGAGAGAAATCGATTTAGACATGTCCGTCTGTCTAAATGAACGCAAGGATGTCAGAAACTATAAAAGCTGGAATAACCAAAGTTGGCATCCAGATTCTCCTAGGTCCGAGAAAGGACGAGTTTATTTTTTTTTTTTAATTTTCCCCCGCTATAGAATTTCGTCAATAGCGTCCACATTTCAAATGCTACCTAACAAACAAATTCTCTCCAGTGCACCCCCCTCCTCCTCCCCCCCCCCACCAAACTGCAGCAACAAGTTCGCTCTTCTTCTTCCTCTTTTTGCTGCTGCTTTGGGCGCATATAACTCAGTGACGGAAGTTTACCTGGGTACAGGGTATTACCCTGTCGGGTTTGCTCGACTGTAGCGTTCTCTCTTGTTAAAACTATATTTTTAGCACTAATATCCCTAGATTTAACTAAAACGAAATATTGATCTGATCCGGAATAAATATATTGTATGAAGACCTACAGACTGCTGCTCTTCAGTCATGCATCAACCTTTTTAACGAGGACCAACTAATTCCGTTGTAATACACGGGGATTGTGTAGCATTAAAATTTAATTATTGTTACTCATTCTCGCTTGTAAAGTATCTGTTGGATGTAGATCTGAGGTATGTTATTTCATTTTTCATTCTCCATTGCCATATACTTGTGCTATATGTATGGCGATGGGAAGGATGGATGGATGGATGGATGGATGAGAGGATAGTAGGATGGCTCCAGCGACTAATTCAAGTGAATATGTCTGATACACACACACACGCACACACAAGCCTATATGTGTGTGCGCCATAAGGGTGAAACTTTTACTGCTTGCTTACAGAGATTCTTTTCTGATGATAAATTAATTTATTATGTTCGAATTGAAGCACTCGGAATAGCTACCAATGTGAATGCGTATGCGTGCGGATGTAATATGGCCATGGCCAGAGAGTCATGTCTGGATTCGGGGTCGGGTTCGGGTTCGGGTCCGTGTCTGGGTTTAATAAATGTGTATGTGCGTGTGTGTGTGTGTGTCTCTTTCAACCCTATCGGCGGAAGCTGCTGTGTGTGTGTGTGTGAGTGCAACTACAGGAATAATGAACAACACCATCTGACCACTTGAATAATTTCAAAGTGGCGGGCTGTACCGGGCGGGTGATGTTTTAATTGAAACCATTGCGACGAGCATGGCTGCTTTTTCAACACCCCCAGCCCGCCAGTAAGTTGGTCGAACATGGCGAAGTCAGCGTCCAGGGAACACAACATGCAATAATTGCAAAACGCACGGCAAATTCCCGCAGTATTGGCAATGGGAGTGTCTACACATATACATACATACATGCATACATATATGTACATTTATATATGAGACTGCAATTGTTTTAAGGCACTAAACACCACCAGCTATAGTCACAGATTATATGTAAGTATGTACATATACATATATACATATGAGCTCAAAAATTGTCTCATGTAATCACAAACTTTCGCACTTTTATCATTTTTGAAACCAAAACCATAAAAAGTCCCAAATAAAATGAAAGACTAGACCAGGGCCAGTGTAAAGTTTTTGTGGTAGGTTGGCGGTAGGGGGGAATGGGGGGTACTGGCGTTGGAGACGAAGCCGGAAAGCAAAGAAAGTCAAAGAACAAATATGTACTGCTCGACGCGCACATGGAGGAGGCATGGACGGTTGAACGGTTGGACGCATGGAGAGCCGCACATTCGTAAAGGAAAAACCAAAAAGGATGCACGCGCGCTGCCACCGCAAGACGACCCCAGAACCCAGCGTCCCTTCGTCCCTCCGTTTCGACCAACACGTCAGACACACACGCACAACACCCACACTCGTCCACACCCTCTCCCGCCCACCCATACACACACGCATATGTACTGATGTCCATGCAAAGCAAAGGTGCAGACAACAATATATGTTCGTACAGTGATAGCTCGCATTCAAAGCAGCGGCCATAGAAGCATGGGATTTCAAATCCAGCTCAGAAAAAGCCATTTTGTAAATATACAAGTATATCTATATTAATTACTACGTAGACATTTGTGATCGATCATTACTGATTTCACCTGCTGACCGCTGTGATTTATGATTCGGATAAGTAAAAATGTCAATCGAAATCACAAAACACAAATCGGGAAAATATTATGATTACCTGATTTAGATTTTTCGATTTTGACACTACAGAGTCAGAAATTTGTCGAAACCGGACTCGACCTATTACTTTTCGACCAAAAATACTAAAATCAGAATATTTTATTAAAACGGTCATCACAAGCGGTCGGCAGAGGCAAATCAACAATCTAGTATAATCAAAAATCACATATCGCTACGACCTGCTGACGGCGTCCATTACTTTCAAGTGGTTTCCAGAAACGATGCTCATAGAAATTTACTGTTCCTTTGGAAACAAATCAATTAACAACTCTAGAGCTTTCAGATATTAGAAGATATGGAATGCATCGGTACTATTGTGTACGCATCGATGGTATCGCTGAATCAATGCCAATATATGACACCAATTTATAAACATTAGAAAATGAACATATTAATAGTGATATAAACAGAAGCACTATGTTTCCCTTTTACAATGAGCATCGCAAAGTAAAGAGGACTTTTTAAAAATATCCCTTTTCTGCTGGCGCCATATATTGATGAATGTCTGCGTTAGTCAGGTACATCTTTTATCGACACCTCGTCCAGTTTTCGCACACAAAGTAACACTGTGTTTCTGCTAACGGTACAAAAATGACGACCAAACAAAGGGAAAATATAATGTGGTCCCAAGAAGCCATCGATAATTTATCGATTGATAATTTACTGGCCGAACTGTTAATGCCGTTTTCACTCCATATAACGCAAAAAAAAAGAAGTTGGAAATAAAAATAATTTGAAGTTTAAAAAATGGACCCATTTTGCCAAAAATAACAACTATGGGTTCTCATTTTTAAAAAGTTCTTTTTACTTTGTTATTCAATAATCCAATAATTCGTACACGCTTAGGAGACAAAGTTTAGACCATATGATAGAGGATTTTGATAGCCGAGGGGAATATTTTTACATGTTTATAATTATTTCCCCTTATTTTAAATGAAAAAAAAAAAAACAGTTTTTTTTTTACCAAGTCTATTGCTTTATTATGATAATATTTATAATAAAATTGTTAATACATTTAATCGATCAATTGCATGTTGAGTAGAACAACAATTAAGTAACAAAATTGACAAATAGAATTGTTATTCCTGCTGGAGTCTCGGCTGATTATTATTACAAGTCTGAATTGGTTATGTCTGGGAATTCTTAATTAGTCGGTATTTTATAATTTGAGATGGCTATTACACATTTTACAATTTCACTTTCATGATAATATTCGAACGCCATACATTTTCAAATTTTAAAACTAATGCTAGAGTCAAGCAGGCAAATATTTTAGGAAGAAACGGTTGAGGCAGTTTTTTTTAAGTCGAGCTCTTCTTCTTGTATAAAAGTGTTATTGACTCTTGACTGAAAGAATTTTTAACTGCCTTACGGTTATTTAGAACTATTTTCAAATGTTTGCTGAAAGCCCACAAAAATGCACTTTGAAATATTTTCATTTTCGAATTTGAGTATTTGTTGATTATTGAACCACACAGAGACTTCCGTTTAATTTACTTTGATCTCTCAAGAGAGATGCCACTGTATACATGCATGTATGTGTGTGTGTGTGTGTAGCTGTGCGTGCAAGTGTATGTTTGTGTGTGCACACGTCCTGACGCTGGATATCGTGCTCTAGAGACCAAATGGAAACTTAAGCCTTTCTTTTGTGCCAGCTAAGGACTCTCATACTGTCCATGAACCTTTGTGGCGCTTTGGCTCCGCTCTGCCACCGCCCCTCCTCCACCCTCACCCATCATATTGCCATGCTCAGCTTCATCCAACTGCTTACTTGTATGCCTCCTCTGTGTGATAGACAGAGAGAAGTCCTTTCAATGCATCCTCCTTTTTGGCGCGCGCAAATTTTGTTCTGCTGCTGTTGTTGTTGTTGTTGTTTCTGTTGCTGCATGTGTGTGTGTGTGTGTTTGTAGGTGTGTGCATGTGTGTGTATTTGTTTGTTAGTGTATGCTCGGTTGAAAATAGCATGTGGAGTGCACTGTCCTTACATTGTCTTCTCCACACACACACACACACACACACAAAAGTCGAGGCACAGGACGGCAGGACAACACACGCTCGCTCGCGCGCTCGCTGGTTCGTTAATAAGAGCCTCAAGGCCCCCGACCAGCCCCCGATCCCCCAGTCCCACACTTCTCCCTCGCGGCTCCCACTTTCCCCGGTTTATCGCAGCCACAGGCGCTCCGTCCGCACATCTCTGTGCGCTTTGTACTCTGCATTTTACTAAATGCGCTCCACTGTCCAGAACACATGCGATATATACTATATATGTATGTATATGTATGTATATACATACGTTGTATATATGCAAGTACACACATACACATATATGAAGAGTAAAAAAGGAGAAAATAATGAATAAAAGAATCATTAAGCTGGCGAGTGTGTGCGACGTTGGCTACTGTGGAACCGGAGCCACAACCGGAGTCTGTGTGCCACTGTGTGTGTGCGTGTGTGTGTGTGTGCGTGTGTGTGCGTGTGTGTGTGTAGCACACCTGACCCCCACCTCCACCACCATCGTCAGCCTCCACCTCCTACAAAGCTAACGCGTGCGTTTGCTGCATGGCTGACATTCAATGACTTCTCTAACTTTTTCAGTGGGTTGTTCGCATTCTTCCTGCTCCGCTTTTTGTTTAGCTGCCTTTTTCATTTGTATGTGTATGTGCGTGTGTATGTGTGTGTGCTTGTGTGTATCAGTGGTAGGTGTGTGCTTTGCTTTTATTGTTGTTATTGTTGTTGTTCTTTCTACTTTTTTAAGCAAATGCGAATACGAATGCAATTCTCAGCTTCCTCTCTCCTACATGGCTTCGCTTATTTGGAAAATCCATTTGTCCACCTGACTCAAAGAACCAAATGCATCCTCTGCTGCCCCGCCGCATCTAGGAGTACCAACCCGACCCCATCACCATCCATCCCATCCGAGCGGGGACTCTGCTGTGCTTCCGCTTCTAAATGTCAGACGGACTTTTGCTTTGTTGCTTTCGAGTAGTAAGACGAAGAATAACAGTTAGACGGTGGGAAAGAGGGCGGTCGGTAAGGAGGTGGGTCTTATTTGTGTCTCTGAAGTGACCTCAGCTGGTATAGTTTCGAACAGAGGTGCAACAATTGGAATTGCAACAATGATTTCCCTGCCAGTGCATTTCAATGTGTGCATTCACTACAGTACCCCAATGGTGAGAAAATTATACAAGTCTTGCGTACCTGTCCAATTATAAGGCAGCTTTAGTCTGATGAGTGCATAAACAAAATTATACATATGTATTTGCAAGGGCGTAGGCAGCTTTTACCAAATAACTTATGCACATGATCAATGAGAAAAAATGAATGAAAAAATGAAACAAACAAATCCAACTCAGATCCATTTTGAGGCGAAATAGTGCGACATAATAATGAATGTGTTGTCGACTTTATATGGCACAAATTTTTGTGGGGGAGGAGGGGGTGGGACACCCTGTCCCACCATGCCCTTGTGTATATGTATCGAACTTATTAATCAGAAAATAAAATGAGAAATGTTTTTTTTTGTTTAATTTAAAAATAAATAAGACTTTAAATTGGGGGAAATGAAAGTTAAAGCCCATTGCTGGCGAATGGAAATAAAACATTAGAATATTATGTTTAATCAGAAAATAAAAATGGTGACGATGAGCGTCCCATTACTAAGACTTTAAATTGGGGAAAATGAAAGTTAAAGCCCATTGCTTGCGAATGGAAATAATTCAAAAAATTGCAAGAGAATAGGGAAAAGTGATGCCCACTTTAAACTGGGAAGGATGAAGGATAGCTGATGCACCCAATCAGTCAATTAGTTAGGACAAACTCTTTCATATATATAGAGAAATATAAAGAAAGCAAATATCGAACTTATTAATCAGAAAATAAAATGAGAAATGTTTTTTTTTAATAAAAAATAAATAAGACTTTAAATTGGGGAAAATAAAAGTTAAAGCCCATTGCTGACGAATGGAAATAAAACATTAGAAAATATTGGTTAATCAGAAAATAAAAATGGTGACGATGAGCGTCCCATTACTAAGACTTTAAATTGGGGAAAATGAAAGTTAAAGCCCATTGCTGGAGAATGGAAATGAAACATTAGAAAATTATGTTTAATCAGAAAATAAAAATGGGGAAAATGAACGTCCCATTACTAAGACTTTAAATTGGGGAAAATGAAAGTTAAAGCCCATTGCTGGAGAATGGAAATGAAACATTAGAAAATTATGTTTAATCAGAAAATAAAAATGGGGACAATGAACGTCGCATTACTAATAGAAATGAAGAATTGGAAAAAAAAAGGCCATAGATGTTGAACTATTTGTACATGCACAGTAAATGCCAACAAAATTAAAGTTCAAAACAAAACCAAACTAAAAAACAGCCGTATTAAAAAATTGAAATATTTAAATAAAAATAAAATCAAAATAAAACAGAAATTAAAGCGAGTGCTACAAGCGCTCGAAACCGAATGAGGCTTCAATCTGATGACCCCCTATATATAAGGGAAAAGGGTCAGTGTTGGAAAGTGTCATGAGAAATAATGCTATATTAACGCGCAGTTGGCGTTTTTGTGCAAAATTTGCCCAATGATATATACTTATAACACTTCGTTGCCAGCGAAAATAGCTGGAAATGCCAAGCACTCTTGTCCATTTACAGCATTTCAAAGCAGTACGGCAAATAATACTCCTTGAGTTTAGATATAGTTATGTGTAATTCCTCTCTAGTATGTGGTGATGAAGCTTAGGCTTTGGAAAATGTCGCAATGATGGAAAGTCTAAATAACAGCTGTGCTTGCGAAAAATTAGAGATTTGTTGATTTGACCATTACTGATAACATGGTGTGAGGAGCACACAATAAAGATAGCTCAAAAGATATTGAATTCTTTAAAATAAATGAATATTATAATTCATTCAAATATGTACAACTTAAATAACTGTAGAATTTTTAAAACTATAATTTTAGAAAGTTTTGTTTCCTATTTTGGACACATATTATATTTGTATTGCCCTTCGTCTACAAAGGATGAAAGCTTTACATTTGTGCGAATCGCTGTATTTAAACAAATACTTTAATATAATGTATTGCAACGTTATATTTTTCTAGTTTATACCACAGATCTACTCGAAATATCGTACTATACTGTATATGTATTTTCTACTCAATCAGAACTAAGTTCTGTTATATTTTGTTGAGTTTATGCAACAGTTCTATTCGAGAAAGCGTACTATCTAGATGTGTTTTCTATCCAATCAGAACTAAGCAAATTTTGCTCTTGTCTTTCCAGTTTATAGTACAGTTCTGCTCGAAATATCGATGTATTTTCTATTCGATGAGAAAAAAGTAAAGTGATTTTCCATTATTCAGTGCCTGCGGCTGACACAGTAAGTAAGTTTGGTAAGTATTATGTTGTGTGGTCGACTTTATATGGCAAGCATTTTTGTAGGGAGCCGTTTCACGTTAAAAATACTCTTAATAATTTTAAGAAAATATAAATTATTATTAAAATATAAACTCACGTTTTATGTGCAGTTTGAAAACATTCTTATTTGCCAAGCCAAGTTCTATTCTTGCTGCTCACCGTACATACATACATTCATACATACAAGTATGTAAGTGCGAGAATTGTTTGCAAACTAAAAAAAAATATGCAACAAACGAAAGACGAAAGAAAACAACGAAACAAGCGCGCGGCTGATGTTATCGCACAGTTTCTTCACACAAAAAAAATATGCAACAAACAAAAGACACACAACAACGCAACAATAAATCGCACTCGGCTGATCTAATCGCACAGTTTTTATGAATAACGGTTAATGCGATATAGCAAATATCAAGGAAATTATTTCGCGATGTTTCGCGAAAATAATAGTTACATGCCCGGCCGACAAGTGCACTGCGCATTTAACGAACAGCTGATCGCAGTATCTTCAGTGTGACCACACGACCTACAGAAAATAGGGTAACACTCTGTAAACACGCAATCAGGTCGAAGGCTAATGCAAATTTTACGATAATGTAGCGTTTTCTTAGCTAAAATGAATTGCGAAATTAATAATAATTTGTATTAAACAAAGCACTTCCAGCGCCGGCCTTAGGTCTTCATTTTTTCCTTCTGTTTTTTTCCTCGTAAAATGGCTGTGTCGTTAACTTTAATAAATGATAATCACACTTATTGTATTCTGTTTGGTAGCGCACACTAGTTTATTATCTTTTATGCAAACCATATGTACATACATATGTATGTATGTACATATACGTAATACATGTCTGTTCATATATTCTGTGCACCTTTGTTGGCACAAAGTGGACCATTTTTTACAATTTATATTCATTGGCATTGTGATATTTTAACTACTACACTTAAAGCTTTTAGCGGTTATAATTTGTTCACAACAAAAAAAAAAAACACAAAAAAATGCAACAAACAAAACACACGACAACGCAACAATAAATCGCACTCGGCTAATCTAATCGCATTACTTATTATTAACATTACTTATGAATATCAAATACTAAACCAATTATTTCCCGGTGTCTCGCGAAAATAATAACAACGTGCCCGGCCGACAAGTGCAGTACGTATGAGGCGAACAGCTGATCGCAGTGTCTTCAGTGCGACCACGTGGCCTACGGAAAATTATAAAAATTATATCGGATCGAAGGCTAATTTAAACTTAAAGATTCTAAACTAGCGGTTTTTTTTGCTAAAATTAATTGAGTAATTACTACTACTTTTTACTCTTAAAAGAAATAAGTATAATAAATAATGATCAGACTTTTTGAATTCTGTTTGGCAGCGTACAACATTATGCTATTTTTTTGCAAGCAAAAACAAGCTCAGCATTAATGCTCGGACGGCTCATATACATACATATGTATGTATCAGAATTTGAAGAACCATAGACCTTGTGAATGGTATTGCCCGTCTTAACCCGGCTCCATATAATGTTTCAAATTGTATTTATTTTGTGTGTGCATGTCCTACCCATATGTATGTTTTCACCTTATTAGTTACCAGTAGGAAGGTATTTAAATGAACATTTTCTGTTCTAGACAAATAATTGTTCAGTAGTCCGTTACATTTTTGTTCTTGCCAAAATATTTCGTTAAACGTACACACACATAACCACTATAACTAATATTTTTTAAGCCGTTTTCCCCCTCTTGGAGCTTGAATTTTCCAAAAGTCTTTGTTAGCGTGCCCTACACTAGGATGGATACTATGAAAGGATACTTGAGTCCAAATTTCAGCTTCCTTGCTCTTATCGTTTAGGCTGTGCTTAATTGCCAATCAGTCAGTCAGTTAGGACAAACTCTTTCATATATAAAAAAGGAAATATCGAACTTATTAATCAGAAAATAAAATGAGATTTTTTTTTAAATAATAAATAAATAAGACTTTAAGTTAGGCAAAATGAAAGCCAAGCCCATTGCTTGAGAATGGAAATAATTCAACAAATTGCAAGAGAATAGGGAAAAGTGATGCCCACTTTAAACTGGGAAGGATGAAGGATAGCTGATGCACCCAATCAGTCAATTAGTTAGGACAAACTCTTTCATATATATAGAGAAATATAAAGAAAGCAAATATCGAACTTATTAATCAGAAAATAAAATGAGAAATGTTTTTTTTTTTTAAATAATAAATAAATAAGACTTTAAATTGGGGAAAATGAAAGTTAAAGCCCATTGCTGGAGAATGGAAATAAAACATTAGAAAATTATGTTCAATCAGAAAATAAAAATGGGGAAAATGAACGTCCCATTACTAAGACTTTAAATTGGGGAAAATGAAAGTTAAAGCCCATTGCTGGAGAATGGAAATAATTCAAAAAATTGCAAGAGAATAGGGAAAAGTGATGCCCACTTTAACCTGGAAAGGATGAAGGATAGCTGATGCACCCAATCAGTCAATTAGTTAGGACAAACTCTTTCATATATATAGAGAAATATAAAGAAAGCAAATATCGAACTTATTAATCAGAAAATAAAATGAGAAATGTTTTTTTTTAATAAAAAATAAATAAGACTTTAAATTGGGGAAAATGAAAGTTAAAGCCCATTGAAAATAATACATTAGAAAATTATGTTTAATCAGAAAATAAAAATGGTGACGATGAGCGTCCCATTACTAAGACTTTAAATTGGGGAAAATGAAAGTTAAAGCCCATTGCTGACGAATGGAAATAAAACATTAGAAAATATTGGTTAATCAGAAAATAAAAATGGTGACGATGAGCGTCCCATTACTAAGACTTTAAATTGGGGAAAATGAAAGTTAAAGCCCATTGCTGGAGAATGGGAATGAAACATTAGAAAATTATGTTTAATCAGAAAATAAAAATGGGGAAAATGAACGTCCCATTACTAAGACTTTAAATTGGGGAAAATGAAAGTTAAAGCCCATTGCTGGAGAATGGAAATGAAACATTAGAAAATTATGTTTAATCAGAAAATAAAAATGGGGACAATGAACGTCGCATTACTAATAGAAATGAAGAATTGGAAAAAAAAATGCCATAGATGTTGAACTATTTGTACATGCACAGTAAATGCCAACAAACTTAAAGTTCAAAACAAAACCAAACTAAAAAACAGCCGTATTAAAAAATTGAAATATTTAAATAAAAATAAAATCAAAATAAAATAGAAATTAAAGCGAGCGCTACAAGCGCTCGAAACCGAATGAGGCTTCAATCTGATGACCCCCTATATATAAGGGAAAAGGGTCAGTGTTGGAAAGTGTCATGAGAAATAATGCTATATTAACGCGCAGTTGGCGTTTTTGTGCAAAATTTGCCCAATGATATATATAACACTTCGTTGCCAGCGAAAATATTTGGAAATGCCAAGCACTCTTGTCCATTTACAGCATTTCAAAGCAGTACGGCAAATAATACTCCTTGAGTTTAGATATAGGCATGTGTAATTCCTCTCTAGTATGTGGTGATGAAGCTTAGGCTTTGGAAAATGTCGCAATGATGGAAAGTCTAAATAACAGCTGTGCTTGCGAAAAATTAGAGATTTGTTGATTTGACCATTACTGATAACATGGTGTGAGGAGCACACAATAAAGATAGCTCAAAAGATATTGAATTCTTTAAAATAAATGAATATTATAATTCATTCAAATATGTATAACTTAAATAAATGTAGAATTTTTCAAACTATAATTTTAGAAAGCTCTGAAAGTTTTGTTTCCTATTTTGCGGCTGACACATAGTAAAATATAGTAACTATTGTTGGATAGTAAGTCCCATTTCCTAGCCATTAACAACATTATTGCCTATGACTTTCTGTAACTCTGTTTGTTGTAATTGCAGGACACTTTTTACATACGAAGCAAGTGGAACTACGGGGGGAGGTTATGGCGACTTTTAATTAAATTTGAAGACTGAGAGTGCTGTTTGATGGTTGCATTTAATTTTGTTTTGCCTAAAAATTTATAGGATGCGTGCGTATTGCTTGGACAACGACCGATGGATGTGTTGTTGCTCGTCGTTCGGGACTCTGTCCCAAGGGCCATTGCAGGCCGCGGGTCTCAGCTCGCAGCTCGGAGCTCGGGGCGCACATGTTGCAATTTTTACAGCTCGACAAAAACATACAGTTAAAGAGAGTGAGAGAGAAAGATTGAGGGAGTGAGCTACATTGTTGCACGTCCATCTCGCATCCTGTGTGTACCTGTTTGGAGGAAGAAAGGATTGACAGAGGGCGGCAGGGTGTAACACTCATTTGGTAACGCTCACCTGCCATTTCCGAATTCTGACACATAGTTATACCTTCCATCAGCTTGAGGATTTGAGTGCGGTGTGAGGGCGGGATGGTCGGGTTCTGTAATTAAATTCTCAACTATGCTAACTACTTGCACTGCTTGGCATGTTACATTCCTGCATTGTTCCCCGTGTTCCCCTTGACGACGGCCTTCTGCTCCTTCACCGATTTGGCTCGCGAAATGGCCATATAATTGCGTAAGTTGTTCGCTTCCTTGGGTGGCTGCAAGAAACGCGGCAGACTGCAGGCTCGAGCACGCAACTTGGCCTTGAGCTGATCCATTTCTTGGCCTAGTGGCACATCCCTAGGCATCGATTTGCGCACTCCTTCGCGAAAGCTCACGGACTTGGAGCGCAGACGGGCGCCCCTGAGGGTATACTCAGGATACAATTTACGACTGGACGTGGACATTGGAACAAACTGTGTAACAAAGGAGACACATTTCTAATTAGTTTTCTTCTTTTTTTTTGTGAACAAATTTTAGTTTGAAGAACCAATATTTTCCATCTGTAAAACTTTTTTACTTCTTAAAAGATTAGAAATAAGAAATGTTCTAAAAAAAAAATAGCGAGTGATGAACTTTATATCGAAAAAGATATATCGGTGATTTAAAAAGAAACTACAAACGAAAAACCTTGTTAAAATAAAGAGAAATTTTTTAAAAATATTTCCCCCATTTGAGAGCCTCAATGCTTCAGAATGCGTTTTCAGCTTTACTCGATTTCATCGATTCATCTCTCTATATGAGCTTTCCAGAGCACCTAGTAAAAATTTATATACAATAAAAGTTTTTAAAATCAATTTTGGTCATTTGAGAGCCTCAGTACATCCGAAAAATTCCAATGCCTGCGAAAAACAGAAATCAAAAAAATCATTTCCCCAATTTATCACTTTTTTTAAAACTTGTTCTCAGTGAATTATTTTAGAAATTTTTGGGAAATTTATGAGCTGCTCAGGTAGAACGGAAAACCTAGTTAAAACAAACTGTATATACTCAATGGAAGCTTTTGAAAATTATTTTCCATTTCAGTTTTACTGAGAACAACAAAAATCTTAATTCTTTTTTTCACGATTTTTTCTCCGTGTAGTTTTTTAAAATGTTGCAAAATATGTGAGCCTACGTGAATGGAAAACCTAGTTAACATAAAGGGTACATAGACAATGGAAGTTTTTGAAAATCATAATTATTTTTTATTAACGTTTTTTTCTTCTTAAATTCTTTCAAAATGTTGCTTATATATGAGCCTATCTGAGCGGAAAACCTAGTCAAAATAGAGGGTATATACACAAGGGAAGTTTTTGAAAACTATTTTCCTCATTTGAGAGTCTATTTCCCCAATTAATCACTTTTTCTAAAGTTTTTTCTCTGTGAATTCTTTCAGAACTTTCGCGAAATTTATGAGCCTACCCCCCGGGGCATACAGAGCCAATGTCGCATCCATTAAAACTGTCATACTTTATATATTTATGTACATATATGACAGAGTCAATTAACCCTTTGAAGGCAAAGGTCAAGCACAAACCGCTCAAAAGCTGCCCAATAATAATAATAATTGCACAAAATGTGTGGAAAAAAATGAAAAACTAGTTTTCTCATTTTGCAGCATCCTTTGGCAGATCACGAAGGTTAATTGCTGAAGCAACAGGCAAACAACAGCCTCATTTGCAATTGCCGCAAAGCTGCTGACCATCACACATCCTCGTAATCGTGCATTGTTTGAGAGACCCGGAGAGCAGACCCAGTTCGGGTCACTCAAGCGGCCTGTCTATGCCGCTACGATGTGATTCTGTGTGATGCTGTGAAACGGCATTGAATTTTGCCCTTTTTCCACCCAGAAATAAATAAATACATACTATAGATGAGCAGCAGCAGTAGAAGAAGCAGCAACCCTTGTACGACCGGTTAGGCCCCCCCACCCCTCTCCTCGCGGCCTGTGTGGTTTGCTCCGTTCGTGTCCTAATGTCGCACTATTTATTAGCCTTAGGATTAATAAATTTATTTGGTCACCGTCTTAATGAAATCAGCAACAAGGGCAAGCATTTTAGCTGAGACCGTTTTGCATTTGGAGGGAGGGGTGGGGGGTGGAGCATGTTTCGGGCATATTCAATCTGCTCGAAATCAGTCGAGGCACGAATTTCTTCAATGGGTGTATGTGGATGGATGTATGACCGCAGGGGCTGCCCCATGTGTGTTTGTTTGTGTGTGTTTTTGACGTAACGCCAGCAGATATGTATCTTCTTGAGGCCCAACACACACACCCACACACACCCACACCCACACACACCCTCGATATACATATGGGCAAATAGTCGGGCAGTCAGGCAGGCTGGCTGGCTGGCAGGCAGGCAGTTGGCTAGCAAATGAACCCAAAAAGCAGCAGGCAGCCAAAACAGACAGCGGCCAGGGCAAGGCGGCTCAGAAGTTGCCAATTTGCCTTTTTGAATTTACGCATAGCTAAAAGTATCCTTTCGGAAACCACAAATATTTACCCAGCTCAAGGCTTGGGCTCGTACTCAGGCGCAGGCTCAGGCTCAGGTCTGCGGTCGCCATCGTACCGCCCGCCCCCAAATTTTAAAAGTTGGCGACGCCGCCATAGTCAGAGCAGAGTCGTGGTCGTGGTCGTGGTCGCTCTGGTCCTAGTCCTGCTCTGGTCCTAGACATGCTCGTAAAAGTGTCCTGTCCAACCCCCAAGGCTACTACTACAACCATGTTGTTCTTGTCGTTGTTGTTTGCCGTCGTCGCCGCTGGCTGCTGGCTGCCGGCTGACTGGCTGGCTGGCAATTTTCAAAATCTGTCGGACCATCATTTTCAATCTCATGGCCCACAACTACAACAAGGGCGACAAGGACCCCAACCAGCATCAACTCAGCTTCAGCGTCAGCTCAGCCGGCACCAAAACCCAAAAAGCCGTCGACCAGAACTTATTTTTCCAACTGACACTAGCCAAGTTAGACCAATACTCATATTTACACCACACACACACACACTCACACACAGAGCGGGATAATGTGTGGGCTTGTGTGTGTGCGTGTATGTGTGTGTGTGTGTGTTATGTGAGCACTTTGCGCCGCTTGCAAAGGACTTTTGAAATGAGATTAAAAACGGTAAATTCCTGCAAGGGTTCACTCCTTCGTTGCTTCGTTCGGCTAAGAGTAATGAATGCGGTTTCTGCCCAAAGTCAAATTTTAGAAAGTGTTTTATTTGACTAGGTTATATGGCACACACACACACAAATACACATACACACTCCCCTTCACCTTCCCCACCCCCCACACAGACAACACAACACACCCAAAACACTAACATAAGTAAATACTTACATGAGAACGCAACGCGCAGACAAATAAAAATTTCCGGAAATTTTTTTCAAACTTTTGAGCCAAATTCAAAAACTATATAATTTTTACTTCTCTCTTTTCTCTCGTTAGTTATGTACATTTATTTATTTCGAATTTGTCTTCTAAGCCTCTCATGTCAGCCTGCTGGGTTCAAAGCTTTTCGGCGTTGAGTTTGAAATTTTGAAACTTGAACTCAACGCGCCTTCCAATTAGGACATGATGCAAGCCTTGAATCCAAAAATTTTAATGTGATCTACAAAATATCGATACCCAAAATATTTCTATCTTTTCTCTCGTTAGTTATGTACATTTATTTATTTCGAATTTGTCTTCTGAGCCTCTCATGTCAGCCTGCTGGGTTCAAAGCTTTTCGGCGTTGAGTTTGAAATTTTGAAACTTGGACTCAATTAGGACATAATGCAAACGTTGAATCCACAAATTTTAATGTGATCTGCAAAATATCGATTATGTGCATTTATTTAACATCGATACATCGATTCTTCACCGTTAAAAGTAGCATCGATTTATTGGATTTCTAGTCGAATCTAGCTCTACTTCATGGCTTAGCTACGTCCATCAACAAACGATTTAAGCGAAGGATTATATATTGCAGGGAATAGTCGAAATTAAGGATGTACGTCGAAGGGAAAACACCGATGTTGATGCCCTTCGATGTTCCTTTTAAAAAATCGATCGAAGCATCGCAAAATACATCGATGTTTTAAAACATTGAATTTCCATAGAAAAAGGGGCTCATATTAGGCAGAAAATAAAGGGAGATGTTTGTATCAAAAGAAGCATTTAAATCATACTATTAGATATATAATAAAATATAATAAAATACAAATAATGTTTTCATTAAAAAAAATTAAAATACAATGTACCTTCTTCGGTAAACCACACAAATAAATATGACCGCTCGATGGTTGAACAAACATCGATGGATCGACGATGCATTTTAAGCAACAAAAAAAAAACATCGGAAACATCAATCGTGTTAAACAATATCGTGTTAATAACATCGTCGATACATCGATGTTTTTTGCATTCCTATTCCAGCTCTACTTCTCATCTCATCTCGTCAATCAACATTTTTAAATCGATTTAAACGATCATATTTCATTGAAGGATTAAACAAATATTAAAGGGAATGGCCGAATTAGTCAAATGGGCTCTTAAATTTGTCTAAATATTCTATAGTTAAGGCTATAATTGAATTTTAAATAAAGCTGTTTGTTTCTTAACTGCCGGGTACTTTAAGGAACATTATAGCTGGCCCTACGTAGTCTGGAGTCTGGGTCTAAATGGCTCTAAGAGCTAGTGTTACATACATATGTTTAAGCAACAGGACCATTAAGCCAATTTAATCTAAAATATATATTCTTTTGATGCTTTCATAGAACCACAAATAACTAGTTCATAAGCTGTCGGGTACTTTACAGAACATTAATTTCTGGATGTAAATGGCTCCATACAGTCAGGGGCCCGGAACAAAAGAGAACCTTGAAATCGTTTCAATCTATTATATATTTGTTTGCATATTTTGTAATATTTCATGCAGGTGTAAGGTTTTCTGAATCTTCATACTTAACGGCTTGATCAAAGTACAAAAAATATGTTAGTTTCTTAGTTATCGCATTCTATATAGAGCTTTATAGCCTGGCGCAAGGAGCCTAGATCGTGGGCTTAAATGTCTCCTATAATTGGCATTTCATACAGTCTTGGGAAACCTTTAAATTGTTTCAATCTATTATATATTTGTTTGCATATTTTGTAATATTTCATGCAGGTGTAAGGTTTTCTGAATCTTCATACTTAACGGCTTGATCAAAGTACAAAAAATATGTTAGTTTCTTAGTTCTATATGGAGCTTTATAGCTGTCCTTAAGGAGCCTAGATCGTGGGTTTAAATCTCTCCTATAATAGGTGTTGCATACGCTTAGGGGCAAGGCATGAGGACACTCGTTTCGCCCGTTTGCGAAATCAAAAACATTTGAAAATTTGTACACATTTATGCAACTCATTTGATTTACGATTCAGCCTAATGGGTTGGCCGGCTTAGAGGCATCGACAACGAGCACGTACATGCCACAAGCTGCTTGCTAGGCTGCTACGACAAGGTCGCGAGTGCTAACCTTTAATCTCTGCGTGCGTGCCTGCCTAGGCGCCGCATATTTATCGTCGTCGTCGTCGCTGTTATAGTCGCTGTCGTCCACGTCCACGTCCTCGTCTTCCTCCACAATGCTGCCATTGCCAGCTGAGACGAGCGGCGATTCAAACGTGCAATGTTTTAAAACATTCGCCCAGCCGTCGTGGTTCGACCCGGTCTCGGTCCCAGTCCCGTTCCCGCTCCCGGACCGCTCCAATTGCAATGGGTGGTTCCAGTCGCAAAAAAACAAGTTTATAAGGGGTTGCAAAAGCATCCGACAAGCGAAGCTCAACAACAAATTACCAAAGGCCAGCATTGTAGCTGACCGGCCGACCAGGGACCAGCCACCATCGGCCAACTGGCAACGGACATGAGGCAGTCTCGGCCCGTTGTGTGTAAATATTTTGAGGCACGCGTGTGTTCCTTGCTCTCATTAAATAGGTTTTGCCAATCAACCCCTTATGCTGACTCTTCTGATATAAATGAGAATGCATGCACATTTAAAACAGCCCGATATTTTCAGATGTTTATAAAATGAATGT
Source organism: Scaptodrosophila lebanonensis (assembly GCF_003285725.1). Classification (NCBI taxonomy): domain Eukaryota; kingdom Metazoa; phylum Arthropoda; class Insecta; order Diptera; family Drosophilidae; genus Scaptodrosophila; species Scaptodrosophila lebanonensis. The sequence continues at coordinate 643,674 of NW_022060597.1, read as the reverse complement.
TGGATTCGTGTAGCAAACAATTAAATACAAAAAGTTTATGTAAATCCTTTCCTTGGCTGAATGTAGTTCATATAAGCAATTAATTGTAATTGAAAAACCTGAATAGTGTTATGTATTATAAAAAGTTTGTGCTGGTGTCTGTTAGGAAATAGAATCAAGAATTTGGTTATAAATACAAGCAAGCACGAGCGATTCCAATAATAACTACAACATCCAACATTTAAATGCATTTAGTACAGTCTCCAGCCTAGTACTAGACTCGCTGACTAATACTATTCCCCCGCCAGTCCGAAGATCGCTTTTGACCTTGATCGGACATCAAAAAAATGCTCCAAACTTTGTTGTTTCATAAGCGGTTTAGTTAGTTCGAGTTTTCGCCGAATTTTCGTTTATACGAGTATATCAAGTATATCAACAAGGATCGATGGCATTTCATCATTTCAAAACCATTAACATAATGTTCTGACAGGAATAAACAGGATACTCAGCTTACTAGTTATTTAACCGGAAATATAATTACTTTGAACATTATTCTTCTTTACCTAAAAAAACTGTTTTTCTCTAACGCCCTTCAAGAAAAATGAGCTAATTATAAAATTATAGGTGTTGTTCTTCTTCTTAATAATAATAATAATAATATAATCAAATTTATAATCTTGTTAGAAGTGTATTACACGATAATGTTTGTAATCGTTTCCTTAGTTGTCCGAAGCATTTAAAAATTACCAAAATTAAACTTAGGACTTGCTTACAAAATTATTAAATATATACATATAAGTATGTTGAGTGTTAACCAAATAAGCACGATTACTAAATACATACAATGATAAACAAAATGTTTTGGGACTTCCCGGTTAGAGCTACCAACGGAGTAGAGTACTCTCCAGGAGTAGAGTACTCTCCAACTCATTTAAAGGTTTCATAGGCTCCTGTAAGTCTACAAGAGTTATGAGTAGAAATCTTTTATGTTGTAGAAATTTTGGCGACCATGTCTCTATAAACTCTAGAGCGTAATAACTTTCATCAGCACGGATATATAAATATATTAAGTAATAAGAACTGGAAGGGGGCTTGCATGGAAGCATTTCGGTATAGTTAAAAAAGTATTGGTTTGAAAAAAAAAAGTTATTGTAAATTAAACCTAAACGTGAAGGAGTTTTTTGGTTCATAAATGTTATTAATTTATTTGGGGCTGGTTTTTTGACACAATCACGACGAAATAACTATTTTGTTGCAACATTTAAGTTGTAGGAATTAATTAAGCAGACAAGTTGAAATAAAAGCTGTACAACTAAATGCTGCTCTTAAAAGCTATACTTAGAGGTCCTCTAGACACTAATAGCCCTCAAAAGCTGGTCGAATTCATGGGAAGACTTTGTTATATCTGAAAATGTTCGAAAATCAAATTGAGTTCCCTTGATATTTTAATATTTATTTTAAGCAGATATTATTGCTCTATGGGTCTTTATATTGAAAACTGATCGATTTAAGTTAAGCTATTTAGGTCTTTATTTTATTCAAAAATGTTCGAAAATAATGTAGTACTTGAAATTTTTACTTCTATTTAAGTCACGTTTTGAAATAGTTTATAAATAAAAGCTGTGAGTATCGCCTTTGGGGATACACTTGGAACACTTTTGGACACTAAAAGCCTTTAAATTAAAACCTGGTTGCTTTCATTAAAGGCATGGAAGTCTCTGTTTTATCTAAAACTGTTTGAAACTAATGCGAAATTCCAGTTTCCTTTTTCAATAATGGAAATTTTTACTTCTATTTAAGTCATGTTTTGAAATAGTTTATAAATAAAAGCTGTTATTACTGCCTTTGGGGATACACTTGGAACTCTTTTGGAGACTAAAAGCCTTTAAATTAAAACCTGGTTGATTTCATTAAAGGCATGGAAGTCTCTGTTTTATCTAAAACTGTTTGAAACTAATGCGAAATTCCAGTTTCCTTTTTCAATAATGGAAATTTTTACTTCTATTTAAGTCATGTTTTGAAATAGTTTATAAATAAAAGCTGTTAGTATCGCCTTTGGGGATACACTTGGAACTCTTTTGGACACTAAAAGCCTTTATTTAATGCATTGAAGTCTTTGTTTTAACTGGAAATGTTCGAAAGTCTTGAGAAATTCGAACTTTGTGAGTTCCCAAAGGGTTCGTTTACGGCCGGACATCTTGAAATTTATGTTGTATTGGGCAGTGGGTGGGCAATTCATTCAAAAGGCTCACGAACATACAAATCCACACACACACACACACACATATATACATACACACACAGAGACACCCATAGACGACATGGATGTGCTCCATAATGGCGGCTGCGGGTGGATTTACGGCTCGACGGTCCGTTAGCAGGCAGCAGCAGTATTCGGACTTTGGACATGGGACGGGAGGCGGCGGTGGCGGCGGTGGCGGCTGTTGGTAGCCGGTGGTGTTTGTTTGCCTTCGGCAATAACCCTTTTCTGTGGACAGCCATGCCAGCCACACATACATACACACACATATACACTATAAGTGTGTGTGTGTGTTTGTCCGCTGCTGTCCTTGGCTTGTGTGTGCTCGCTCGCCCACCCGGCTGGGTAGTGCGCCTGTCCGCCATCAACCCAGCAAGCCAGCAATCCACCTAAAAGCCCATCTCATTAAAAGATTCTGACCATTTGAAAGCGAGTTTAACCTTTTGTTCTCTCTCGACGAGAGCATTGCGAGGCAGCCATGTGAATATCCAGCCAGCCAGCCAGCCATATCGTCCTCCCCATATGTGTGTTTATGTGTGTGTGTGTGTGCATTTGAGAAGAAAAGGCACAAAAATACACAAAAAACAATTCAATACGAGCACACACATAGAGATATACACATATGTACACATCATAGTATTTGCGTATATATATGTGCGGGTAATACGAGAAAAGCCGACAAAGCTCGTTGGCGCTGCCTTCTAATTGTTATCGTCGACGCTGTCATCCGATGTCACCCGTTCCTTGGCGGGCCGCTCTCCGTGCCGTGCCAATGGGACACACGTGTGTGTATTGGGTGTAAATTAATCTGAGACCACTCGAAAATTATTTAAATATGTGAACGCTGCATGGATAGGATGGGAAAGGAAAGGAACGGAAATGAAAGGAGAGGAAAGTATTCTAAACAAATCACAAACAGATATTTAACATTCTTTGTCTTCAGTCTAGACATTTGGCAGCTCGGGCGTAGAGATCCAAAAATCCCCCTTCCCCCCTCCCACGCACACACTGGGCTCGGGCCGAGATGGGACGAGATGGGACATCGTTGACAAGCTGTCGTCACGATTTCAAGCGTTAAAAGTGGCATCATATGTACTTCTTCTATACTACAAGTAGTATCATGAAAAATGCCTCTGGCTGTTTATTCTGGAAACTTTTGATCCACCTTTTTACAAATGTCTGCGAATGTCTACTCGCAAGTGTTAAGACAAATTAATGCTCCTTTATATCTAATTAAAAAAGTAATTTAATTAAATGGTACATTTCTTCTACTGGCAGGGGGGTGCAGGGGTATAGCAGAAGGGGAAGAGACCATTTAAAATATATGTATATGTGAACAAAATTATGTCACTATTGGATCTGGACATATCCGTTTGTTTGGCTACTTTTCGAAACAAGGAAATCTCATTTTAAAAACCGGGAATATATAAGCAAACAAATAAAACAATTCAAAAGTTAGACAAACCAGTATTGTAGGTGGTTTGTGTGGAAGGAGGATTAGAAAAGAAAGCTAGTTGTAGCTCTGTCATAAATAACTGCAATACCTTTACTGTTATTTTAAAATTAAGCTTTTTTTCATAAAAAAAAAATGTATATACAATTTATTAAACCAGTATTATGCTACCAATATGGTAGCTTAAGTCAGTTTTAAATAAAATTAAGCTAAGCTGCCTTAAAACTTATTTAATTAACCTTGGAGTTTGACCATAAGAAGGGGATTAGTTGAAACTGTTTTAACAAACTAATATACCAGACAATGGTACAATGTTATTAATATTATTATAATTAAAAGTAATATTTAAGTCTCTTTCTGTTTCGATAAGAAGGAAATGGATATACCCTGGCTAGCTTTTGGTCCCTTTTATTTCGGCAAAAGTTCTGTTTAGGCTTCTGATCCGAAGCATGTATGCCAGGATTGGATCTGATCACCACAATATACCAGATCCAGGCATTTCTACTCATACAAAAATGTAGAATTTGTCGCAGCATTTCGAAATACAAATGCTGGTGCAGCAGCTTTATTTAAAACCAGGGACTGTTATTATTATAAGTGTTTTATAAAAATGACAAAATAATGAATATACATACATATATCCCTAAGCAATACTTAAAAAAGGTTAGGCTATTTTTATATTTGTTTAGTTTTAAGGTGCTATGCTTATATTAAACATAGAAAAATATGCATAGAATATGCATAGATAATCCTAAAAGAAGGATGTTGGTAAAGTCCTCCTAAAAGTTAATAAAAATGAATGATTTTTTCTTAATTATCATTATTTGTGGTTCCTGTTGTAAACATTATTTACAAAAAGTGTTTCAAAACATTTTCGAATCATAATGTTAGTTTACAAATAAGCAAAAAAAAAAGTTGGTGTGGATTTAAATTTTTGCTCTGTGTATAAAAATTTCAAGCTGTCGCGTTCTGGCCGATTCGCAATATTTTAATAATAATTATTATTAATAATATTGTGATTCCGCCGTATAAGTGCAAGTATATATGTAATTTTATAATTTGTAATTACACAGAAATCGTGGGATATGCAAAATATACTCAAGGCCCTTCATTCAAATTTGAGCTTCGCTCGATTGCTTGTCGAGCATGTTGCACGTTCATGACGTCATCACTTGAGCGCACAACGGCTTCATACACAACTTGCTCGATTTGAGCATTTTACCGAAAACTCTGCCTCTGCTTAGAATACCTTTGACTCTACTTGGTTAGTTGAGACTAGCCTTGCAGATCAGTTCACATTGGCATTAGTTTATAGTTTATTTAGTTCCATTAGTCCGAAGAGTGAAAATCTCATTTAGTGTGTTAGTTCCGATCTGTGCTAGAAGACTAGTTTTAGTTGCGTGTAGAAGCTACTACGCTCTTCTCGCTCTTGCTCACTACTTGCCCTCCACCGTCGCGATGGTCTCTCCCTTGCTCTGGGAACTAAACCCTATTAAGGGTGGATTTTTGGTGAGGGAAGGATCGTCAGCCACCCTTAAGAAAACTTCAAATGCTCACGATTGGCTCAAACAGCATTCTTATTAGAATGAGGAGTTTACTATTTGTTGACCTTTGTAACTGCAGATAGATCAATATTTTAGACACGACTGTACTGCTTGCAAAAGGGATTAGAAACAGAACGACAGATGTAGCCTAAATATTCGTTCAACTGCCGAGCAACGAACAACAATCAAACGATCCGTGAGTTAATTTCAATTCAATCTGGTGCTGGGAACCAAATGTTAAGGCCCTTGGCTGTGAAAGGAATGTTTGTTAATATGTTTGGGAATATGTAAATAATTATTAATTGAAATTTGTGGCTATGCACCTGGCTTTATTTATTTAATTCTTACAACTGAATTAAACCACATTCTGTGATACAAGTGGAAATAACATTTTTTAGTCTATTTAGTGAACTTTATTGGGAAACGAATTAAGTTTGTTGTGATTTTGATCAAATAAATAAGAAATCAATATTTTTTGCATTATTTAAAAACTGTTTTCAAATTTTAAAATATAATTAATTTATTTTTGGATTGACAATGTTTTGATATTTTGGTAGAGCCTATAGTCTAAAAACGGGGCAGCATTCCACTTGATGGGCTTATTTAAGCTCGATGCGGAATATTGCCGATCAGTGCCAGTGAGTTTCGCAAGCACCGTCCTTTTCCATCCAGGCACCTAAATTATTTGATTTATTCATACAAAAGAACAATACAATAGCGAAAGTAAAAATTACAATAAGGTCCAATAACGAAATCGACTCGATGTTAGTAATTCTTCTTCCGAAAATCCCCCCAGTTAGTTGAGTCCGTATGCCAAGTTTCATAATGATCGGCCGATCAGGAAGTTATAGCCATATATGTATATATTACTTAGTAGGCTCTGAGTCGTTCAGCTCTGTTCGGCAAACAGTTCACAACTGCCGCAACAATACTTTTTTTTATTTTATGTTTTATTAATTGATTACGTTTTATTTTATTTATTTAAACAATGTTCAGGGCCTTGGGCTTTGAATTTGTGTACGTATGTTGGATTTGTCTTATAATTATACGTGCTACTGTGGCTCAGTAATTATATTGGGTTAAATATTTTTATACCCTGTACCCGTAGAGTAAAAAGGGTATATTAGGTTTGTGCAAAGTATGCAAAAGGAAGCATACCGATCCCATACAGTATCTATATTCTTGATCAGCATGGCGAGAGTCTAGAATCGATCTAGACATGTCCGTCCGCCTGTCCGTCCGTCTGTCTGTCTGGATGAACGCAAGGATCTCAGAAACTATAAAAGCTAGAATAACCAAAGTTAGTATCCAGATTATCCTAGGTCCGAGAAAGGACGAGTTTATTTTATTTTATGGAATTTTTCCCCGCTACAGATTTTCGTCAATAGCGTCCACATTTCAAAAGCTTCTTCAACCTAACATTGTTCTTAGGGTTTTTATGAAATAATAATTTAATTTTTGATTAAATTTCTCCAGCTTCGGCTTTCCTAGGTAATGGGGCTTTTTTTAATTTTTTATATTGTTTCCCTATATCGACAGTCATTGTGTGTTGACATAAAAATATAATACATATATAAAAATGGTAAAACAAGTGGAGAAAGTAACTTGAACTTGAAACTTGAAATACTCTGTACATTATGCGTGTCTTTGCGAGTTTGTGAGTGTCTCTGCATGTCTCTGACCTTCAGGTCAGACTAATTGCGTTCTAACTGTTGTAATTTTTAAATTATTCGCGGATGTGGCAGCTTTCTTTTCCAACCACTAAAGACAACAGACTGCCAAGTGAGATCTTAATGTCAGAGCTGCTGTTGATCTTAAAGGTGAGCGAGAAGCGCGACCAAAGTTCTTGCAAGGCGCAACGACTTGTGACCTTCATGTGCAGGGCAAGATATTCAGTCTTACGAAAAGAAGAGGTAGAAACAACCCCAAACAATACACATTTTGTATGCCCACCTCTGACCAATTTGGAGAACGTGTCCGGCCTCGGAAACTCGTTTCAGTGTCGATCATTTTGTCCCGAGTTGAGTTCAGTTGCTTGAGATGCGGTCAAATGTCCGGCGGGACTTGACGACGAAAAGTGCGGTCAGGCCAAATGCCAGAACCCCAATTAGGCGGATATTTTAATTTTGCAAGCAGTGGAGAGAGGAGGGAGGAGAGAGGAGGAAAAATGATTGATTTTACTTTCAACGTTTGGCTCAGAAATGATTAAAATAACAAAAGACAGCTCTGAGGCTGGCTGGGCTGACTGACAACTGCGTTGAAAGTGTACCAGAAATCAAGGGTAAAATTAATCATGTTTGTCCATCAAAATTCCACGTTGCCTACTTTTGAGCGGCACGACCTTGCAAACGCACACACACGCACACACACGCACACACACACACGCACACACACGCGCTCTGGTATCAAATTTCAAGGATAGTCCCCCGGACGAACGGGGAACGCACGTTCCGGCGCTTGCTATTGCCATCGCCGTTGTTGTTATTGGTTTTTTATAAGCCATAAAAAAGCATAAAAATTGCAAATTTGGCGCGTTGTCCATTTGCCAGATGGGCCAATTGACGGCTCCATATTCGCCAGGGGACTGCGGCAAACTTTTCGCTATAACTCTCCAATATAATTGACAGATCGCAATTAGAAATCGATGCACTGCCGGCGACCAAAAAGTATCGAATTACATTTTATTTTGGACATGGAGGCAGGGGTTAGGGTTCAACTAACCACGCCACACCTCAGGCATACTCTTGCAACTACTTGTAAAATATCTGACAAATCCAAAAGCTCACACCGACTTGTAAATGCAACAATTTATCATCTGCATTCAAGTATATAGATGTCAGACTCTAAATATTGTTTTGGAAGAACTTTTTTCGCTTTAAATCAAGAGTGTTCCCCGTTTAGGAATTCGTTTAAACATTTTCGAAATCGTTGCTTACATACTTATATCATTATTTATTTTATTTTATTTTATTTTTTTTATCATCTGTATTGCAAATAGAGGTCAGATTATAAATATTCTATTGGAAGAGCTTTAAGTCGAGCATATAATTATGTACAAGAGTGTTTCCGTTTTAGGAATTCGTTTAAACATTTTCGAAATCGTTGCTTAGATACATATATCATTATTTAATTTATTTATTTAATTTTATTATTGCATATATTGATATAAAAGAGTGTTCCTCTTTGACGAATTCGTTTAAAAATATTCGAAATCGTTGCTTTCATTATTTATTTTATTTTTTTATCATCTGTATTGCAAATAGATGTCAGATTATAAATATTGTATTGAAAGAACTTTATTCGCTTTAAGCATATAATTGTATACAAGAGTGTTTCCCGTTTAGGAATTCGTTTAAAAATATTCGAAATCGTTGCTTATATATAGTATATCATTACTTATACTTATTTATTTATTTTTGTACTCTCTATTCTAAGTAGAAGTAGTAGTTTTATTAACCCCAGATGGGTGCTCATCATCGAATCGACGACATACACTTTTCAATGTGTTTTTTTTTAGAACAACTTTAGTAAAATGTCACTTTTTTAACAAAATATAATATTTTATATATTTTTTATTTAAATATTTCATCAAGTTGCTTGATTAATTTTAAGTATTATTTATACAATTATATCACAAATTTTTACTAAAGCCTGACTCAAGCAACCAATTTTCGCGATTACAAAGAAGACGTCCAAAAAATTAAATCGCCACGAATCTTCAGCCACGGGACTATTTTAAATATTGCCACAAAATTTAATGAAAATCGGTTGAGCGGTTTCGGAGTCTATAAGGAACATGCATAATTTCATTTTTATATATACTTATGTATGATGATAAAATAAAGAAACATAAACATTTTAAAAACTGAGAATATAGTTCTTATGGGATAATTTTAAGAACAACCTTATTAGTGCAATTAAAATAAGATAAAGAATTTTTGTTGCTAGCTGTAGAGCATTTGCTAGTCGTATGCTCTCTAAACACACAGTTCACACATGTTGTGGCATGGCAGGAGGTGGGTGGGTAGGTAATTGAAGAAATGGACATGCGGCGACTATTCAAATGAGGGCGAGCAGCCAAGCAGCCAAGCAACCAAGCAACCAACAAACCGACAACCGACCGACGTCAAAAGGCAAAACAAGAAAAGAAAAAATAATAAAAAATAAAATTTGCTGTTGCCGCAAAAGCTTTAACAGTGGCCATAAAATGTTTCTACACACACACTCGCACACACAAATAGTCCCTTTACATACATATAAGGGATATGGAGAGGCAAAGGAACATGGAAAAGAATTACAAACACACATCCATGTCATCTCGTCATCGTCCTGCCCGGCCTGGCCCGGCCCGGCCTTGTCTGGCCTGTCTTGGTCTGGTTATGGTCTGGTCTGGGCCAAAAAAGGACCAACTTAGGCGGCACCGTCCAAAGTGACCGGAGAAATCGTAAAAAGTGAGACGAAAACGAGCACGAAAATAAAAACACATTAGACACAAGCAAATATCCTTTCCTATCCTATCCTTTCCGTCCTTTGCATTTGAAGCTCGTGGGTGGCTTTTGCATTACACACGTACACGTATGTAGCTCGGTCGACCACACACACACACACACACACACACACACATGCGTACAAATTTATCTCCATTTGACCCTCTTCAAAGTGCTTTTTATAGTCATTTAGTGTGTTGGCCCCTCCCGTCAAGTACTTTTATTATACACGTATAAATCCAATTCGGCATTCAGGCCATCGCATGTGGGCCACGTCCAACACACACACACATGCACACACACACACACACATGCACATAGATGTAAAGGTAAACGCAACTCTACAGAGTCCGTCTAATGAAACGGAACCAAGCACCAAGCGCATGGACCGAAGGACCAAAAGGACCACAAAATATACCACCAACAGTAAACTTTTGGCCCAATCCTTGTTGTCAAAACTACACCCAAACGAATGAACATCCACATATACATATATATGTATGTATATATATATATATATATATATATATATATATATATATATGCATACATATGTATAACAAAAACCCACACATATGCAAAACAGATGCCAAGGTCCTTTTTGGCGAAAACGCCAACGGTCGACGGCTCTTGCTCTGGCTGTGGCTGTGGCTCTGACTTGGTCGCCGCTGTGTCCTTTTTAAAATTTTAAGACATGTAAATATAAAACGTCCCACCTCACAACCCCCCCTCCCCCCTTCTACGTCGCCCCTCTACTACTTCACTACCCATTCAACTCGTACGTCCAACCCCCAGCACGTCGTCCTTCGACCATCGTCCGTTTTGGACCTGAATGTAAATGTCTGTATGTGTGTGTGTGTGTATCACTCGATCTAGTGTGTGTGTGTGTGTGAGGTTGTTTTTGGCGTCATGTGTGTCTGTGTATTTGTGTGCACGCGTGGGCAAATGGTCGCCCCTCCATTCCACTCCCCCTACCCCTACCCCTACCCGTATTCCGCAAAACTCTAGCAGAATCCCCCTTGGTCCGTTTGCCCCCAAAACGAGAAACGAAAAACGAAAAATATCTGCAAATGTTGTTTTCCTTTGGGTTGTTATTATTTTAAATTTGTTCATATGTTTATCCGTTTGTCTGTCCGTCCATCCGTCCGCCTGTCTATCTGTTTGTTTGTTTGTTTGTTTGTGTACTCGTATTCCTTGCGAATGTTTGTAAGTTTTCCGACAACTTCCGTTTCATTCGTTCATTTGACTGCCTCTTCTTTGCTTTCTTTCTTTTAATTTCGCTCCCTTTTGCGCATTCGGATTCAAATGCAAACCTTCCACACACACACACACACACATGCGAAACTCTTTATCCTTTTTAGAACGGTTCGATATGAAATCATAAGCAACCTATAGGCATGCCTTAAATTCCCTAATCATTTCTCAATCGAAACAAAATACATAGCAGTGTAAATCTTTAAAAATATCATTAATAGATTTCTAACCTGCCATTTTTGGTTCGGGTTTACGCGGGTTGAGTGTCGGGGTCACTATGTGTTCAACATTTTATTTAAGCTAAAAATCGAATTCAATAATCTGCAATATAATAATCCAAATTATTTACTTAAAAATTGTTTTAAACGGTAATTAATTATTTAGATAACTCACAAGTTTTTTGCGAAAATTTCTGGAGCTGTACTTTCTGAAGAAATATCATTATGAAATATATATTTTGCCAACTGCTGCTTCAAAAATTCTTAATGAGCGCTATTTTTTGTACAAAGTGCTTGACAAGTGGCGAGTGAAAAGTGACGATAGGAAATCTTTCCTAGAAAGTAACAGTTTTATCTCACCTGTCCGTGGTATACACTTCTTTTGCCAAGGAGGTACTTGCATCTGAGAATAGAACGAATAACCTTACCATCCGCGCAGGGGCAAATACTATCTCTTTACCCGAAAGAGAGCGGTCAGCCCCAGTACCAGAATCGGATACAATGGTCGAATCAGCCACGCATTCTAAATTACTATGGTTACTGAAAATGAAATATTTTCTAGTCGGCTCTCTTATAATACTTAGAATAGGAATAAATATATACATACTATATATGTATATATTGGTGCTTTTTGATTTATTGTAAGATTCCATCATTTATTTACTGCTGAGCTTATTACTATATATAGTAACTGGCATTAATAATTTTATTTTATTGAGATACATTTAACAATTCTCCCCAACATTTTCTTGGGCTACCATCGCTAACTAGAAGGTGTTCTGATTACAGAATTATTTAAACAGACAAAGCATATGAACAACAATTTTTCTTACCATCAACAGTCTAAAGTAGAGCTTCTTAGTGTTATGGTTAGTCAATCAGTCAGTTTCATAATTCAGGTTTTATAGTAAAACGCAAAGGCAGTGTACACTGAAACCATATTGCGGTTCAATATGTTAACTCCTTTTCAAGATATCGGTCATAGAAAGAAACTTCTTTAGCAATTTTTATTTGTTTCCCTCAATTACAACTAAACGTTAGAGAATAAGTTGAAAAACTTGGGTTTTTAAGATACCCTTCTAAATGAAATCGTAGCTGCTTTAAAAATGTATATTTTCATTCATTGGGAATAAAACTACTTGTATAATGAAACAAGTATTCAAAACTGAATAAATGTGAATTATAAGTTTTGAAGAAAAAAAAAATTAATTAATTCAATTCGAATCCACTCGATTTATTCATAGTTTTTACTTCCAGCAGCTGGCGAATATTATTTTTATTATTATTTTAGCAAATAACAGCTTGGTGTTTAAAATACCCTTCGAAATGAAATCGTAGCTGCTTTAAAAATGTATATTTTCATTCATTGGGAATAAAACTACTTGTATAATGAAACAAGTATTCAAAACTGAATAAATGTGAATTATAAGTTTTGAAGAAAAAAAAAATTAATTAATTCAATTCGAATCCACTCGATTTATTCATAGTTTTTACTTCCAGCAGCTTGCGAATATTATTTTTATTATTATTTTAGCAAATAACAGCTTGAAGCCCCCCTCTCAAAAAAAAAAGATAACACCATTCTCCAGTGCTTTGCTTTTTTTTGGACATTGCATGAAGGCCACAAAACTGTTGAGGACACAACCCCCAAGAACACCCACAGAAATGGGAAAGGGGGAAATGGGGTAAGGAAAAACACACTACAGCCCACAAGAAAAACAAACGGACGAGCGTTAAAAAAGGATGCCCTTTAAAAAAACAATACACGCATTGTAATAGCGCCATTAATTTCCCAATTTACAGTCTATTCGCAATCCGTTACTGGAATGGTTTAAGGTTTTCAAAGCCGCACGCACACATATGTGCCTGTGTCTGTGCCTGTCCGGGCACGCCAGTGGCCATATGTCCATTTTGGAATATAAAATAATAAAAAAAAAAAGAAGCGAAGAGTCGAGTAAAATAAAAGACAACAAAACCAACAACTCGCACAATTTTCAAACGAGCTGACGCAGTTGATGCAACACACACGCATATGTGTGTGTGTCTGTGTGTCCATGTCCTGGGTGTGTGTTGGTGTGTGTGTGCGCATCCACTTGCGGATCCTGTAAATGGGGTGGTAAATGCTGCCCAAGGGACTTGTAGCTGAATACCAACAAAGTTTTCACAAATAAACGAAACGAAGACGAGGTCCGGGAGAAAAAAGAAAAATATATATAAATATATGTATATACACAAGTAATCGTATGTGTTAAAGAAATGAAACAGTCGAGGCCGAGCCTCGGCTGCCGCTTTCTGGCCATCCCAGAAGGCCAACACAGCACCACCTCTCCCTCCCTCTTACCAAGAAGCCGCCGCCTGCCAGCAGCGACTCAGCCACCGCATGGTTTTATTACATTGCGAATGTGATTACCTTAAGGATATGCAATAAGCATATATATATATAGCACAAGTATTCCTATGCATGTGCAGATAACCGACTGGTGGGGTAGACCAGAACCAGAACCCCATTTAGCCACCATCCCCCCATCAAGATGGACAACGGCCTATGCCCAGCAGTCAGTCGTAAACATGATTTCTAGCGCATAAACCAACAAAGTACCCATACAGATGTACAGATATACAGATATGGATGCTGCAGATACAAATGCGTTTATACTTCCGTTGCACACACGTATGCTAAAGGCACACACACACACATAGATATTGATACTGTTATACTATGTGGCACTATGTGCGCGCATTTTCAATTAGAAGTCGTCAAGACGTGTGCCGCATTTAAAGGAGGTGTGTTCAAATAGTTCAACACATATATGTCCCTATACTGTAATATACATATATATATATATATATATATATATATATATATATATATATATATATATATATATATATATATATATATATATATATATATATATATATATATAACATATAATATATATATAGTATATATATGCTACTCCAAAACATTCAACGCGTCTATTTGGTTGTGATATATGTACTTTCTTATGGGCTTACTATCTTCAGATTATGAATTTGTTCTTTAATATTACACCTAATTCTGTTTTTAGACGGTCTTTTTTTACACGCTTTTGATATGACACGGTTTGAAAATTAAAAATTTCATATACTCGTATATATCTTTAGAGATAAGGAACCAATAACCAATCATATTTTGTACACGGTTTTTTCTGGACCCAATCTACCGTGTAAAAACAGAATTGGCAAGAGGAAGAGTTGTTAAATATAATAATTATAGGAATTTATTTTTATTAAGAATTGTTATATTAATATTTTCATTACCTTTAACATTTAATAGAAGCACAAACCAACAAGTTGAACATGCATGCAAGTCTGTGAGACAAGTTCTCAAGTTTCTTTTCACAGTTGAAGTTTCTTCTTGTTTTGGAAAATTAGAGCCCCAAATGGGGAAAAGAGAGCTTCAAAGATTGTATGAAAAATCTGCAATTTGTATCCGATTAATTAACTAGGTTTATATAATCTATTAATGAATGCAAAACAAACTGCATACTTGATTGTTCCCCATTTTTCCTGAAGTCTCAAAAATAGAAGTTTTCCTGTGAAAAAATTCGAACACCACACAGCCCAAACGGTAAAAGCAAGGGTGCTGAAATTTGGACACAAGCTTCCTTTCACAATATAGGTGATCAGTAGGAACAACAATCAACAAATCAACACAATTTGTCGATAAGCTGCTCCTAAATTGGGACCATAATTTATGAAAATATTTCTAAAATTCAGAAATATTTGATACATGTTTTCTGGTAGCAATATACAGGTTTCTACATTTTCAAACATTTGAGGGCGCGGTTTTTGTAAAATTCGAGCGCCAAAAGGAAAGAAAACGAGCTCCAAAGCTAGTCACCATCCCGATGCGCTCTATATAGCTATGGAACTGACTGGAACGACCATATCAGGTTAAGGTCAGCTGCAACCCAAAACAGTTCAGATGTGCATCTAGTAACGGGTTCCTTCCGAAGTTTCTCTCAACATAGCTGATGCATAACATCATTAACTAATTAAAGGCGTCTAGTTCGAAGCGATCTTAGCATACTTGTAGTTTCAAGGTTTCAAAACTTTTTCATACACCTAGTATGAAGTTCAAAAAGATAGGTTGTGTCCTTTTTATGGCCAGAAATATTTCCGTTAATGTTAATGATTTGTATTTTTTAAATGGAAGTTTTGAAATTGTTCAACAGCAAAAAATATACAATAGTTATGGAGTGGTTGAAGAAATTCAATTCTGTCTCTCTCCCTTCCAACTTTCTTCGCTGCTTAGCATCTGTTAATAGGAATATATGGTATGAGCAGCAACTCTTTCGATGCAGCTGCGGAAGCAGCCATACGTGTATATAGTTATGGGAACCAAACATATCTTTATTAGATTAGCTGTGCTATGTTTAAGCCACAACTAAGCATTGATGATTGAGATTTTGCAAGTCTTGGCATCAACCTCGCCTTTTTCCAACACACACGACTATACAAGTATATGTGTGTGGGTGGATGTAGTTCTTTCTAGTTTGTGGCATGTGCAGCACGTAGAGTGTGGTCGTGTGGCACCTTTTTGCACTCTCTAGGCATTGGCGAGCGTCCTGTTGAGAGCTCTCTCTCTCTCTCTCTCTCTCTCTCTCTCTCTCTGTGTGTGAGTGTCCTTCACGAGTGGCTGTCACTTTGGTTGGCCAACATTGCAGACGAGTCAAGATGCAAGATGTTCGCGCGTGTGTGTGTGTCTGTTTGTACGTGCGTGCGTGAGCTTATCGATGTCTGTTTGATTTTTGAAATTTAGTTTTTTTTTTTTTTTTTGGTCTGTCCAGAGTTGGACTAAAAGGGTAAAAACCAAAAATCGAGGATAAGAACGGATAATCTAATGTCGCACTGAAGTAGGTAGAGGCGGAACGCAACCGTCAGTCAATGAGCCGTCGAGTCATCGATTCGCACACACGCACACGCACACACACACACAGGCAGAGAGCCTTTGCTGAAGGCCTATAAATAACTGCAAATAAATCAAAATCTATCAATGCGAACAATTCGATGTGTTACAATTGACTTCACCGATCAAAGCCGTTGCTGTTTGTTGCTGTTGTACGAGTATTTCATCCTCTTTTTCATACCTTTTGTATGGAGTGCACGACCAAAAAGTATCCTTTGTGTCAATATTATTAGCAGCACCAGCAACAGCAGCAATCGAAAGGATAATGCCAAAGGGTGACAGCAACACCAGCCACCACCTATGTGGCGCAACCTTTTGGGTGAGTGTGCGAAATTTTACAGTAATTTTAAAAAAGTTTCACCAATTTAATCAATATTATACAATCCATTCAAACACACACACACACGCACACACATGTACAGCGTATCTGATAGAACGACTGCGTATCGATATCGATGCGCTTGTAATGGACAGCACAGTGAGAGGAGAACGCTCTAATTTTATTTATGATCTAATGGCTGGGACGAACAGACAGACGGCGGGACGGGGTGCATTGAGGGGCGCTCTTAACGCTGATAAAGCGGTGTGAAAGGGCATGTTTCTGCGGATTGATATCCCGTTGTCCGTTTCACACACACACAACAACAACAACAACAACAACAACAGCAGCAGCAGCAACAGAAGTTGCAACATTTTGTCAAAATTTATGCGCTTACCTTTTGCCATTTTTGGCAGCAGCATGAGGATGAGGAGGAGGAGGAGGAGGAGGAGGGCGTTTACCACAAAAGTGCATTGAAAAAACAAACTCAAACGGCAATTAAGAACAGAACGGACTTTGCCTCAAAACCGTAACTTTATGCAACGTAACTGCAAGTGTTTGCAGATGTCCTCCCCTTTTGTTTTCAATTTCAATTGATTTCAAAAATGAACACAAATTAAAAGTTCAATTACGATTATAGCTGCAGTTTTACAAAGTTGTAGACATGCGAATTAAAAATTAGTGGCGAATAAACTAAGAACTATATTTTGTAACAGCAAGTAAAGGTATTATCGAATGTTGTATGGTTAAAAAATAAAATAAAGGGAACAATATCCTACATATTTTACCAAATAAATTTGATTAAACATTAAATTTTTTTTATTTTCTTTAACGATTTGGTCGAAGGAAGCACTCAGGAGTTGACTCCTTTATTGAATATACTTAGCATATGAAGTAGTTCCCAGTCAAGGGACTAGTTCGGCTGCGAAATTGTTAATTTTAGCACTACAGGGTCTACATATACGCGTATATAGTATATATATATTTTTTTTTTTGATAGACCAAGCTAAGTTAAGTTGGATTAAGTTTTTTTGCTTACAACTACAACAACTATAAACAACTTCAAAAAAGGAGGAGGTTATGAATTCGACTGTATTTTTTTTTCTTTCAAGTTTTTGTAGCAATTGCTAGTTACTGAGAGCTAGGGGGCATATACAATGGTAAATACGAGTATATACATCCAACCAGGTTGAAAAGGTAATATATAGAAATATGCAAATTTTCCATACAAAATCTTCTTCATATTGCTAGGAAATGTAAGAGAAAATGTTAGCTTCCTAACTTTCAAATTGTGCTGTCGATACAGTTTAGTAATTAATTAATTAATTTTTGATCAAACAAATAAAACTCAAAGCTAATCATTAATTTAGCTCTTGTGAGATAATTTCGTTCATACAGGCGGACGTACAGACAGACAGGGCTATATCGATTCGTCTTGACAACCTGATCAGGAATATATACACTTTGTGGGGATTGCCACGCCTCCTTCTGCCTGTTACATACATACATTCGCATTTGAGAATTTAAAAAAAAATTAATAATTTAATTAAAAATTAATTATTGGAAAAATGTTTGCCTTGACTCACTGATTAAGGATATATATAAATTTTGGTCTTAATCCTTATGAAAAAGACAATTTTACAGCTTGAGTATTTTTGATAAAAAAAAACTCAAAGCATAATCATTATTTTATAAGTTTTATTCTTTCACTCATCAATAATAATTATTGGTAAATTTTTAAAATAAAACTCAAAATTAATCATTAAATTGTGTGCGAATGAATAAAATTAAAAAATAATCGTTATTTTGTAATTTTTTTAATAACACTTATAATAATTACAGTCCCTGCAGTTTACAATAAAGAGGTTTTATATAACATCATATTATAATATATATCATATAACAAAGTTATAGTCAACTTAAATGTTTTTCCTCATATTACTATTACAAATGGCTTTATATCTACGGGATTCATGAAAGAGATTTATGCTTCACTTGCATTCTTTTCTTCCTTGACCTTTTTCTTCAATCAAAAATCAACAATTTGTCTATAATATTTACAACTGGTCCTAAATTATGGTCCCCTATGGGAATAGTTTTAAAATGCAGAAATATTTTCTGTAATGTTGAAACGTGTTTTTTGAAAACTATACACATTTTTTTAAAAGATTTTATATTTTTGGAGCGCTGCTTTAAATACAGGAGGCCCGCGAAAAGTATATGCATTCTTTTCTTCGTTTCTTCGTTCTTTCTCTTCTCTGTCAACTATCAGCAATTTGTCGATAATATTTTACTTTGCGAATATAATTCCTATTATCAACCATCGATTAAGGCTCATAATGTTCCTCAAGCCCGCTTTGGAGCAACGCTCTAATGTTACAGAGAATATCTTTCTTTCTCCCGTTTCCTCAGCCATTAGTCGTCCTAACTTATTGCTGAAAATATTTGTTTTTCGTGAAACAAATATAACTGCAGAACCAGTTCACTAATTTTCGAGACAGTAGTTCATCTGATCAGCATTTATGAGCTCATAATCTTGCTAAAATGCTAAAAAAAACTGAATAAGTCATTGAAACTCTATTACCTGAGCTTTGAAAACCAGACAAAAATAAATAAGTATAACATGTATACTTTAATCTTTTTAATTGTCAAAGTATTGTTAAATGATTTAAAGGATACAGCCAACATATCGCCCTTATCAAAAACCCGGAATCGTTGACAGATTAAACTCTAGGCACAGGAGACAAATCCCTTTTTGCTGTATCGGCGCTTTTTCAATTTCCATCTAACCGCAACTTCTTGGAAACCCTTTCCGTCAGCCGTTGGGCATTACTTGGACTTGATGGCTGGCCGGCCATCAACTCGTATTTTAGCAACGACACATTTAACTCTTTAATCAAAAGACCACACAGCACACGGGGAACGCAGCCAGAGCAGCCAGAGCAACCAGAAACCCCCCAGGGCCATTTTGCACTAATTAATAAGAGTGAACTCCCAGAACGAGCCGAGACAAGACGCAGATACACAGATACACACGAGCACACACTGATAGACAGATAGAGGGAGATAGATGCTCGTGTACACGTACAATAGTAGAGGAAAAGCACGCACCGGGAACTTCGGGCAACTCGAAAACTGACAGTTAAAAATGTTGCATAGTTTTTTACATCCTTACGAGTGTCAACCACCCAGTTAGACTATTCAGGACTCACATGAGAGCATCTGTCTGAGGTTGTGCGTAAGGCACACACACACACACACACACATGTATTTATGTATGTTTATATAGTCTTGATGTGTATATGTGTGTGTGTGTGTGTGTCCACTGGCAGATACAATCGAAACGTTTCCCTTTTTGCTAAATTGGCAAAATTCTATTCTATTCTTCTATTCATCGGCAATGGCAACGAGTCCTTCGGTCTATCAGTTAGTGGCCCATCCCCATTTCTATTCCCACCCCCCTTGCCATCAACTCAAATAGCATCCGCAATGTGTGCAGGACTCCCCCCTTTTCCCCCATTCCCCCCGCATTTTGGACATTCAAATGCGAAACGACGCTAATTCATATTCAAATGAATGCGAAATAAACCCCAATCACAATTATTATGAGACATGTTAAATGGACCAAAAGTCCTGTGTAGTGGCAACAACAACAACAACAATAACAAATGCGGCAACAAGAGCACGCAACACAACACACACACACACATATGAGTACGAACAGATAGCTGGAATGGACGAGCGAAAGCCAACAAAGGGCAACAGGACACATGCTAGCTCGTCCGTCCGACCAACCGTCCGTCCGTCTGTCCGTCCGTCCATCTGTCTGTCTGCAATACGCGCATGTCCCAAAACCGTATGGCGGACAAGCGAGTGGACGGGCCGAAAGGAGTGGGCGTTGTGAGTATGAGTGCCAGGACGCACACATTAATGTTCATGAACATAGAGATTTTAGAACTCACGCGCTATTCACAATTGATGTTTTCAGTTCGCTAGGAATGCGAAAAAGAAATCAAAATTTAACAGATGATCATTTGTATGAACATTTAAATATAAAGAAACAAATCAATTTACAAAATATCAAAATCTCTCAATACGAATGCACTCACTACACTATAAAGAGAGTGTAGGACAGGCGACAATCGAACTGAATACACCTTTATGCATTAAGAAATAAATATTTACCAGATGAATATTTGTAAATACATACTTGTAAATTAAGAATATATATTATTTAAGAAACCGTTCAATTTGTATTAAAATCTTTCAATGGAATGCATTCATTTATAGCAAATTACTGTCACGAGTGCACTCACTACACTATTAAGAGGGCGTAGGAAAGGCGACAATCTATCTGAATACACTTTTATTTAATTATGTCTATGTTTTTTGAATAAATTCCAACATAATATAATCCGTGTTTCATTTCTGGATGCCATTAAAGATCCTTCACGAATACACTCACTAGGCTGTAAGTACAATCATGTGAATAGTTTTGAATATATTCCACAATGGTAGGGTCAATGTGCGTATTAGAATTTAATAATAGCATTTTAGGCAACTAACATATAAATTTATGTTTTCTGAGCAGCTTTGAATGCATTCAATTCTAAGGAAGAATCTTTATGAATGCACTCAATACATCGTAAATGGGTGCAGGCAGACAGGCAATGTATGTGAATATTTTTAAATTACATTACAAAATAAAAATATCAATATGAGGAATAACAATTCTTATAGCTTCAAGTAAATTCTTCCATCGAAAACATTGTTATGTTATGAATACGAATGAATATTTTTAAACAACCGGATGAACAATTTGAATATTTGAACTGTGCGTTGTTAGCAAAAACATTTAATTTTATAGATTTTTAGTATACTTGCACGCATTAAATTCTACCAAGACTATTCATAGATTTTATACTCAAATGAATTTTATATTTAAATGAATTTTGGAAATATTTCTTATAGATATTAAAGATATTAACCATTGCTTAGTTGTTATTGTTCCTGCGTTTTTGGAGACTTGCTACCAAAAGCACCTAATTTTTAAGATTTTTAGTATACTTAAACGCATTTAGTTTTACCAAGACTATATAAACATAAATGTATTCAGTATTTAGGTTTTGAAACTGAAATAAATGCTTAAAATAATTTCTGTAAATATTTCTTATAGATATTAAACATTGCTTAGTTGTTCTTGTTTCTACATATTTGAAGACTTGCTGTCAAAAGGCACCTGAAGAAGGCAAAACCGTAGAATGTTCCTACCTAGAAAAACCAGCTTTAACATCATGTACACTGCTCCAATATATATATATTTTTTTAATATTGCTTTATTAAAGGGCAATTAGTGTCGTCTTACAAAAGACAAGATTAATGAATTTTTATAATTTAACATGAGGCTTCGAAGATTAAAACTAAAAGTTATGTGGAAGACTCTAGTCGACAAGGAATGGAAGCGGAATCAAGCGGATAGAGTCTTTTGAAATATCTGTGTACCGCCTGGTTACCAGAAAGACCTGTTGAGGATTAAGGATGGTGCCGCAGCATTGGTCATCTTAGTTAAGGTAAACAGCATAGCCGCTAGAGTGTTTAGGCAGGACGCAGGACAACGGAACAAAGCACGCTGGCGAAGGCGCTGAAAGGCTTCCAATAATGGTCGCATGGGTAGAAGGCAGGCGCGAACAAGCGATCTTAGTCATGGCTATACAACACACTCTTTTACACAGCATGGTGTGCTAACGGCACTTTGGGGAGATGGAGCTCACATATTCCTTGCATGCCCGAGGCTGGCAAACACACTCCCCTTTGGAGAAAAAAAAAGTGTAGTGAAATAAATGCAAAGCAGCGAAGAAGGATGAGAGATGCCACCAGCAGACTTAGGAGCAACTGAATTATAGAGGAATCGAAAGCTTGGAACCAGTGCTGTCATAATTTTTTGATCGAAAACAGCTAGATTGCCAAAAAAAAAGAAAGCTAAAAAAAGCTAAATCCAAAGCAAAGCTAAAAAACAAGCCGGCTTTAAAAACACAATTTTCTTGGTTAAATTTAAGGAAATACATACATATCTGTTTTAATGTTTTCATATTAATTCTATATTCTTAATTCATAATTTATAATAATAATATGAGATTCTTGTAAAAAAAAATAGTAGAAAATTCACATGAAAATCAAGCTAAAAATTCTACAGTTGTTCAGTTTCAGTTCAGTTTTGTTACGATTGAGTCCGTATCTTAAATTGAAAATTAATTAATATAATTATGAATATGGTTTATTTTGCTTACAAAAAACATAACTTACGCTTAAAATGTAGTTAAGCTTATTTAAATTCATCCCATTTCTTAATTTGGATTTAACTAAGTTCACCTGTTCACCACTGCGCGAACACTTTGTTTATACACTTTAGACATATCTTAACACAGCGATGAAGAAAAAAACGGCTTATGCTCGAGCCTGGAGGTGATTTTGATAGATTTTATTATCGAAAGTCGTTTATCACTGCTTATATTCATGATTTGAAGTGTTGACAAAGATAAGGAAAAAATATATGGTGAAAAATAAAGTAAAGCTAGAAAAAGGCTAAATACATTTTTTTCAAGCTGGAATTCCCGCAACCCGCTATTTTCAAATTTTTCCCGCACTGGCATTCAAAAAAAGCCAGATGTAGCGGGAAAAAAGCTAAAATGACAGCACTGCTTGGAACTACCTTTTTTTATCCACTACACACTTATTGTTATTTTTCCTTAAATAGCTGCTTTAATAGTTTGCCAAGAATCAAACTTTTGCATTTTACCAAATTTAGAATCAGCCACAACTTGAAAATAAGCAAAAGGCATTGCTAAAAGCTGGCGATAAAATGTGTAGTCTACTTATGAGGGCTGCCAGGCCCAATGCATCAAATGTTGAATCACAAGGAACAGAAGACGCTTCGAGATGGACGGTCAGATTGGCAATGGTGTGGAGTACTTTGTGTGCCACCTTCGGACAGGAGAGTGGCGCAAGATGATGGCATGATGGCTGGGTGGTTGGAGGTGTGGTTGGAGGTGGCTGTACTCTGGCAAACAAATAAACATGCTGTCAACTGCCGTCTGACACCACACGTCGCAACAGCCGACGATGACGCTATTGCCCATCACCAACGCATTTGCATACGTGCGGCCAACGTCCCAGCACACACACATACACACACACACAAACACACACACACAAACACACACACACATACACAGAGAAGCACAGCAGCCCAGCCACGTTCCCCGTAAGCGGCTTGTGTTACTGGCAAAGCCGTACAAAGTTTTTGGAAAGAACTTTCATTAAACAATGCGACCAACTCGGTACATTTGTGCCCGGCCCATTCATCTCGCTTGTCCGTCTGTCCGTGCGTATGTCTGTATGTGTGTGTGTGTGTGTGTGTGTGTGTGGGTGGTTGCTTGCTTGCGTGATTGTTGGTTGTGTCTGTGCGTCTGCCCCAGCGGTTGGGCCTGCTTTGGAGGCTGGGGGCCATGGGCCGTGGTTAGTGCTGAGCGCCATTCAGTCTGCAAAAAAATGATTTTAATATAAGCTAATGGATATCGTGCAAACAAACACCCACACACACACACGCACACACACAAGCACAGTTTGTTTGCATGCATGTCATGTGTGTGCGATTGTGAACAGAGTCAGCCCGTCCCCCTGCCCCCTGTCCCTCTGCCCCGCCGCACTCAGCCATGTCCCGCATCATGGTATGATATTTCAAATGCTTAATAATAGCACTCAAAAGCAAGAAATGACACAGCTTTTTTTTTCCTTTTGCTCTCTGCTGTTTATATTTATTTGTTATTTCGCTTTTTTCTGCTCATTTTGTTCACTATGCGCCACAAATTGCTGACAACGGCCCCGCCCTAAAGGAGACAACAACAAGAACAACAACATCAGCAGCACAATGTGGGCCAATTAAGTTGAAATTGGCTGCAAAATGTTAACGTTTACTTTTAATGATTGCGCTCTGGCGCTGTCATAATACACATGTATAGTACAAGCTCTCGTACTCGTTTGAATGTGTTTGTGTGTGTGTGTGTGTGTGTGTGTGTGTGTGTGTGTGTGTGTGTGTGTGTGTGTGTGTGTGTGTGTGTGTGTGTGTGTGTGTGTGGGAAAGTGCATATAATATCTAAGAGTATTACAGCCCTCTAACCATAACTGCACAACAAAGTTCATCTAATTGCTTTTAAATATCCCACACCCTTGTCGATCTACTCGCAATACTCGCCAACTGTATTCTATTTGTTGCAATTGTTTATTATTTATTTCATGTGAGATTATTTCTTTTCTCTTCTTTTCTTACATTTGTTGTTTCGTTTCTTCCACACCAACCAGAAAATATTTGCAATTACTTTTGTTCAGATGTTCTTCCGATTATATAGTAATGCATTTTCCCAACCACTTTTATGAGCGGCGATGAAGGTTCCGACATAAGGGTTCCTCAGGGAAGCGTACTGGGCCCAGTCCTCTATACACTATATACCGCTGAAATGCCTATCATATCGGATAGAAGACTACTGACTGCCACCTATGCCGACGACACGGCCTTCTTGGCAAACGATGTCTCGTCACAGACTGCCACTGACATCCTCCAAATGCAGCTTGACATCATGAATATCTGGCTAAAGAGATGTTATTTGTTGGTCAACCTCGAGAAGTCCAAGTATTTGGGTCTGCTGCTAGACAGAAGACTAACCTGGAGACCCCACCTGCTCAGTAAAAGGTCACAGCTGAACGAAAGGCTCAACAAGTATCTCTGGCTTGTTGGCAAAAGGTTCAATCTTTTAATTCATAAGGCTATAATGAAACCCATGTGGACCTATGGGA
Source organism: Scaptodrosophila lebanonensis (assembly GCF_003285725.1). Classification (NCBI taxonomy): domain Eukaryota; kingdom Metazoa; phylum Arthropoda; class Insecta; order Diptera; family Drosophilidae; genus Scaptodrosophila; species Scaptodrosophila lebanonensis. The sequence continues at coordinate 618,356 of NW_022060597.1, read as the reverse complement.
TTCCAATCTGGGGCACTGCCTGCCGAAGCAACTGTAATATCATGCAAAAGTTTCAAAACAAAGCGCTCAGAATCATCTCCAATGCAAACAGCACCTCTATCCGCCGTCTAAGAAGATACCACCCGTTTGACCTTCCCCATCGCGCAAACTAAACTTCCTCGCCCCTATCAACCCATTTACCTACTTAGCCACACATAATTCAAAATCCGAATGCCAATGTTCTTCCGTTTTAATTATCTGACTGTCCATTAGGACAGATTGCAAATATAAAGCATGTGTTACAAAAAAAAACTTTTAACTACTGATAAAATTCTTGCTCTCTACGTGCTTTGCTTAAAACAACCGAAAACATGGGCCAAGTCCTGGTTGCCTAAGGTTGCTCTGGAGCAGCGATCAACTAAGTTTGGAGAGGTATACCCAGAGGCACAATTGGCAGTAGTCGAGGCTAAGGACACACCGTCCCGTTTTAGGGACCTAGATTGCATGAATTTCAGAGTTCTAAAGCTCCTCCAACTATTTGTGTGGAGGCGACAGAGTTGACAACTACAGACGACTATATCAGTTAAATTTGGGAATCAAAAAAATATAACAAAATTGAATTGAATTAAATGAATAATTAAGTTCGATGTTAATGTGATTTTTAAATATTATTAAAATTAGAGAAAACAAAAATACAACAGACGCTAAAACTTGAATTAAATTATTATTATCTCTTAGTATGGCGATAAAAGATAATTAATTAATTAATTAAGTCATATTCAAGCTCTTAACCACGAATTAGATGTAATTGAAATTATTGTTCCTATAATTATTATTATTAATAAAATGTAAGTAGAATTTTTACTCTTTCGAAAAAAATGCGCGCTTTACTGAAAATTATTGATACAAAATTTAAACTATTTTCAGCGCCCACCACAATCTGAATCGAGAGAACTATTATTAAAAGGGCCATACATATAATACCGCAATCAGCAGAGGCCCTAGGTATTACGCCAGCGGAACACATGAATGTGCAGGTCTTTAACAATGGAACGGGATGGAATTGCTAAGCCTAGCTTTTTGTTTGAAATGAGACATTTCAGTTTCGATTTATTTTTCGAACAAATTAATTAAGATGATTTATCAGCTTGAAATTTTTTATTATATTTTATTTTGAATATTCCCAAATTAATTTCAACTACAATATTAAAATATTTTTCTCTGACACGATGAAATAATAATAGAGAGCTAAGAAGGAACTTTAGAGAAGGAGGAATTTTTAGGTCTATCCCTGATCCTCATTTAAATAAATAATCGTTTCTTTCTCTCTCTCTCTCTCTATCTCTCTTTCTCTTTCTTGCCACTTCCTACTAAAGAGCTTTGTTTTGTAAAGTTATTGAGATTTTAAGAGTATCGTTAAGAATCCAAGCTTTCATTTATTTCGAATTTTCTAGTCGTCCTCAAACATTTTCTGTCAGCAGTAGATTGATTTGTTGAAATACAAGTATGATGATAGATTCTGATGATAGATTGAAGATTTTGAAGTTTGCAGTCTGAAGATTTTAAAATAGATTTTAAATATCACATCTATCGGCATTATCTAAAATGAGGCCAAAGGGATATTTCCAAATTTACCCAAGCCTTGAGATGGATGTAATATGTGCTCAGAGGCGCAGGAAGCCTTTAGAAGACCAAACAGTAGAACAGTCTACAACTACTCTACAACTAGCACTCAGAAGAGCACGCATCCAAGAAACAGCAATACAACTCCAAATCATGCTTCTTATCTTAACTAACCGGATTATCAATTGAGCAAAACGATGAAGCCAATCTCTAATATCACATCATCGCAACAAGCAGTCAAAAGTTTGCCCTTCAATCAGCCACTGACCATCCCATAACTCACTCGATTGTAGCAATCATAACAAATCATACAGTTGAACACCCAAAAACATGTCATGACATTCCCCAAATAATCCGGAAAAGTGCACAAACCAATGGACCGTGCATTTGACCCCCCCAATGGAAAAAAAACCAAACAAAAAATCAAGACATCCCCCAAATTTGGGATATACTCGTAATGTAATAATATGTGTATCCGACAAACTGTAAAACAAACACTCAATCATGGTCAAATCTTGACAAAAGTATTTACTCGCATGCCCAAAATTATGTTTATCCACATGCATATTTTATAAATTTAATGGGCATCGACGCCAGGACAGGACAGGCCAGGCGAGGCCAAGCCAGAGGTATCAGGTATAATGCAAACACATCCATACACTCTACTATAAGAGTATACGTATATGTACGAATATACATTGACACGGGCGCACAGTTCAACTTATTTTGAATGCTAAATCGTTCGAATCCTTTTTCCGACACACTTGAGTACACACACAGACACAAGAGCATGCGAATATTTCTACGCAGGACATGCAACTGGCCCATGACCCACACACACGCACACACATACATTCAGGCCTGTGACAGCTATCGGCATTTTGAATAGTCTGAGTTGTGCCGTTGTGGCAAAGTCCTTTGGAGCTTGGCCCATCCATCATCACACAATCACAAAATGAGTATCATAGCCCAGCCAGCCACACGTAGCATTCTAAAGGCATAAAACGTACTTATCAGCTTTTCCCCGCGCTCAAGAAAACCAAGCCAGAGCCCAGGACTAACCAGAACTCAACTCAACTGAACGGTACAGAGCAGAGAACAGGAGCAGAACAAGACAGGAGCAGGACAGAACAGAACAGAACAGCGTTGAACTGGCGTTGAACTGCTTAAAATACCAAAACCAAAATCTCGAATGTCCATTAGCATACGACGGTTGCCGGCCCCAGCCCGGCCCAGCCCCGGCCACAGCAATGGACCCGACCCAGACCCATACCCGGACTTTCCTCGCCTTGCCTCGCCTTGTTTTGCCTTGCCTTTGCAGCATTTTCTTTTATTCTTTCTGCATACAAACCACTCACCACCCACCATTCGACTTACGGGCTGACGGTTAACCCCTTTGCTGTTCGCCAACTGGCCCACACACACACTCGCACAAATATATAGATATATAGATGTGTGTATGTGTGTATACATACTCGTACGTCCAAATCCATGCCATCTGCTACACCTTACACCTAACAATCCAATTCCAAGCCAACAATATGCTTCAGCTGCAAAAGTTCCAGGCATGGGTATCGGGTTAACTAGAAGAGTCGGTCTAAACTAGAGAGCAAACGGGAGTCTGCTTCTCTGCCGCCTAGTCGCTAAATAGAGAGGGGGGGAAGGGGGTCGACAGCATATTGCAATGTATGGCCGGCGCATGAAACACGCAGGCGGCTCACGGGCAAGCACGAGTACGTGAATGTGGACGTGCCAGTGCTGGTGCCGGAGCCGGTGCACTGTCGTTTCAAATTTAAATTTAACCTTTTGTCTTAATATTCTGGCGAGTACGTGGATGACGATGGCGATGGCGATGGCAACGCATCATAAAAACGCGGCAAGCAAAAGGATTGCCAGCGAGCGGCACACGACATTCATGTAGAATAGCCAAAGGATATAAGCATGTGTGCTGCCATCGAGCCAGCATTCGAAGGACAACGAACTGCGAACAACGAACGACAGCAGAGCAGAGCACTCGTAGACCAACGAAAGGCTTTTGCGTCTCGAACCATTTGATGCGTATAATGGATTTGGTATTTTGGCATTGTGCGCGTACTTGGACACCGGCTTAGATCGTATTATTGTGGCTTATTTGTATATACATATACATATACAAGTATACATACATACATACATAGACCATGCACTTGGAAAATAAGTATCAGAGATGCGCCATACGGCGCCCAACATGGGGCGCACAAAAACTAATTTTCGCATTTTCTTACCAGCTTGTTTATGTGCTCTACCACGGATATTTATGCATGTACCAGGGATCAGGTAAATTGTTGTACCACCTTCATAAAGTAATCCCTTGACTTATAAACTGATTTGATTGGGGATTGAGTGCGTGTGTGTGTGTGTGTCATTATTTGATTAAAGCTCATTACTCTAGATGAGGTGCATATAACTTGATGGGACAATATACAGGAAGTATACCCGAAATAGAATTGGAAACTCAATGGAATGAAATTGAATTAAGATTGTGCCGAGTGGTTCGCAACTAAGTAGCTAGTATTTTCCGCTACTCAGATATTAAAATCAATTGTTTAGCAGGGAGGTGTGCTTCGGGTGCGACTGCTTAGTACAGAAGTGAGGGAGGTGAGGAGGCGCTCTGTGGCGAAATTCAAAATGGCCACTTGAGGGGTGGGAATTGTTCGAGTGTTCGAGTGTAGTGGACAAGTTGAACAGGAAAGCACACAAAAACAAATACAAACAATTCGCACACACACACACACACACAATGACAGTGCCAGAGCGACATGCACAGAGTTATCAACATTAAAGTCAATCTGTCGAGGGGTTGAACACGCACAGGGCGAGGGTGGGGTGTGGTGGGGTGGGGTGGGGGTAGGAGAACCACAATGCGAAACGGCAGACCATTCGACCATTCGACTGTCGTACCAAAATGTTCGCATTGACCCTTTTGTTGGAAGAAAGGCAGCCGAGAAACCCCCCAACCCCATTGCCACAACAAACTAAGCGCTGTCCACGTTCCTCTCTCAGACATTGCCTTTTGTGTCAATGTGTGTGTGTGTGTGTGTGTCTGTGTGGCGTTCGTTAGTGCCAGTGATGGACGGCCCTAACGTGAAGTGGCTGGCAGTGGGCAATGGTTACTGAGACCGGTTAGTAGTGGGCAGAGTGAAGTGAATTGAAATTGTACATATTTTACCTTCTCTTTCCCTCTCTCTCTCTCTCTCTCTCTCTCTCTGTCGCACACTCATGCTCGCTTTGCGTGTCTGTCTCTCCCTCGCCCACAATACCATACTATACTATATTTTTATTGCGATTGAATCGAAGTCCACCCCTAATGGGCAGTGGCTGCGGACGTGAACACGGACACAGGGCAGCAACAATAACACAACGAGCGGCCATTACTTCAACCCTATGCCAGGACACGCTTGGCTACGTTAGCACAAATCAGCCCACACCAACAACAAAAACAACAACAACATCTTTTGCCACCGCCCTGTGTTACTGTCCTCGTCAAAGCCACATCTATTGGTATAAGCCCATTTATACAATTACATTTCTAAATGTTGTGCACTCTGATATCAAACGGACAGACAGACAAACATACAAACATACAGACAGACAGACAGACAAACATACTCGCACACACACCCAAATAAATAAACAAACGCCATATTATTGTAACAAGTATTCGTAGTTTTACAGCTGGAATTGTTACTCCGAGTGGTCGTCGGTCCATCTATGAGTTGGAAATGTCGCAGTTACGCTTTAAAATTGCGTTTCCCTTTTGACAATCACCTTCAACAAGTTTTCTTTCAGAACTTCTCAAATTTTCAATGACGCAGCAGCATTACAGAGAATCGTTAAGAAGTTCTTCTACAACGAAGATAAGGCCTTCAACAAAAATTAAACAGTTCATAAAATCGACAATTACTACATTCTGCATGCCAATTAGTTCCCAGGATGGACTTTTCCATATAGAATGATGATACAAGTTTCTAAACAAAATGCAATTCAACGTTCCAGAAGTGAGACTTGCTTTACTTTTTTGAAGACTCGCATGTTTAAGGATCCTCCCAACAATAAACAGCTTCCAAATACTTATTAATCTAAACGTAGGCCTGACTATCAATACCTTCCCTCTGCAATATAATAAAAATGATATAATCTTCGAAATCAAGTACATATCTGAGCAGATGAACCATACAGCAATAGAGCTTACTTGAGAAGTAATTTTCGCTTGTAAACCTATTTTTTAGACTCAATCAAATGCATTTCCTAAACGTCAACCCCTCTAAAAATGAATTTCTTAATAAAATATTAAATCGAATTAACAAATAAATACCAGCCGTTACTAAAGTAGAAGAATGAACCAAAGCGGATACAGGAGTTGGAGCAGCTATCGCAGCAGGCAATCTAGAAGAAAACGGAATCTGTGCTCTTTTTGTTATAGCAGCTAATATAACTAATCTACCAATCACTATTATTTCAAAATCATTTTGCATAATTTCTAAATAAAAAATATAGTTTCAACTCCCATAATTTAATATTCATGCAATTGCTAACAATAAAGCAACATCACCAATACGATTAGATAAAGCAGTCAATATCCCAGCGTTATAAGACTTAATATTTTGAAAATAAATTACTAAGCAATAAGAAACTAACCCTAACCCATCTCATCCTAATAAAATTCTAATTAAATTCTCGCAAAATCCTTAAAGCTGGTAAGCTATCGTTCTGTATACGGCCTAATGACCCCAACTATAATTTGTTTTTCAAAGCGTATACAGCTAATTCTGTTTTTACACGGTAGATTGGTTCCAGAAACAACCGTGTAAAAAAAGACATTGATCATATGCAAAAATAGGTGATTGGTTCCTTATCTCTAAAGAAATATATATGCAATTTTTAATTTTCAAACCGTGTTAAGTCCAAATCGTGTAAAAAAGACCGTGTAAAAACAGAATTAGGCGTATTTTTATAGATTATTCAAAGAAAAGATACTTTTGAGCGAAAAAAAATTAAAAATTTAACACTTGACCTCTATTTAAACTATAATCATAAATTTCTTATGAATATATCGAGCCACAAGAATAAATTCTGAAAATTGAATTATATACAAGGAAAAAGAATAAAGGGTTACAAAAATAATGATGAGAAGTCTTCTTTATAAAGCCACCAGAAAATATATTTCAACGCACACTCAAAAAAAAACACAAGTTGCTAAAACTTGACAATTTTCTTTTTCTGTGGACCTTTACAAAATTGGTTTTTAAAATCTAAATGAAACTATTCTTATTTGTAAACTCAGAAAAATAAGCTTTAGGAAAATCACTCTGTGAGGAAGCCCTCCAATTTTCAAAGAACTTTCACATTTTCTCAAATTAAAGGCGATAGATCCAAGACGAAATATCTTCTTCATTTTAAAAACAACATTTTTTGATACTTTTGCATTTTATACCGAAACGCAGAAACCATTATCATAACAAGAATTTATAATTTCTTAGTGGTTTTTCTGTCATTGTCAAGACCTGTAAGTAGTTAGGTTTTTACTATAATATAGCCAATATATTGTAGCAGCATTATTTTCTTGTTAGTTAAAGCTGTAAGGGGTTCCTATCTGTTGTGAGTAGGTGGTTTTCAGATATTCATTCATCATTAAAAAAACTTGATATATGTTCACAAACTCGTAGGAATTCAGGTTCTCCAAAAAAAATGCTTCCCTAAAACAGGAAAAAGTTTCTGCGAAATTTTTGTCCATCTCCCCATTTAGCTTTGCATTGATAGTTTATTTTTTTTATTCTCTTAAACACCGAGTGCAGTGTCCTTCTATGTATTTTTGGTAGACCATTTGTTGCATATCCTTCTGAGCAATACAGCCTTGTTTTTAAGTCGCCAGTCGCTTTAATTTTGATTGTCTTGGATCATTTGCGTTGAATCTTTTCTCAGTTAGTTTTCTGAGTTGTCCTCTCATTCCGTAATGCCAACATTTTGTCTTCTTCGTACATCAAAACTGTTTTTATTTCCCTTGACAGCAAACGTTATTATAATTTTGTTGCTCTTCCTACAATATTTTTGTTCTTTTGGTTCAACCTTTTATTGTACTATATTTCGAATGTGTATGTGTCGTCTACATTGCTTGCTCTTACAGAGCCAGGCTTTGTAGGAAATACGTTCTGCTAATCAGCCCTTTTAATTGTATTTGAGGCAGGATTTAGAAAATTTCAAACAAACAGACACCTATAGCTGTACATTTCGAACCCATTTGGTTGCTGCTATGTAAAGCGATTCTTTGTAGAAAATAATTTCTAATCATTCTTTAAAAAAAGCAGGATTTAGAAAATTTCAAACAAACAGACTTATTTAGACTATATGTACTTGCTTTGCTTAAATTTCGAACCCATTTGGTTGTTGCTATATAAAGCGATTCTTTGTAGAAAATAATTTCTAATCATTCTTTAAAAAAAGCAGGATTTAGAAAATTTCAAACAAACAGACTTATTTAGACTATATGTACTTGCTTTGCTTAAATTTCGAACCCATTTGGTTGTTGCTATATAAAGCGATTCTTTGTAGAAAATAATTTCTAATCATTCTTTAAAAAAAGCAGGATTTAGAAAATTTCAAACAAACAGACACATTGAGACTACAAGTATATGTACTTGCTCTGCTTAAATTTCGAACCCATTTATTTGAGCTGTAGAAAATGATCTTGAACTCACGTCTCACTCGAAACATTGCTATAACTTCTCGATGGCACTGCCCCAATCCTTTAAATAACATTTCAATCATCCACTGCTTTGCTTATCTCGCTGTGCCAATTGCCAGCATGGCAGGGAAAAGCGCAACAAAAGCAACCCAATTGGCTAATTGATGGGTACTTCGAGGTCGGCACTTGACTCGATCAGTGCGTCCGATCGCATCGACGATGGGCTGGCAAACGAGCGGAGATTTCGCAGGGAAAAGCACAAAACGTCGAGTCGGTCAGATGGGTCGACAGATAGTATTCACAGGACTCGCACTCGACACAGACACACACACACACACACACACACACACTTTGGCGTGCATTCTGATAATTGCTGAGGTGATAAGAACGACCCGTTGAGCCGCTGACGCGCTTAGCGTCCGATCGAGGTAGCTGCCGAGCAGCATATGCGGGCTCTACAGTCCTTCCAAGCCTTCCAAAGTGACGCTTCACATTTGCCTACAAACGCTATCAGGGTTAATTCACTTTTAGCGTAATTTGTAACCACTTCTCCTACCCCCTTCGAGGATCGAGAGTGACGACGACAACAACGAAGGACGAGGACCACTGCCGCGAATTAGGTAAGCAAAGAAGCGCGCTTTTGTGCGCATTCATTGCGCATAATTCACAACACAGCGACTACCTAGACCTGGTCCCCGACCTGGTCCCATCCCATTCCATCGTCTGAGTGCACGTTAAACATTTTGCCATATTTTGTTATTGGAACGTTGAATCGTTCGCAGAAGGTTGGGATCGAGCTGCATGCGTAACCCTTTCGTAAATCGAGTTAATCCCAAAAAACGCAATGCAGATCCCCCCCACCCCTCCCCTCATAGATGTGACGCGCCGTGTCCCGTTCAGGTACACAACAATTATAATGGAAATTATCATTTTTCATTTTTTAGCTAAACAGAAAGAGAAAGGGAGCGCGTGAGAGAGACTGAGAGAATGCCAAGGGGTTAATGGAAGGAAGGAAGGAAGGAAGGAAGGAAGGAAGGGAAGTTGCTCGCAATGCAGCCGTCTTCCTACATCTATACGAGTAGTCCACAAGAAGTGGCAGCGACAACTCGTCACAAGACAGGCCGCAGTTGCGACCCTGAGCTCGAGATCGCTGCCCCACACAATAACCCGAAATGTCACCGCGACTGTTCGGCCAAAGAAGGAAGTCCCACTTCAAGGGACGAAGGTGAACATGTCACATGTCCAATCGGTCTGACTTATTCCTTCCATTAATTGAATGCCCCGCACAGCTTTTGTCGCGCGTGCGCTCTTCCATCGGACACTCGAGCCGTTCATTGTTCGTCGCAGAAGCTCTACGTACCTGGCTCCCTACCTCCCGCAATTCACAATTATTCAGCGACGTTTGTTTTTGTTTTACCATCATGGTAGGGCTCGGCACAATAACATAACATGCACAGTTCTTCTGAACAATGTGCCAATAATGGGAAGAATGGTCGTCACATGTCAACGTCTCTCGCTCTGCCGCTCGCTCTGCGCAGGAAGTGCCAAAGTCAAGAACAATGAATCGTTTCCACTAATAAGCAAACGAAACCCCAATTGTGTTTGGGAAAGAGTGGGAAAGTTTCCATAGTATGTACTTATTTGAAATTAGCAATCAAGTCTATTCCCATTTTCGAATGCAATCCAATTGTGCGAAATTGAAATCGATAAGCATTTCCTCCAGCGATTGATTAATGGAATATTGCAACACTTTTCAAATCGAATAGCCTAATAATTTTCTCGAAATTGAACAGATTTATTTACTTGTAATTCCGCATAATTTAATCGAATGCATTTCTGTTTCAAATCATTACAAGTCCGTCTATCGCCTGCACTTTCTTCTGTTTATTTCGTGTTCCCCTTTCAGAAAGCAAATGTAATCATCTTCACTTTAAAAAAATGTATTTCAATGTTTTCCAATTTTGATTCTATAGCTCAAATACTGTTCTTACAATACATGTAACATAATTAAATATGGTTTCATTCACGTACAGATTTTTAAAATGGAATATTAAACCGACTTCTAAAAAAAGACTTCTAAGAAAAGAAAGATCATAGAAGTGATCTCTAATGGTTGTATTACAAAGATTTGATTTAATTTGAGTTAATTTTTTTTAGATTATAAATTTGGCTTGTAAAGAATGGATGAAACATGGTTATCGCTTTCGGTTATCGAGCTAGAAAACCGCTGGAAAATGCCTTAATGACCGATATGGATTACTAGAAAATAGCAAGAACAACAATTACAAATAGCTAGAGAAAAAGTAGAAAAACCGCTAAAAATCCTCCAAAAAATGTCTAAAAAAAACACTAAAACTAGATGGTAAACCCAGTGGAAAATGTCTAGAAACACCTTTATAAATAACTATAAAACTCGCTAAAAAAAAATACATAGAAAACCCGCCGTCACCGATGATTGCCGATCCAGCTTTGAAGCGCCCAAGATAAAGCTAAAAATTAAAAATATTCCCGAAAACAACAAAAAATGACGAATCTCAAAAATCAAGAGCTACCAGCTGGGGATAAATGAGCAGAAGGCAAATCAACTGCTAGCGATTGCAAGTTTATTTTACCACTAGGATCGCACAGAAAGCATGTGCTGTGAAATATGACCAATATGAGAATATCAAGTTTGTTTACATTTCAAAAACAGCTGAGTTTTGTTAACATTCATTATTTCCATTTGGCCGGCTGGTCTACTTGCTGTTAATTTACGTTCGCTTGTTACTGTGCTCTTGGTTTCGTCACAGAAAAGGTTGCCGATCCAGTATTCAAAATAATTTTTGCTTCGAAAGTATATAGTTTTCTAACCTTTCATAAATTTGACAACCAAGTTATCTTCGAAAAACTCATCGGATTCGTTTAGTATACCCCCAGAGCTAGTCAGATTTCAGTCAAAGTATACATTTCAGTTATATTTACTAATTTTTTCGAGTCGTTTCAAAATTATTGTGTAATCAAAAAGTATCAGTTTTTTTGTCTTTGTTTAGATATCTTTTGGACCATATCTTTTGACTATGTCAAATCCGTCGAAATCCACCAAATTGCGCTTCGCTCTCATTACAGAGGAGGCGCTGGAGAAATTGCGTCCGCGCTCCCAGTCGCCAACACAACAGCCGAAGGAAATGGGCGAACTCATCGCCATAATTCACAACACTGTGAACCAATTGCTGGATCAGAAGCTGAAGGAACTTAATCTAGATCATCTGATTGAAATGAAGATAAACGCTTTGTGCGAACGCGAACGCGCCCGCTATGCCGCACAATTGCACACGATGGCCGCTCCGCCCCCGATGGAAATGGGAAAAGTTGAAACCGAGGATAGTGGCATGAAAATACAAAATGCCATATCCGTCAAGTCGAAAAATTTGCGGCTACGCAAGGATAAAAAAATTGATCTACTTCCGCAAACGTGCAAGCAATTGCCACTGAAGGCAATGATTCAAAAGCAACAGCAACATCAACAGCAGCAGTCGACCAGATCCAGGCCCAAAAAAGTAATCCCAACAGTGCCAGCGCCAGTTCCCAGGAATCAGGCTTACCATCTTCCCAAAACCAACAACGATCCGTCTATTTTGACAGTCGCTGCCAAGTATTTGGAGGACATAAATGAGTCTCGCCGCCACAGTTGGCTCAACTGAAAACAAATCCAAGGATATCATCAAATTGGCAGGCAATCGACCACATACTACTTGCTGGTTTTCCACCATCATTAAACACGAATCACATATTGTGGAGTTTTGGAGTTCGACGAGATGTTTTTATCAAATATATGCATTTAGTATTTATCTTCGTAAAGCATTTATTTTTGTACTACTTATAACTTGCAGCGAATAGGATAGATGTACAGATCCCATATGGATTTAAAGAACTCATTAGATCAGCCATCGTCAATGGGTTCCTAATTCTTATCGAGATGCTTTATCGATCCAGATCTGTACAGAACATGATTCAGTAATAGAGGAGGTGCTTTCGAGGAACTATTCTAACAAAAATAGACTGATGTATCATCAAAAGAGGTTCTGCTTAAAATCAATATAAATCTAAAGTATATTGACTAGAAATTACGGAAATTAATTGATTATAATGCCAACCGATTTTAATGAAATAAAAAATTATGAGGCACTATTCAGTGAGAGTTTTTGTATAAACAAGAAAATGATCCTACTAAGAATGGTTTTTGAACCGATCATTCATATGTCAGCTATATACATTAAAGAATATATATGTACTATGGTTTGCTTAAAACTTGCTGTGTGTATGGAAAAACACGTCTACATACAAAGTTTGATGTCCCTAACTCTTATGGCTGAAAAGTTCTCAGCGTTCATACAGTCGAACAGACGGAAGGACGTACAGACGAGCGTACGTCTATATCAATACGCCTAGTCTTGCTGCTCATATATGCAACGATAAACTGAAGTCTGCCAAGTCTCCTTCTGTCTGTTACATACGTGTTCATTTGGCTTTACCCTTCAACGCTTCGTGTACTGGCATACTCGTATAAATAAATAGTTTTCTTTGATTTCAGAAGAGCTTCTTAATACTTATCAGCTGATGATGGTGAAATAAAATACATAATATCTATTTGAGTATATAGTGACTATATTTATAGCTTTGTTATTGGAACAGCGCTTCATGGTTTCTAAAGTGTATCTTGAATTATATACCCTTTTTTTAAGTGCTGTTGAAACAAAGCTTTGAAGCGACATTTAAGAAAGGGTGGATGGCTTTGGTAGCTATGTTGGGTTGGTAGTGATGTGGAGAGTAATTAAATGTATTGCACAAGCGCTACATTAATATTTCTAAAAGCGTTTCTATTAACTGCGATTAAAACGAAGATGTTAAAGCGATTCAATGTATATTACATATTTGTTGTTGAAGGACTTAAGAAGCAAAAGAATTGGTGACCCCCATCTGCATAGCTCATTTCAAAACTCCTATCTACTACGCACAAGTATTGCAGCCCACAATCACAATAAAGACATTGCTCCCGCCCCGTAGTGACCGACATATAGAAACATATATGCATATAGTATTATAAATACACTTACTTGTATGTGTGAGAGTGCATTATTATGTACGTATGGGTATTTATTTATTACAGTGTCAATGTCTGGAAGACAACGAACAACAACAGGCCGATACTGAGAAACAAGTCTGGGCTCAATCGTCTAATCCGTGAAATATGTAGAATGAAAAATTGAAAAATTGGAAAACTAACCGGCGTTAGGCAAGGGGTCGAAGGATTTTGCATAGTCTTTGGCGCTTATCAACTCGCTGCAGACAAGGGCAGAGCATCAATCAAGAGTTTCCAATGAATGGCTATCGAGTGAATTAGAGGGCTAGGGCCATTTCCCACCTCCCCCCTCCCTTCTCTTTCTCTCCAGATATCTTTTATTTGAGCATGTTTTGCGTTTTGCGAATTTCTTTTTTTTTTTAGCGACCATTGCCACCACAACCGGAGCAGGGCAATATTTTTGCGGCTTAATATGTGTTGGGAAAGAAAAAAAAACAAGATAGAACGCTACAGTCGAGCAAGCCCGACAGTAAAATAGCCTGTACTCTCCACAAAAAAAGAAAAATTAAAAAAAAAAAAATTTAAAAAAAAAATTAAATTATTAAAAAAAATTAATGAATTAATTAATTAAATTAAATTAGAATATATGTTTATGTTTAGTTTTAACAGCATACATTTACATCACGTACCTATGCGTGTTTATATGCGTGTATGTATGCAGCACAAAGTTGAACCAAAGCAGCAACAACAACAACAGGTGCGGGCAGCGCTGCCGACAGAGGCAGCGCATGAGCAGCGATTTTACTTATGGCTATAACTTTCTTCAGAATTAACCTATCATGATGAAATTTGGCACACGGACACATTAGTACTAACTGGATGTACCTACCAAAATTGATTTCAAAATTCCGAGAATTACGGAAGTTATAAGAAAAAACACGAATTGCGGGGGAGTGGGGGGGTGCATCGAAAAAAAACTCAAACTCGTACTTTCTCGGTCTTAGGAGAATATGGAAACCAAGTTTGGTTATTCTAGCTCTTATACTTTCTGAGATCCTTGCGTTCATACGGACAGACGGACAGACGGACAGACGGACAGACAGACGGACAGACGGACAGACGGACGGACGGACAAGGCTATATCGACTCGGCTTCTCATCCTGATCAAGAATATATATACTTTGTGGGGTCTGCCACGCCTCCTTCTGTGTGTTACATACATGCGCACAAAACTAGTATAGCCTTTCACCCTTTGGGTACAGGCTATAAAAAAAGTAGAAGAAGAAAATTTAAACGACTACGAGAGAACGTCGACGGCCAAGTGAAGTGAAGCAAATTGTACGCAATGCTAAAAAATGTGCTCGGATCTCCGTCTCGAGCTGGCTTATCGTCTCTGACTGTAGTCAGTGACAGGACATAACATTACCCTCACAGCATATCTGAGCCGAGCCATGCGTGGGTGTGCTTCGTTTTCTGTGCTGTGCTGTGCTGTGCTGTGACGAACGGTCACCCCGGCCGGGGCCACCTTTGAAGGCGTGTAGTATTGTTGCGGGAGAGGGGAGGGGGGAGGGTGTGGATGTTTGCTGCCCAGCCACAGTCACAGTCATAGTCCCCTTCCCCTGCCCATGGCCCATGGCCCGCAAAGAAAGGGTGAAAGATGCTGACTAAGTACTTTGGAAAATTGCTTATACATATGCGTTGGCTGCGTTTGCTTCGTTTGGACCGAACCAATGCCACAGCTTTTGCTTACGCTATACCCTACACCCTGCCCGCTTCCCACTCCCCATTGGAACTGCCATTTAGTGGTAATACATTGTCATATGGACGGCATGCCATTCCACAATCCACCCAACGCCATCATCTCGCACACAACTTGCCGCTCTTGACAGCCAGTGGACGTTGTCAAGCGGACAGAAGTACGTACGCTTGGACGGACGGATGGGCAGACGGACAGACAGACATACAAGTGTTGGTGCCATGTTTATGTTTTTTCTTCATTCTTTTTTTATATTTTTATACCCTGTACCCAAAGGGTACAAGGGTATATTAGTTTTGTGCGAGTGCACATGGAACACACAGAAGGAGGCTTGGTAGACCCCACAAAGTATATATATTCTTGATCAGCATGACAAGCCGAGTCGATATAGCCATGTCCGTCTGTCCGTCTGTCCGTCTGACCGTCTGTCCGTCTGTCTGTCCGTCTGTCTGTCCGTCTGTCTGTCTGTATGAACGCAAGGATCTCCGAAAGTATAAGAGCTAGAATAACCAAACTTGGTATACAGATTCTCCTGAGACCGAGAAAGGACAAGTTTGTTCATTTTTTCTGATCCAACCCCCCACTCCCCCCCTATTACCAATTTTCTATAACTCCCATAATTCTTGGAATTTTAAACTTAAATTTGGTAGTCACATTAGGTTAGTAATTATATATCCGTATACCAAGTTTCATTATGATAGAATGATCAAAAAGAAAGTTATAGCCATATAACCAGGCCCAATGCACACATACATACATATGTACAAGTACACAAACACGCATAAGGCACGATTCTGATGTAAATGTAAATGTATGTATGCATGCATGGAATATTTTATATTTAATTAGTTAATATTTAGTTAATTAATTAAATTAATTTAGTTAATTAATTAAATTAAATTAATTAATTAATTAAATTACTTTTTTGTGGGGTGGTACAGGGTATTTAAGAGTTGAGCCTGCTCGACTTTAGCATTCCTTTCTTGTTTGTTCTTGTTGTTGCGTCGGTTGTCTTTCATTTCGTTTTTCCTTTGTCGTTTCCTTTTGAAACGCGCAAACTTCACATATGACAACTGGGATGCTGCGACTCGGCAAAAACAACAGCAACAACAACAGCAGCAACAACAACAACAGCAAGTACAACAATGTCGGGCAAAGACAAGAAACAGGCAACGACTTGGCCACCGTCAACCGCCGTTGGCCCGCCTTGTGATGTTTCTGATTTTTTGAAGCGTAAAATCAACGTTATGTGTACAGTTTACACTGAATGCCAACAACAACAACAGCAACAACAAAAAATAACAACAAAACGCGTCAGGGTTGCACAAAAATTCCGCAAATTCCGTTCAAATGCTTATGTAATCAGTTGAAATGAGAATTTCGAAACTACGGGAATTTCCATTTGAAAAACCTTCAGCTCTCTTTCAACCTTTTTTTTATTCCTTTGAGATTACAATAAGGGACTTGGAAACTCTTTCTGAATCAATGATCCCATCTTTTTTACAGAGCTTTCTTCCAGCGACCACGAAGTTTTCTTCTATACTGGATTGAAATAAAAATTTTCTTCGAAACTACGAGAATTTTTATTTGAAAAACCTTCAGCTCTCTTTCAACATTTTTTTTATTCCTTTAAGAATACAATAAGGGACTTGGAAACTCTTTCTGAATCAATGATCCAATCTTTTTTTACAGAGCTTTCTTCCAGCGGCTACGAAGTTTTCTTCTATACTGGATTGAAATAAAAATTTGCTTCGAAACTACGGGAATTTCCATTTGAAAAACATTCAGCTCTCTTTTAACATTTTTTTGTGTCCTTTGAGAATACAATAAGGGACTTGGAACCTAATTCTGAATCAATGATCCAACCTTTTTTTTAAAGCTTTCTTCCAGCAGCCACATATCTGGTGTAGATGAGCATTTCTTCTAACATTTAACGCATCATGAAAAATGGGTTAGAATATAAAAATTTGCAATTTTTTGTATACTTTTGAAACTCCACAAATTCACCTCTGAGCGGCTTTTTCTTCTGAACTTGTTCTCATCTATAATTTGTTGAAATTAAAATTTTCTCATAATATTAAATTTATAGGAGTTTTGTCTTCAAAACATCTCCTTCCAGTTTACTCATTTGCAATTAGATAACTATTTCATCTAAAATGCTATGCATTATAAAAAAAAAATTAATTTCTTTCGATTTTTTGACAACTTTATTACTGACAGTATATATCTACCTCTGAGCCGCTTCTTCTTCTGAATTTGTTCTCATCTATACTTTGTTGAAATTAGAATTTGTTTAGATTTTTGAAGCTACAGGAATCCCACCTTTAAAACTTATCCTTCCAGTTCACTCATTTGCCTTAAAAACTCCACAAATAAGCCTTTGTCATTCAATTTTAACGACATATTTTACAACTTTTTTTTGATACTTTTTTATTCCTAAAGAGTTTGCAATGAAGGTTTACTTGAATTTTTAAACTTCATTAAATTCTCATTTTATAATGTAAGACGTTTCTTGAAATTATTATACAGGGTGCGCCATCTTTTATGTCGGTATGCAAACATTGAATATCCTTGAAAATGAACAACCGATTTTCAAGTACGAGATATTTTTATTTAATTTGGTTCTGTACAATTTCTTGAACTGAGGTTTTCAACACTGGTCTACTCAAGTCAATCGGTTCACTAATGACAAAGTTATTCAATATCTACATACCGACATAAAAGATGGCGCACCCTGCATGTAAGTCTCACCTGGTTCCAAGCTTCTATAATTTTCTCTTCTTCTACCATACTCAACTTACTTTTTTCCTATCATTGTTATATGATTGTTCATAAAAACATAAGTGTAATTTTTTTGAGACTCTGTATATATTTTTCATTTTCTGTTCAAACTATTTCAAATCTTTGTGAGATTTAGTACTGATTCCCATAATTTCTAGAGACTTCTTCAAGTTATTGTGATTTAATCCTTTATTATTAAAGTTATCTGATCTGAAAGCATTTATAACATTCTCGCTTCTGTCTTCAATTCTCCCTTCTTTCAAACCTTGTGAGAATTATTTGAAATCTGTTTGAACTGCTTTAGAACAGGTCTTTAGATTCTGTACCTTATACTAATGGCTTTTTTTCCTGCTTACCATTATGTCAGCGATCTTTGTTGGTTCATTCATTGATCTCTTCTTTTGCTCTCTTTTTTGAAGACCTTCGGCAATCCATAA